>NC_136487.1:47170377-47300377 GCF_053919585.1 Euprymna scolopes
AAAAACACTAAGCAAGCAATATACATACAACCCTGTTTCTTTGAGAATGCAAAGATTTTTTCTTCGTCCTCATCTTGTTTTTATAATCAAATGATTTTTAAATCGATTGAATGTATTTTTCCCATAGTTTTACTTGCTATAAAGGGGGTCGCAAAACTTTACTGAATGTTTGTATTTTGGGAAGAAACAATAAATAAAGACTTGGTCACTAAAATGAACGTACTATTGCTTATTTATTTGTGCTCTATTGTTAAATGTTAACATTCATTGAGCTTTTACCTTGAATAGTTTTTGCCCCTTTAAAAACTACATATATGTATTTTCACACATACACCCCATATATATATATATATATATATATATATATATATATATATATATATATATACTAGCAGTAAAATCTGACGGTATTCTACTTTAATATAAAACGATATACTTAGCAATACGTTTGAAAAATAAAAGGAAATCCTTTTCTTATAAGTTGAAGTTTATGATGTAAAATTCAATATATTTAGAAAAAATATGGCCTCCCATTCCAAATTTCATTTGGCCCAGAAATAATATGGAAAACTTGAAAATACGAAGATTAAATTCAATGGCGTCCATTTCACAAATTTGCACACGATGAAGTTGGAATCAATAAACCTCGACATCTTGTTAAAAAAAAAATGGGAATATTAAAAAAAATGTTTCAAATAATATTTTTTTTTCTTGCTTTTTCCATAAATTGGGTTGCTTGGGGCTGTTTATAAATTAAAATCCGCAACTTCCGCCATCTTTATCTTGGCCTTCATTATTTTATTTTTGTTATTGAATCATGTGCACGAGAAATAAATTTACAAGCAAATAATTATCGCTTGGTATAACACGTAAGTGATTGGCTGAGAGGAAAAAACGAATTTGATGTTGATTGTTATTTTTTTCTTACAAGTTTAAAATTGCCAATTGAGCAGTGTTACTACAGCATTTGTGTATATCATATTATATTACATATATTATGTTTCGAAAAAAGAAAAACCGAATGAATTTATAAAATAGTAATCAACGTTTCGTCCTTAATGCAGGAGACATCTTCAGGATATTAAAAGGAAAAATGCAAAAGAAGAAAACGATCATAGACCATATGTAAGTGAAAAGGAAACAGTGTTAGAATATATACACACACATCTATAGTTTCCTTCCCGATATGGGTAGGATTCTTACACTGTTTCCTTTTCACTTACGTATGGTCTATGATCGTTTTCTTCTTCTGCATTTTCCCTTTTAATATCCTGAAGATGCCCCCTGCATTAGGGACGAAACGTTGATCACCATTTTATAAATTCATTCTGTTTTTCTTTTTTCAAAACAACATAACGTCAACCATCGCTGGTATTTTTATTTTATTTTTTATTCATATCATATTATATTACATATCATATTATAAATAGTACAAAATATGTGGAAAAATATACTATTTTGTAAGAGAGAAAGTTAATAACTACGATGAATATATTTACGTATAGTTTTTATTGACAAAATACGTTATGTGGTACTTGTTTATTGACAGTGCTATTTTTTAGATATGATTTTCAAATGAAATTTAATTTTTACGGCATCTTTCTTTTATCCAATTGTTAGGTGAAAGTACAGAATAGTTAGTAAAGCCTCACATATTAAAATAGGTTTTTAAATAATAACCATGATTTCAGCACAGTCCGTAAACTGAACACACATTATGTTTTTAAGCTTTCAAACAATGTTTATTACTCTTTACGCCTGCTTTTCGCAGGTTATTAAAAAATGAGAAAAATAACTTAGTTTTAAAAGTAGTTGTATAATGACTTTTATGTAATCTTATACTAATTTCTTTAACTTTATGAAACGCATATTTAAAAATCATTTAGACTTACGTGAGATTCGAACTCGAGTACTGATATCATAAAAACTATTGCCTTACTGATGTGTACTCTGCTTATTCATTTTCCGTCAACCAATCAGATGCTTCTATTTGCGTACGCACGCAAAGACTCTCAAATAATCATTAGATAGATAGATCGCCAATTGAATGACGGAGATTATTATGGAAGGATTAATAAAAAAGGAATGCAATGGACAAAATGTCAATGATTTAAGACAAGTCTATTTTTACATTGGATTCGAAGACAGCCATATTAGAGAAATCCCTAGATAATGTGTCCCATATCAAAGTTCTCTGAAAGCAGATATGTTCGCGGAAATTTCGTTTGGTGGTGAGCACGTAGTAAAAGAATGGGATGTTATGCGTGATAGAATGAAGAGTTTTCGCTGTTGAACTGGAGATTAGAACTCAGTCGAGCACCTTTGAAGAAAAAATAATGTAGAAAAAGATTCATCAGTGAGAAGTGGGTTGTGGAAATAAAAAGAGATCACCCCCATTATATTGCAAAATCTATTTTATACTCTGTAAAGGCAAGAAAGAAGGCTCTAAGCGGCACCTCCATGGATGTGGTAATAGTAGTCCACGTTAGGACGTATCTTACGGTTGTATAGAGAGTTGTCAGGTATTTCCTGAAGAAGTTAGATGATCCAATCATTTTCTATCAGCTTTAAAAGTATTAGTACTAAAAGTAAGACAACTATTTGACCGCAAAAAATATTGTGTCGAAGATATTGACTACAAATAGGAAGTACACGTTTCTAAGTGTAATTCTTGTCTATTTTGCCTTACAGAAAAGCATCGACAAACTTCTATGTTTGCTATTTTTAAATAACCAGATTTCGTTGCCTTTAGCCCATGTATCTTGGCAAGAATAGTTCCTACTCTAATGATATTGGCTTCCGGAGACGAAATGCACGTAACATTGATGTTTTTTGTTTTTCTACTTCTTTTTGCAAAACTTAATTATGTACTGCAAAACCAAAAACAACAACCCACCTTTTCCTTCTTCCCATTTCCTCTTTCTCTTTCTATATCCCCCACTTCCTGACTGGTTTCCTAACTTAAAATGCATCAGACATTTACACTGTAACCCTTTCTTCCTCTCCCATTGCAAAACCCATTCATGTTCTGCAGGGCATGGAACAAGAACGATAAAATCCACTATAAATGAACCTAACCATACACTACAAACTAACGATTGAAGATACAAAGAGATTGAAGAATAAAAACCTTCTACAAAATAACTGGATGCGACATGGATACTATTTCCAAAATAACTGGATTTGGCTTTAAATAATCCGAAAAGGGTTTATAAGCCGTAAAACAAAGCAACCAAACCAAAACAACCATACCTACTCCAATTATGGTTTACAATGACGTGGCTGAGCACTTACACTTTTGATTAATCAACTACGAAAAAATTTCGTTGCGATGTTATTTCTCTTTCACATGCACGCACACACACACACACACACACACACACACACACACACACACACACACACACACACACACACACACACATATATATGTACACACACACACACACACACACATATATATATATGCATAGGTTAGCAAAATTAATAATGAGCGGGTAACTAGATCTAATATCTGGAACATTTTAATATTCTTGTGATTAAGGAAGGTGGTGTTTGATCTACACAGCTGGGGAGCCATTATGTAATACATTGTTTTGTTTTTAAATCCCTGAAACAGTGTTTCATGGTAAACAACTGATGGTCCCTTGGATTAGCATTAGAACTATTGTGAATTCGAGAGAGCAAGTTGATGTATTGATTGCAGGTGATTAAATGACTTACTGACTAAATAGGTTTTCAGCGAATGATGAAAAATATAAAGATTATAAAAGTTTTTTAAAATATAGTTTTGAAGGTTAAAAAACTTCCTAGACTATATATATATATATATATATATATATATATATATATATATATATATATATATAAATTAGCAGCAATCGTGTGTGTGTGTGTGTGTGTGTGTATGTGTGTGTGTGTGTGTGCATCTATTTGTACAACTCTCCTACAGCCCAAACCACTGGACCGATCATGACCAAACTTGGCATGCACAATGTTAAGCCTATGTATATATACTCTCCTACAGTCCACATCACTGGACCGATCATGACTCATCCTTTAAAAAGATAGTTTGTATTTAACGTTTGAATTAAGTAAACATAGATATGAGAAAAATGAAAAATATAGGTGACGGAGGGAAAGGCAACTCCACACTTCTCGAAAGTTCCCAAATATGGCATTACGACTGAAAACAGTTTTATGTTGCATGGCGATGATTAGACGAAGCATTTTTATTGTATTAGTGTTGAGAAATGCGATAGGCACGTAAATATGGTAGAAAAATCCGGGAAAGATGTATTTTGAGGTGGCGGATGGGCCTAAAAACGAACCCCTCGTTCACAGTTGTTTGAGGCAGTTTGCTTTTGTGCTTGGGAGAAATTCGATTTCATTTATGGACAGGTACAACTCCTATGAGTGAGTGTGGATCTAGGAGAAGTGTCAACTAGAATTTTTCCACAGCCCGCATAGCTCTAAAACTGTCGATTCACCAACATATGCAATTAAATACCCTATACAAAAGCCAATTTATATTTATACTAGTAGGGAGACCCAACCTTTCTCGGATTATTCAGACTACTTTCTCATCTTAGGTGTTATTTTCACAGCAATTTAGTAAGTGTAATCTCCCATCATTATTCAGGTGTATCTTGTCGAACTCGGAAATATTTCTGTTTAATTCGAGAATAGACACGTAATTTGGAACGGAACCCTTAATTTAATCCACGGGGGTTGCATGCTCTCGTTTCGTCAGCCATGACTGAGCATAAATCCTAAGTAATTCGCAATTATATTTTTGGAGTCATCCATATTCAGTCGAGGCGACACTCGAAATTACAATTGCATCAACCGAGACGCTGAGAAAAGTAACAATCAAGATGAGAACAGTAGTCCAAATAATTCTAATAATATGAATTATCGATCCACATCTAAAATATCCAGAAACATATTATCAAATAATTTTTGTAATGATAATACTCAATTAATAAGTAGGTTGACCTATTTAAGGAAAAAGTGGACCGCATGAACGTTGATAACATCCACAGTGGAACTGGCAGTATGGAATGGATAAGATTCGAACTTGTCACGTGGATATCCATTTAACTATCCACCTTACTCGTAAGTGTATACCATCAAGTATCTCTTAGAAATGTAAATTCATTAAAAATTCGTAGAATTAAAAAAAATCCAGAATTGATTTTTGATTGAAATTATTCCTGCCATATCATGAAGCCACTTGATATAAGAAGCTAAAAAATATACCATTTTAAGGTCCCAAAACTATAAAGCCGATAAAAAAACGATGAGTGTTATACGGATAGATTCCGACACAGAAAACACTAATTCTTGCCCGGGCTTGAACAGGGGGATCTTCGGTCTATAGTCGAATGCCCAACCACTAAGCTATATATCAAGATTATAATAAATCTCTTTTTTAAAGAAGAAATGATTTGCTCAAATTTTATAATCTTTCTTTGCCGGTGTTACTAAAATATTCCGCCTGTAAAAAAAAGCTATTTTTATGATTGGATTTTTTCGATTTTTGATAATTATCGGATGAATTTCTGTACAAAACATATCTAAGAGCACTGGCAGACATATAAATTCGCATTGTGTAAAATTTGGAGAAGAAAGACTCAGCCGTTTCGGAACCTATGAGGAAGGAACTCCCTCTGTCTCTCTCTCTCACACAGGTGACATTTTTTTTTTAAAATAATAGTTGAGATAGAGATATATAGGCAAAAACAGTACTTTTGTGTTGAATTTAATTTGATCTGAGAGTTTGTATATAAATATAATTACAGAAAACATGTCTTTAAAAAGCGATAACAACCTGTTTTCTTTTTAACGTCGGAAGTAGTTTAAGCAGAAGAAAATTAATTTATATTCCAGTGCCCTCAGCAAAGTAATATTTAATAAACACACGAAATTTTCAACCCTAATTATTAAATAAGAACAAAACACAAAAATAATATGAATGTTTGGTTAAAAAATGGCGGCATCCTCAGGCTTTAAACAACCTCAATAAACTTAATTGACGGATATAAAAAATAAAAATATGACTTGAAAAGAGAAGAAAAAGGAAAATAACTTTCTTGACTTTCTATAACAAGATGTCGAACATTATCGATTTTAATGTGCGAATTCGTTAAATAGGCGCTATTTGCATTTAACGTTTGCACTTTTTTTGCTTTCACGATAATTTCCAGTTCAAATCTAATCTTGGAAATTTGCAACGAAATTTTAAACCTTTTTATACAAATATTTTGAGTTTACTATCTTGGATTTTAATTAGCTCACTGTGAATTCCTTTACAAAGAAATATTATTGTAATTTTACATGCCAACAAACATATTTTCAAATCGTAAATGTATTTTTCATTTCATATCATTGGGCTGATAAATAGAATGTTTTCATATTAAAGAAAATATATTAAAACGTTAATGCAGTTTGCTTATCCCTTATTATGTATATATATATATATATATATATATATATATATATATATATATATAGTATACATATATTATATATATACATATATATATGCATATATATATATATATAATGAACTCATTTTTCCTTTCTGATCTGGACCTAAATAGAATTAAAAATCAAGACATTTCATTCAAATGTAAGATGCACAAACTATAGCACAATATCCGAGGTGTGTTATAGGCCTATTACCTATCCACTTCCTCGATAATCGTAGATTCCTATATTTTATCTGCTTAGAGTTCACGGATAAAATCGGTTAGGATCAATGAAAGTGGTAAAATCTTTTCTCTCTAATAAATTCCTCCTTCGCCCGCCACCACTTAACACCGTTGCGAAATCGTCCACAAGAGACAGTTACGAAGGAACACCGGTTTAGGTTTTCTTTATTTCGTAGTTGCTTAACACAGCTGGAATGGAATTTTAATTCTACTGGGTGAAACGCACCATGGATTTAACCGAATCGAATTGTTATTTAATCCATTTTCTTTCGCTTTTCGTTGTGTTTTTTCCTTTTTGTTTTTCCGAACACGTCCATCATTTTTTCCCCTGATTAAGGCTTTCTGTTTTTCCGAGTTCTTTTTTTTAAAGAAGTTTTACATTTGTTGGCTGTTTTTTTTTTGCCGATTTTTTAAAGAAGTTTAACATCATTTTTATTTTTATATTTAAACAGGGTTATTCTTTACTTTACCCCCCCCCCTTACAACCCCCCACCGAAAAAACTGGGCAACAAAATAAAAATAGTGAGTAAGAAAGAGAGAGAGAGAGAGAGAGAGAGAGAGAGAGAGAGAGAGAGAGAGAGAGAGAGAGAGAGAGAGAGCGACAGAAAGAAAGCAAAAATGAATGTATTCTTTGTTGCTAGTACGTTACAAACCCCCACCGAAAAAACTGGGTAACAAAATAAAAAAATAGAGAGTAAGACAGAGTAAGAAAGAGAGAGAGAGACAGACAAAGAAAGAAACAAAGAAAGAAAGAAAGAAAGAAAGAGAAAGTAATAGAGAGCAAGAAAGAGAGAGAGAGAGAGAGAGAGAGAGAGAGAGAGAGAGAGAGAGAGAGAGAGAGAGAGAGAGAGAGAGCGACAGAAAGAAAGCAAAAATGAATGTATTCTTTGTTGCTAGTACGTTATTTAGCGTCAAACGGGTTTTTATTAGGGAGAAGAATGAGACTGGCTATTTCCTCGCTTTTATTTTCACTAATATGTTTTCGTTTGCGTATAAACAATACAAATTTATTGCATGTGAATATTTTGAATTGTCTTCAGAGTAAGTAATGTCACCATCTTCTTACGCATCCTGTGATGTCATAAAACTCTGTTTCTATTGCCAAATGCTTTCATTTGATTTAGATAAGAATCTGTAACGAAATATTATGACTGTTCCTGATTTTCTTTTGAGAGAGTGTCAAGATCCATTCACATGCGTATATTTCAATAATAACCTCCAAAGAATGACCTCTCCGTCAAATAGTGACCTGTGTAAAGAATTCTTTTAAATCTTTGAAAGGGATTTCCACTGCTTCAGAAGATAATGGAAACTTTATTTCCGTCGTTAAAGAGAACATTCTAATCTGAGAATGGCGAAATCAATAATGGACGAACATTACTAAGACTAAACGTTGTATAGATACATAGTTTGACATTGATAGTCTTACTAATGGCTTAGCAGTTTGGAGTCAAGCTTGAAATTACACAATTACATAAACCAGTACCTTTCTTCTTTTTCTTTTAAAGTAACATTTAGCCTGATTCAATATTACTGTACACTGATGTGCCGCGGAATGATTACTGGTGTGCCACGAAGCGATAATAGCTAGAAGTCATTTAATTTCATTTAGTTTAATAAAGACATTTAATTTCTTAAGTATGATGAAACCACTCAATATAAAATAGCCAAAATGTCTGGAATCTTGAAACACTTCGCCTTGTTTTTATTTATAGTAGAACTCTTATAGAAAGCTGAGATTTATTATCTATCAAACACAAGTAGGCAATAACGATTCGTGTGAAAAGACATGCAGAAGGAAAAAAGGGAAAAAGATAATAGTAAGAAGCGAGGAAGAAGGAGAATAAACGGAAAAAAGAAGTGATGATGATGATGATGATGATGATGATGCGAAAAGGGACAACGCTACGTCGATTTACACTGAAAGGACACGGCGTGTACTGGAAATCCCAAGGTGGCTTATTATGATTAAAATTCTAGAAACATCCATTATCAGCAAGTATTCAATGAAAAAAATGTTCAAATCAATTTGAAGTAGTGATTGAAAGTGGCAAAGAATAACGAGCAATCCTGGAAGAACTTGTCACGCGGGTCCAAAGGGAAAACATCTTTTTTTTTCTTTTTCATCATAGTAATGACTAGTATGATAACTTCTAATGATTAAGAATGCACTGATACATAAAACGTACCAGAGAGCAGAAGGAGTTATGGAACATTAAAACTGCGGTAATACTAATAATGCGAAGAATACTAGGATCAATTTTGTATAACCCGAAAGAAAAGAAGAAATTGACATTAAAGGGAGGATTGATACCAGACAAAACTCTGGTATAGTAAGCCAAAATCTTCAAAATATTCTCTCCCGGCCATTTATGGTGTTTCCAAATTTTTTGGGCGCGGGTAGAGTATGTCAGGTTAGTAGTAGTAGTAGTAGTAGTAGTAGTAGTAGTATTTTAATCAATACATAAAAATTTTTTATTCAATATCTTTAATTTACACAAACCATTTGATAAAATAGTCACAAAATTCGTCTAAATACAACCATTGTAAATAATTTCATTTCCTTCCTCTGTGTACTCAAAATTAAAAGGAACTTACATGAACATAGTTTTCGTTCTAGTTTTTGTAGAAGTCAATACCACGGAGCTGCTTCCCGGGTGACTACAACATGCTTGTTTTCAAGTCCAATGATTATTGGAGAGGATGAAAAATACAGGGGGGGGAGGAAGAAAAGACGACATCCAAGGGCACAGTGTGTACTGGAATCCCGAGGAAAATTCCAATGTTAACAATTTCTTCTTGAACCGCTCTCTTAAAAGTAACCCTAATCCGCCCTCTTAAAGTTTCAACCATCGTTACTAATCCTTGCGGCGTTGTCTCGCCACCTATCTTAGAAACCTATTACCATTTATCCTCGAGTGACTTTTATACCTTGATAAGTGGTGGCCTATTAGTACATAAAAAGTAAAATAAAAGGACACCAACCCATAGAGTTAGATGTCACTGATTGGATGATGATGATGATGATGATGGCTACTTTCTGTCTCGTGAGACAGTGGCTTTCTGCATCTGGTACACTTCAGCGTAGATTTGACCAGTTACCAGGGCCCTCTTCTGAGTGTTGCTAACAAAGTCCAACAGAAAGGTAAGCCATCAGATCCAGTGCAGTTTCAAAAGTTGCCAGAAAGATGTGCTATGCGTCAACATTCAGATAAATGGTACAAGCACAAACCGTCAGCGGTACTTGAGAATGTAAGTCACAAAATTCTGTGGGACATGGAGATACGAACGAATGCACCGATTCGAGCAAGAAGAACCAGATATCATAACAGTTAACAGAAAGGAACAGTCCTGCCAGATTGTAAGTTTTTGCCGTTCAAAAGAGTGAAAATCAAGGAAGCAGAAAAGCAGAGCAAATATACAGAACTGGCCAGAGAGATCAAAAGGACCCGGAAAATGAAGAAAGTTAAAATAGCACTAGCGTTTGTAATAATACCGAAAACTTTGAAAAAAGAATGGGAGAAATTGGAATCAGAGGGATGACTTAGAAGATACAACGAATAACTAAAGAAAACTGCTGAAATATTAAAAATAACCCTTGAATGTTGAGACTAATACAGATGAGCTATATTTACAAATCAGACAGACAGAAACTGCTACAGACGTAAAACAAAAAGGAACATCACATGGAAGCATGAAAACTAAAACTGTATAATTGTAAGTTTACCCCTTGCGCCCCTGCCTTCCGCCCTCTTTTTTCCATGTATCGCTATAAACAGGTGCCGCACTAAATAAGTGATGGTAAAGCAGGATGGAGACCGAGGAGCGAGTGCACTAACCAAACCTCCGCTGGATGAGTGCAACGATGATTAGAACCTTGGAGAGGCTTATTGCTATCCAAATTCCAGTAAAAACCAATAGTCGCCGTCAACGAGGAATCAATGGCACGCGGCCGTTGTGATAACTCAAATTCATTTGCAAAGGTTATCGAAAAAGATGAACTTGTTGTCACTCAGATTCCAGAGAACACCACAAGTTGGTCTCAAAGAGAAATTTTTGATGATTGTCTGTGTGACTACTCCTAGTGAGTAAATAATAATAATAATAATAATAATAATAATAATAAATTTAATAATAATAATGATAATAATAATAATAATAATAATAATAATAAATTTAATAATAATAATGATAATAATAATAATAATAATAATAATAATAATAAATTTAATAATAATAATAATGATAATAATAATAATAATAATGATAATAATAATAATAATAAATTTAATAATGATAATAATAATAATAAATTTTATAACCCCCCCCTCAAATAGACAGCCTATGCTGGCACCGTGCACAAATAATTGTGAAAGGTCAAGGAGAAGGAGAGAACGACTGATGAGGAAGATCATTAACCAGACTTGCATTCAAGGATGCGGATAGTATTGGGATCTCGAAATAAAAAATGATCGTTACTAGAGAGAAATGAATAGTAAACGGCTGTTGAGATAATGTAAAGTAATTTACATTGGCTATCGAAAAGAAGTGGAGAGTGCTATAAATCTGAGGAGACTTGTCACTCCGGCTCCAAGAAACACAACTGGTTATGATTATACTGACATCGCTCCAGACAAACTAAAAAGAAACGAAACAAACAAAATAATTATCACTCGAACGTCAAAAACCCTACCCAAGATAAGTGTAAGCTGGATTGATTCCTAATAAGAAAGCAGCAATTCTTCCTTCTTTGTCAGAGATATCGCCCATGTGTAGTAAGTATTAAAGGATTAAATAAGGGAAATGAGTTACTAGATCGGCAAAAATAAAGAACAATAGTTTATAAAATACAGTAGAACCTCGGGATACGTCATTAAAAATTAGTAAAAAAATTCAGCACAGTATATAATACACATGTATATAATCAAACAACATTATAAGGCGGGGAAATACCGTAACCAGGGGCCGAAAAAAACACCGTATTCCATATCGCAACCTGAAGAAAAAAAAAGTATTCTAAGGCCACCGTATCCTGGGGTTCTAGAGTGACTAAATGTTCTATTTAGCTTTAATATATTTAAATTAATTTATAATAATAAAAGAATGAAATAGAACCAATCTCTCTGGTTCAACCCAGTTGTTTCTCTTGTGTGAAATAGAACAGAGTGATTATTTTTTGTCACCATTATAAATAGTGACGAAATCAACAAAATACAATTCTGACATTCAGTGTATTTATTTGCTCCCCCACCAAAGCAAATTAGGCACAAGGCCGTTTTTAATGTGGGGTAAAAACCAGCTCCCCTAAAAGTAGGCAAAAAAGGGGCACTCTGGTTACCAAAAATAATAATTGTCCCAGTATAGAGGGTTTCCCCTCCATTGACTGGTACAAATTATCTTAAGTGCAGCATCTGCAGAACAGATGGTATTTATTTGCTCCCCCACCGAGCAAATTAGGCACAAGGCCGATTTTTAATGTGAGGAGTGAAGGGAGGGGGAAGGGAAAAAGGGGACCAGCTCCCGAGAGGTGGGAAATGGGAGCTGGTTAATGGTCAGGCATGTGGAGTTGCCCCCACATCTGGTCTTTGCTAGTCATAGCTAGTCATAGCTTGCAGTATCTGCCGGAACAGATGGTATTTATTTGCTCCCCCACTGAGCAAATTAGGCACAAGGCCGTTTTTAATGTGAGGTAAAAACCAGCTCCCCTAAATTAGGCAAAAAAGGGGGCACTCTGGTTACCAAAAATAATAATTGTCCCAGTATAGAGGGTTCCCCCTCCATTGACTGGTACAAATTATCTTAAGTGCAGCATCTGCCGGAACAGATGGTATTTATTTGCTCCCCCACTGAGCAAATTAGGCACAAGGCCGTTTTTAATGTGAGGTAAACACCAGCTCCCCTAAAAGTAGGCAAAAAGGGGGCACTCTGGTTACCAAAAATAATAATTGTCCCAGTATAGAGGGTTTCCCCTCCATTGACTGGTACAAATTATCTTAAGTGCAGCATCTGCCGGAACAGATGGTATTTATTTGCTCCCCCACTGAGCAAATTAGGCACAAGGCCGTTTTTAATGTGAGGTAAAAAACCAGCTCCCCTAAAAGGGGTCACTCTGGTTACCAAAAATAATAATTGTCCCAGTATAGAGGGTTTCCCCTCCATTGACTGGTACAAATTATCTTAAGTGCAGTATCTGCCGGAACAGATACTACACTTTGATCCTGGCCCGAAGGCCAAGAACAACAAAAAACGCAAGCCTCTTTCCTTTTTATTTCTAAGAAAATACAATTTTCTTATATATGGGTTGTGGAAATGCATTCACTAGCAGAAGATCTAGATAATTTGCATATTCTTTTAAAAGTTCATTTCAATTAATTCCCTATTAGTTGCTTCGGTTTTCTAATGGGATAATCATCTTTAGTTAACTATTACGTGTAATCATATTCATGGATATCATATTCATATTCTACATGATTTATATCATATCATATGATTTCATCATATTCATATTCTACATGATTTATACTTGCATAATATTTGCGTAAAAAGTTTATAGTAAACACAAAATTGTTTCCATATATATTTATGTATACGTATATATTTTTTCCTACCAAACTCATCCTAGAGTTTTTGGTCTACAGACATGAAACTTCATATATAAGGTATTTGAATCCATGCAAAACTTTATATTTGGGTTTTAGCCCGGAAAAATCGGGGCAAAAGTGTGAAAATTAAAAAAAATGAAATTTGCCAGGTGAAGGTCGACCACGGGCATTACGAATGTATAACGTAGTAGCTATTAGTTCATGTTTTAATTTTTAACCCTGCAGTAAACACATTTTCATAGCCCAGTCATTGACGGCAGAGGCAAAATAACTCGTGAGCTGAACGTTTTGGTTTCGATTCTCGATTGTGGCGCACGAGTCTATTTTTTTTTAAATATTTTTTTAAATCATTACTATATATTGCATCTGGATATCTCTCTCTCTCTCTCTCTCTCTCTCTCTCTCTCTCTCTCTCTATATATATATATATATATATATATATATATAAAAGTGAAAATGTCTTTTCTCTATGGTAGTTAAGGAAGACTATTATACAGAAAGACATTACATATTAACACTTTTTATGCACATAACCATATGAACAGTAACATATGCACATAAACTTATGAACAGTACATTGAGCTCGAGCAAAGCGGGGCTGAACTGTTAGTATATCTATAAAAATGAAATTTTCTGTGTATGTACATTTCCCTATCAAACTACTCTGTCAATTTTCAGTTTACAGACTCGAGATTTGACATAAGGGGTATTGAGATTTGGAAAAATCTTTTTAATCGGTTTCGGCCAGAAAAGTTCAAGTTTCGGTCAAAGTTCAACGATTTAACCTTTGAAAACTCTACCAAACTCCTCCGACAATTTTGGGTCTAAACACGTAGAAGGTTTGGATGTAGATTACTTGGACATGGATATAACTTTTTAATTTAATTTGAGCACAAAATAATAAATATTTAGGGGTCAAAAAATAAATATTAAGGGGTTTAAAAAATTTAAACCTCTGCGGTCTCTACAAAATTACTCAGCCAATTTTTGGTGTAAACATTTGAAATTTCACATAAAGCGTATTTCCGACACAGGGCAAGCTTTTTAAACGTTTTTTTGGCCGAAAATTTGGCTGCCAAGGGGTCCAAACACAAAAGATTTGACCTTTACGGTTTCTAGCAAATTATTGAGTGAATTTTGGTTTAAACATTTGAAATTTTATGTTAGGGGGTATTCAGGCATGCAACAAATCAGGTTTTGAGCAAAAATTTGGCTGCCAAGAGGTCAAAGTTGAAAGAGTTGACTTTTACAGACTCTACCAAACTAAACACTTGAAATTTTAGATGTAGGTTATCTGGATATGAGTAAAACCTTTTAATATATATATATATATACGCATAAAGTTATATATATATATATATATATATATATATATATATATATATATATATATATATATATATATACGCATAAAGTTATGAACAGTACATAGGGCCCGAGCAAAGCCTGGCTGAACTGCTAGTAAAGGAATAAAAACAAACAATTTTTTTATTCAAAAACTTGCTTTAATGTAATAGAATGTTAAGTTTTTTTCCTCTGTATCCTGCTTGCCTGAATTTAGTTTACAGGCAACATGAGATTATGGAAAGCGGCCATATTGGATTGGATCATGTCGGTTGTATTTCAAGAAGAGTTCAAATGTGACAACAAAAATATCATTACCAAAGAAAAAGAAAGAAATAAAACGTGTAAAAAAGCCAGTTTAATCACTTAGCTTGAAGTTCTCATCGGTTGAAAGTATGAGGAGGATCAGACGAATCAAAAGAAGGCAGACATTCTTAGGATTTGCCCATTTAATACGCGTGTTTAGTGACGTAAACGCTATTTTTAAACTTAAACTATACAAACCAATGGAACTCTTATTTCCAGCTAAAACGTGACAGACATACGAAGCTACAGACAGACGAAAACATAAAAGACTAACAACAGGCTAACGAAACTGCTATTTAAAACAGAAGTGTGACAGACCAACGAAGCTATTATTTTAAACTGAAGCATACATGGACAAAAAAACAAAACAAAAAACAAAAAAACAAAAAACAAAAACAAAACAGCTTATTTGAAATTAAACGTGGCAGACACCAAAACTATCATGCAAATTGAAATATGACAGACCAATAATACAGCTATTACAGATTTCCACGTGACACAATGAAACCTGTTATTCCTTACTTAACTTGTAGAGATGCTTGAGCGTATTTAAAATAAGATATCTTATTCAATAAACAGAAGCCAGCCGTCCGACACAGCCTCTAAAAGAAATTCGTGGACTTATTTGAGAATAACGAAATAGCTTAGGGGGGGGGAAGCAAGTAAAATTATATAGATAGATTATATGAAATCTCTACAGCTTCTTTATTTTAATCCATGCAGACAAACATAAATCTGAGCCTCATATTTAAATAGGTGGGTGTAATCTTAACCGTTTAATAACTAATTGAAATGTATGTGGTAAGAAGGAGTAGAGCACAATAAAACTTTGCAAGAACACGTATCACTATAACGTCACGTTAAGAGAAACGAAGTCGCTCGCGTGCTGCCTATGTGAAAATAGTAGAAATCAGACGTGTGAAAAGAGTAACCTTTGACCTATCGAGATCGGCCAACTCAATCAACGCACAGGGTTCAGAAAATCAGCGGACATAAAACATCTGAAATCCTCCCCTATCATTAGTTTGTCTTCAGGAAAACTGGAAAGTAATTAGCTGAAAATAGAAGACGTTATAAAGGACGAATTGTAGATTTTGTAAACTGTAAAGACAGACGAGATAACACCTGACCGGATTGCTACCGACGGGACGAGTAAGAAAGAGAGAAATCAGGAACAAGCGTCTAGGACTAGACAACTGGTCATTTAATGTAACACGTAAAGTCTGTGAATCTTGCTCGGTTCGAATAAGGAATAAAAATAGATAATTTTATTATTCAAAACTTGTTTCAATGTAATGAAATGTCGACTTCTTTTTCTCTGTATCCTGTTTACTCGAATTTGTTTTGCAGGCCACATGAGATTATGGAAAGTGGGCATATTGGACAGGATCATGTCGGTTGTGTCTCAAGAAGAGATCAAATGTGACAACAAAAAGTATCACTTAAAAAGAAAAAGAAAGAAATGAAACGCATTAAAAAGCCAATTTAATTACTTAGCTTGCAGTTCTCATTGGCTGAAAGGTTGATAAGATCAGACAAAAGGGAAATAACTCTTAAGCTTTGTCCATTTAATTTGTGTTTATTGACGTAAATGTTATGTTAAAATTTAAGCTTGGCAGACCAACGAACCTCCTACTTCAAACTTGAATTAACATACCAATGACATCCATATTTCAAACTTAATTCATCAAATCAACTAAACTTTTATTTCAAACTTAAATTGGCAGGCCAAAGGAACCCATATTTCAAACTTAAATTGACAGACCAACGAAACTCTTGAAACTTAAGCTTTAGCAACGAAGCTACTGAAAAACGGAAGCGTGACAGACGCATACAACTGCGAACACACATCAACCTGAATTTATGCAAATAAATAAAAATAATTTGAGCCAATCAGATGCATCAATTGGAAATTGTTGAATTTGCTATTTTTCAGTAGTGGAAGTATCATTCAAAGGTTCCAATTTTTTATGCAGATCACTTTTCGAGAGGCCGATTTAAGGGACACATTTTTAGCAAAGCAGTTTTAGTGAATACTCATGTGTGAGAGCGAGAAAAATGTAATGTGATAAACACATGCAGAATAATGAGTAGAAAAACAAAAGTTCACAATATATATATATATATATATATATATATATATGTGTGTGTGTGTGTGTGTGTGTGTGTGTGTGTGTGCTTGTGTGTGTGTGGGTGCGTGTGTTCCTATTTTCTGGTGCCAAAAACGATTCTTTTAATTATCTAATTTATTTGGGTGTTTTAAAGCAAAATCTTCCACAACGGACAGTAATCATAAAGTAATCAATATTTATTGATTTCAAATTACCAGTAAAAGAAAAATCTGTAGACTATCATCCACAAACCTATTTTTATGCATGAAAAAATATCAACACATGCGTTTTTTTAAATACGGAAATCGGAACAAATAACAACTCCATAGTAAAATATAAGGAGATTTATATAGAATCGGAATCGGAATCGCTAATTGTATCGTAATCAGAATTTTGTACGGAATCGGTAATTGTATCGAAATCGGGGGAAAACAATAGAATCGTTCTATCACTAATATATATATATATATATATATATATATATATATATATATATATATATATATATATATATATTGACAGCAAGTCATTATTCAAGCACGTCTGATTGAACATGACAGAGTTCTTTTTTCCGATTTTTTGGGATAGTTTTTCAATTTGCCGAGCGGTCCTTTATATTTCGGCTGGCATGTTGTATATTATGGCACCCAAAAGTTGTTGTTCAGTCATATTCATGAAGACGATTGAATGTACTGATAGAAAACTCCTGAGAAGAATATGACTGAACAACAACTTTTGGGCGCCATAATATAAAATGTCGTGTTCAATCAGACGTGCTTGATTGAGGTCGATAATATAAGTCGATAATTTAAAGGCCGTGAATTATTGACAGGTCAAAAAGATCGTAGTAAAAACTTTACTATTCAATTGCACAAATTGCATTTGATTTAAACTTTTTAATAATAGTTAATTTTTACTTAATTTCGTTGTTGAAATTTTGATGAAAAATGTTATGAGTATTAAAATGAATGTTTTTATACATTTATTTTCGACCGTGTGAAAGAGCTAAGAACACTGTGTGTGTGTGTCTGTATGTGTGTGTGTGTATGAGTGTGTGTGTGTGCGTGTGTGTGTGTGTGTGTGTGTGCATAGGATTGTGTGTACGTATTGAGAACTGAATATAGATTTTCCAAAGTCTGACAGATGGGCGAAGGAATATAGCGAAATTTATATTTTAGCTCCACTGTGTATTTTGGCTCAAATTGTTTATTGGAGTGAAAATATGTTCTTGTATGCAGAAACCTGTCAAATTCAAGGAAATGCATGTGATAGGCTTGAAATTATTATTTTTTTTTCTTAATTCAAGCAGATATATGCGCGGAGCCGTGTGCGCATATAAACAATTTTGCTTGTAGGATAGTAGTGGGAAGGAAATAAATACATTTTTCGCACTTAATGATTATTTTCAATGAAAATAATTATCTATCTATTCACACACACACACACACACACACACACACACACACACACACACACACACACACACACACACACACACACACATATATATATATATATATATATATATATATATATATATATATATATATATGGCCTTTTCTCTTCCCTGCAACCTCTATCTCACAGAGATATGTTGCGAGTTTGTCTCTGCTTTATCGTTATTTTCATGGAAAGTGCTCGACTGAGCTCCAATCTATGGTCCTCCCTCGCCAAACTTTCACAAGAAACAACCGTCTAGAAGAAAACACTATCAGTAATTTCCCCCACTCTTTATCTATGCCTAAACCTAAACGTAGATTCCATGAGCAAAGCTTCTTTTTTAGAACTACACGCCCATGGAATTGTCTACCGTTTCCCTGCTTTCCGACTGACTACAATATGGTTGTCTTCAAGTCTAACATCAACAAGCTTTTGATGAGCCGTTCCATATAAGCTCACAAATTTACCGAATTTCCATTACTAATGATTACTATATTGTCCAATTTCTACTGTACACTCTCTAACCTTTATCCTTGAGTGGCCTTTTGGCCTTGATAAGTGGTGATGCCTATGTATATATATATATAAATTATAGCTGCAAAATCACCTCAAACTACAACTCATCCCTACTGAAGATCGACACTTGTCTAACAGAACTCTAGTGAAATCCAGAAAGAATCAACATCAAGATTCGTCGTTCTATGGAGTCTCCGCCACTGCAAGTTATAAGTAAAAACGTGTCAAGGTCGGAGCAGCAACTTTGTGGAGTTAGAATAACAATGCTGTTTTACCATATGTGTAAATTCAATGCTTTTTTTTAAATGTTGTATATTATGGCGTCCAAAAGTTGTTGTTCAGCCATATTCCTGAAGACGATCGAATGTACCGATAGAAAGCTCCTGAGAAGAATATGGCTGAACAACAACTTTTGGGCGCCATAATATAAAATATGTCACCCGAAATTATAAAGACCGCTCGGCGAATTGAAAAGTTATCCAACAAATTCGGAAAAAGAATAACTCTGCCGTGTTCAATCAGACGTGCTTGAATATATATATATATTTTTTATCTAACATCAACACGTTTTTGATGAGCCGTTCCATATAAGTTAACAAATTTAACGAATTTCCATTACTAATGATTACTATATTGTCCAATTTCTACTGTACACTCTTTAACCTTTATCCTCGAGTGGTCTTTTGGCCTTGATAAGTGGTGATGCCTATGTAAATATATATATATATATATATATATATATATATAAATTATAGCTGCAAAATCACCTCAAACTACAACTCATCCCCACTGAAGATCGACATCGACACTTGTCTAACAAAACTCTAGTGAAATCCAAAAAGAATCAACATCAAGATCCGTCGTTCTATGGAGTCTTCGCCGCTGCAAGTTATAAGCAAAAACGTGTCAAGCTCGGAGCAGCAACTTTGTGGAGTTAGAATAACAATGCTGTTTTACCATATATGTAAATTCAATGCTTTTTTTTAAATGACAAACTGTCGACGATGTTCCAGTAAAAGAATGCCTTTGGATTTTTTTTTACATCTGGATACTCCAATTTTACGAACTTTTAGATTTTACCGTTCTTGGATCTTCCACTCTTTAACCGAACATCCATTCAAGTGAAATAATTTTTCATGCACGCCTGTGGAACTCTGTTCCGTCTGCCTGCTTCCCACCGGACTACAACTTGGATGTCTTCAAGTCCAACGTTAACAAATTCTTAATGAACCGCTCCCTTAAGTAAACACTTCATCAAATCTCCACACTAACGTAATGTACTTGCAATAACCCTTATCCCTGAGTGGCTTCCGGGCCTTGATAAGTGGTGATCACTGTGTAAAAAAAAAAAAAGATTCCGTATAAAAACGCTCAAGTTTTATTGCTCTCAGTATTTGGGGTGGATCTGCAATCTCAATATCTACGGCGGATGAGAAGGAATTCATGCGAACCATGCAATTTTCATAATTTTTTTAAGGCGAATACGATTCACTCAAAAACAACAAAATGAAATAAAAACAAATTATATAAATTAATTTCAAATAATATTTCTGAATAGAATAATTAAAATAATTCTATTATAACAAACAAGTAATATCATGATGCTAATTATTAACATAGATTTTATTAAATGTAATATGCAAATGAGGTTACTTTTTGAATGTAGATTTCCTTTGAACATCATGGTATATAATAGAAATCAGGTGGGAACGAAAGAGTGTGAATATGTTTTCAGTATGAAAATTAATTTTTGAAACAATGCATTTTTGTACATTAATTAAATTGTGAACAAACAAACAGGAATGCGACTTTATTATTATCATATATATATATACATATATATATATATATATATATATATATATATATATATATATCCACTCTCCGTACAATTTATATTTTTTATTTATAATAATATTTTGTACTACATATTTTTCTTATACCGATTTGTGAATTATTTCAAGGAACTTTAGCTTTAGGATAACCTCGAAATATCTTCCAGTAACAGGATGCCTTTGGATTTTTTTTTACATATGGATACTCCAATTTTACGAACTTTTAGATTTTATCGTTCTTGGATCTTCCACTCTTTAACCGAACATCCATTCAAGTGGAATCATTTTTCATTTTTTCCCCATTTCCTCTGCTTCACTGCTTTCATTATTATTATTAATATTTTTTATTATTCTTTTTTTTTTTTAACTTTTAGCAAGTACACTCTATAGCACACTTGCAGTTTCATTAAATACTTTATAAGCAGAATGTGATTCCGCATTTTGGTATTTCCTCCTTTCTGATGAGAAGGAAAGTATTTCTTTCGAAGCTCCACGGATTAAAGACAATCCACTTCCTTTGTGTTTCATTTTTAGAAATTTAATATGTTTTAAACTCTTGTTAAAGTGTTTTTAACATGGTTTATTAACTCTTTGCTTATATATATATATATATATATATATATATATATATATATATATATATATATACATTTATTATAATACACACACACACATATATATATATACATTTATTATAAAAGAATACTGTAAACAAATAGAGAAATCAGCTAATCATCAAAAGTGTTTAAATTATTAGCTATTGTGGTCTGCGAACAGCTGACAACGCTCACTGATTGAATCAAATACGTTCCTAATCAGTTCAATTGGTACATTGCCACATCTTCTTTTAATGGTTGCTTTCAATCCATTCATTGTAGCTCGATTTGTGGTGTGAACCCTGTGTTTTACATACCTTCTCCCGTCACAAGAAGGGAAAAATCCATGGAGAGGTCACATCCAGTGAGCATGGACAGTACTCTGTATTCGTCTTCGTCTTAACTATCTGTTTCGGAGATGACTATCAAGATATGCTCTTACGTCATGATGATAGTGGGGAAGTGCCCCATCATGCTAAAAGTGGCATTCTTTATTCCAAAACATCTCTTAGGCACGTAGCATAGCATGGCTACATGAGCAAGAGATAATTTAAAGAGTGTATACATTTTATTGGAACACCCTATATATATATATATATATATATATATATATATATATATATATATATATATATATATATATATATATATATATATAACCCAAAGACTGACGCAACAGGGAACGGTGGTGTCGTAATGAACTACAATTGAAAAAGAAACATGTAATCAAAAAAACAAATGAAAAATTTAAATAAAAGAAAATCTTAATTCAATTAATACGTTTCTCCGCTTTTGATCAAATGTAATTTTACGTTGATGGTTCATGTTTATTCAGATGTTACCGGAAATGTTTTACGGCCGATTTCAATTGCATTATGCAGTGGAAGCAACGTTACGCCTGCAAGATTTGTTTCTGTCTTGCAACTTAATCAGGTGTTCTTTGAAGAATGATATCAAAGATTTTGAAACCAGCAAATTCCAGACTTACAACCACGGCAATCTATTCAATGTCGACGCGAAGACGAATCTAGATAAAAAGCCGAGAAAAGATGTTCATGAATAAGTCATTTAATTAGCGTACAAGATACCCCTCAGCGTTTAAGGTCAGATGGAAATAATTTAATACTTAGACAAGATACGTATCTTATTATTCGCGTGCATAATTCAATCGCATGTTCAGCTTTGATCTTTGTGATCTTTGATTAGGTAGTCATTAATTTATCGCATGCATCGTGTTCAAATTAACCCTGGTTTTCCGATTAATAAACTTACATTAAGTCAAACACTTTCCTTACATGAAGTCAAACACTTTCGGCTTCCGAGCTAAGATCACAGTGCAGTATCTCTTCTATTCTCAGACAAAAGAGATACAATCTCTCTTGGTATAATTCGAATTATTCGGACTACTATCCTAATTTTAGTTATTTTTTTTTCCCAAAGTTTCAGCCGCTGTAAAATTCGACCTTTCCTTTTCGAACTTGGGAATTTATACAAAATTAATTGTTGGTGTCCATTGGCGCAACGAATAATGGTAATGAGTATAATCGATTATAAGTAACATTCTTCTGAACGTTGAAAATTCAGTCTTTATTAGTTTATGGTACGCATCGTGTTTAAATTAACTGGGTTTCCAGTTAATAAACTTAGATTTAGTCAAACTTTTTCAGTTTTCGGACCAAGATCAAAGTGTAGTACCTATTTGACATGTTCCGGAAAAGAATACTATTATTTTTGAGTAGCTGAGTGATCTTGGCTAAATTAAACGAGTATTACAATCTGTTAAGTTGCCTTAATGAACGGTTGTTAGTAATAGTTGGTAATATGCTTAAGCTTTAGGTTTTCGGCGTATCTTTCGATATCTCTTCCAGACTGTATTTATGGTTTACACCAGCCTTGTATTCAGAGTCATTACAGCACTATTCTATCCACGGACAAAGGGAATAAAACCTCTCTATATATTATCTTACTTATTCGGACTATTATCCTCATTTTAGTTGTTATTTTCTTATTTTCCTTACGTTTCAGCCGCTGTCAAATCCGAACTTCTTCAGGTACATTTTTCGAACATAGGAATCTATTCAAAATTAATTGCTGAGGTTCACTGACGTAAAAGAAAAAGACGTTGAGTCAATCAGTTATAAGTGACACTCTTCTGGAGGTTGAAGGTTTAGCCGTAATTAGAGGCGAAACTAATTAAAAATAAAATAATATTTCTACACAGTCATAGTTGACGGAACGATAACAATCTACTTAAAGGATTAAAATTCTGCATGGGTTCCAGATTCTGACATAAAGATTTTCAAATTCGAAAAGATTTACCCGAGGAAGTTGGGAAATTACATCGCGAATAATCTAAATAAAACAAAAATGCAAATCATCAATCCGCATTTAAAAAAGTTCCGGAAGATTCCTTTTTGACCTAAGTAACTTATAAATCTTTTCACTATTAAGCATCTCTCTTTTTTTTTGGGGGGGGGAGATATATATATATATCCTTCAATATTAAAAACGGAACGTGTCTAAATTTTTATTTTCTTCTTTCTGATCGAAGCTTGTGACTAACTCTAGATGACGCTTCTTCATCTTCTAATTATGGTTACTCTCAACAAACAAGAACTAACATGTCACTATATATATATATATATATATATATATATATATATATATATATATATATATATATATATAAAGAGAGAAAATTTGTTTGTTTGTGCATTTATTTATTCAGTCTAAAAAATTAATTTGATTGCACTGAATAAAAATGAAACGTTACATCACCATAAGACGGCACAATCACGTTGACATATAGATTCATGTTAGATCACAGAAGTTAAGCAACGTTGAGACTGGTCATTTAATCCAGAACATCGGCACCTCCCTGCAAGAACTGCACAAACCTAACGTCATCTTTCCTTATCGGGATATACAAGCGACTGGAGACAGATTTTTAATTCAATATTCGCCTGACGCGTCCTCTTTTGGAGGAAGCAGGTTCAATCCACGTAGCATCAGTGCCTCTGCATACATGCATGCATACATACATTCTGAGAATGATCAGATATAACTTTTTTCAAGAATAATCCAGTCATGTGCTTAAACGTATGCACATTATTTATCAGGAGCATGAACTCCAACAACAGAACATTTTTATCTTTTATTCTAATCAAATTTTAAACGGTAACAGAATCACACAAGATGGTGCTAATTCTAAATATTTGAACAACTTTTAATCTTTTTTAAGATTTTATAATTTATCATTCACAGCGAAAAAAAATCCGGTCGTGTGAGCTCACTTAATGTATCTTAAAAATGTGCATCGAATATTCCAGGGCCTGAACTCTTGCACTTGCTTTGAAAATAGCTAAGTATTATGAAACCCTATTAGGGCATCACTCAAGAAGGATTATTTTTTCACGGGCCGAATTCAGAAACCGAAAAACAAATGATTTTGGCTTATTTTATTTGATTATTATTTGTGAACTATTATCCTCATCTCCTAGTTGTTGTTTCACGACGTTTCGACCAATTATTCCTCTGGTCTTCGTCAGATGGTTAACCGCAACGGGATAGCAATGTCGAATCCTCCACCTACATCCACAGCAATTACTGCCTTCAATAGTTGTTGTCATCTCACCACGGTTTGATCAAATAATCCTCTGAGTGGCTTTGGGTGGGATTGAAACCGCTACCTCCAGACAATGTTCACCATGAATCGTAGATATTCCACAACTTTATCCACTGCGCAATAAAGGTTGGATTTTTTTTTTGTCTTATAAATCCACATCTTTTAAATATATTTCTTGTTCTTTCAAGTGAAGATATATATGATATTCTGCACAGAGATGCGGAATATCTACAATTCCATGTGAGCATTGTCGCAGTTTCAAACCCACCCAGGAAGCGGTTTCAAACCCACCCAAAGCCGGCCAGATGATTAGTTGGCCAAACAGTAGTGAGATAACAACAACTATGTAAAGCTGTGGATGTAGTTGGAGGATTCGACATTCCTATCCCGCCGCGGTTAACCACCTGACGAAGACCAGAGGAATAATTGGCCGAAACGTCGTGAAACAACAAATTGAAGATGGGGATAACAAATAGTCCACAGATAATAAAATAAAATAAATTATACAAATTACTCATCTCAAAAACAATTCCAAATTAATTCAATTATACAAACGATTTTAAGCATAAAATAATGCATCTCCGATTCCAAATAACTGTCTGTCTTTAATGTATGTGGATGTGTCTCACGACGTTTCGGCCAAATATTCCTCTGACCTTCGTCAGCTGGTTAACCGCGACTGAATAGGAATCTCGAATCCTCAAACTACATCCACAGCAATTACTGTTTTCCATAGTTGTTCTCATCTTACCACGGTTTGGTCAACTAATCCTCTGATCGGCTTTGGGTGGGATTGCTCATTGTAGAAAATGTCACAGTCTAGAAAGATGTCTCCTTCACGGACCGGTTAAAAAAAAAAGACGAAAGACAAATGTCGCCGTCTAGAAGGATTTCTTACTACGCGATCCAGTATAAAATAATCGGGGTTATATACAGACGTTAAAATGTTTACACTTTTAAAGACGATATATAAACAAACGTATACATGTGGAAATAATTTCGTGAGCGCAGAATTATCCGAGTTATATGATTATAATTTATTCCATACAACGTAGAGAGGATACGATTTCCTCATCGGAAGTTAAGAAGATCCATTCCACGCATGTGAAAAATTCAGAACGAAGCTTTCATTGTTGATGGCTTGTCATTCAAAGCCATCGGACGTGCTCAGATCAACTATTTTTACATGACCTTCGCAAATGTTGAATCTGAGTCAGTAATTCATTACCTCTGATAGAATTCGTTTAAAGGGCTACAAGAAAACAACAAAAAAGTAAATAATATTTATACATTCGTTGCTCACATATTTTATCGATCTCCAACCTCGGCGATATGTGCATTTTTGATTATATTGGAACTGTAATGCATTCGCTATTTAATATTTATATATGTAACATTAAACTGTTGTATATTATATTAAACATCACTTCATAGGTTTCGTATCCTCTGTATACGTTTGTCTTTAACAAACTGTTTATGTAAAAATTAGTGATGGGACGATTTAAATATTTATCTCGATTCCGATACAAATATCGACTCCGAATCTTTTAAAGTTTCAAATATTTAGCTCTTAAGTTGTTTTATTATTATTTTTTTATTTTTGGATTCTCGTAAAATATCCATTTAATGTCGACATATATTGTCGCAAATATCAAAATGTGAGAGTTCAGTTATATATATTTATTATTTCTCTGAAATGTACAAAAAGAATACAAAAAACCCCAAAAATTAGGAACAAAACCACTGAAAAAGAAGTTTTATTGGTAGTTTAATATAAAAATATATTTATAATTTTATCATTAGTACCAGCAATGAAAACTTCAGTTTTAAACAACAACAACAACAACAACAACAACAACAACAACAACAACAACAACAACAACAACAACAACAACAACAACAACAACAACAACAACAACAACAACAACAACAACAACAACAACAACAACAACAACAACAACAACAACAACAACAACAACAACAACAACATGTAACTAAATAAAACAATAAATAAATAAAGCAATAAATAAATAAATAAAACAATAAATAAATAAATTGATAAAACACTAAATAAATAAAACACTAAATGAATAAATAAAACACTAAATAAATAAATAAAAACACAAAACAGCAATAAAACAACTAAAAACAATTAAAGGAATTGTTTTGGCACCGGAAAATAGGCACAGTTTCTCCGATTCTGATACCCCCAAAAGTTCCAATTTTTTCGAGTCCTGATTCAGATTAATCGTCCCAATACTAGTAAGAATAAATGTTTAAATCCCACTGGTTTTCGCCATTGTTCTCACTTCTTCATTGAGACCGTCGTGTGTGATTTACGATAACATAGCACACAAAATGGCGACCACGAGAAAGACATATCAGAACGCGCAGTCGTCAAAAATCACGTAAAAGCTAGATTATATAAGTCTCTCTGACAAACACTTTCTATTCTTCCTCTCTTTCTACCCCCCTTGCACACATAACGTGTATTGATTAGTGTTGTCACGGGAAGATATATTAATGCCTGAGACATTCTAGGACAAACCAAAAACGCATCAGTTTTTGAAAGATCACAACTTTCCAACATAATACCCGGCATTCACCCTAGGTGAGTTGAACTGGCTTCCTCCAAACGAGAAAATGTCAAGGGAATTCAGGACAAAGAATAACTAGAGTTCATTTTTCGTGTAACAACGACATTTATTTCCGTGATAGTTCGTCTTCTCTCTGACCTCTGTCTTCTCGAACGTTGTTTCAAACGTGCTCTCGAACGTGATCCTCAGTCTGTGCACACGCTTCTTTTATAGTATTTTCTTCGCACATGGCTCAGCATTTAGGTACGCACGTCTGCTCTCTGTTACAGACATCCTCTTACATACAACGACTGGTATTCTGAAATGGCCCCTCATCTGATACTGATCAGGCTAAACATTTCTTAACTTTGATGTTATAACAAGAATTGGTATGTCAGAGCGACTATATTTTATATAGAAATTTCCCAACATGCTCTATCTCTCTCTTTTCCTCTCTCATTGGGGCAATGGTGTCGCTACTGATTATACCGCAAGTAAAAGATTGAAGCCACACAAATTCTGAAAAACATTCTTACCTAGAACTGTCATCTTCAAATCGTTTAATGTTTACACTGACACCTGGCAGTTGATTTGAAGTTGTTTGTTTGTATACGGGAGTGACTTGGCTCATCACAGGCCACAAGATGAAGGGGGAAACCATAAAACAGTTTAGAAAGTCACAGAAAATGCTACGGGTAAGTATGACATCCAATAGCATAACTACTTGTCAACTAATAAATAGGCAGCTTAACAGACGAAGTGTTGAAGACGAAGTTTTTAGAAAAAATTAAAACGAAGCGTTCTTAAATATAAAAATTGTTATTGAGAGGAAAAACAAACAAACAAACAACAAAAAAAAAACAGACGAAAGCCGTACATTGTTATTACGTATGTATATTTATGTTCATAGGGGGGAAAAATAAGACTGAAATTAAACAAAGAACAAGTGAATTCATTGGAAGCCTGGCAAAATCATGGATTACAATATAAAAAAATGCGAGCATGATAAGTAATATTGTTAAGCTTAAACATGGAAACATAAAGGACTAGTTGTTAAAACTGGAACAGAAAAAGTCAGGATATTCTAGTAAAAAATATTAATAGATTTATAACTTAAGATATTGCAGCATTAAGAATTGATTATATAATGTTATAAATATAATTAAAAGAATTCTTAATGCTGCAATATTTTAAGTTATAAATTTATTAATATTTTTTTTACTAGAATATCTTGTCCATATTAATAAATTTATAACTTAAAATATTGCAGCATTAAGAATCTTTTAATTATATTTATAACATTATATAATCAATTCTTAATGTTGCAATATTTTAAGTTATAAATTTATTAATATGGACAAGATATTCTAGTAAAAAATATTAATAAATTTATAACTTAAAATATTGCAGCATTAATAATTCTTTTAATTATATTTATAATATTATATAACCAATTCTTAATACTGCAATATTTTAAGTTATAAATTTATTAATATTTTTTACTAGAATATCTTGTCCCTTTTTTTGCAGTTTTAATAACTGGCCATTTACTTTTTTAATTATTCAAACAACGTTTCGGCCGATGTAATCTCCCACCTTCTTCAGATGTATGTTGTTGAACTCGGAAATCTTTCTCTCAAACAAGGGAATCTTTATGATAAACTCGGCAATGTGCACATAATTTCGAACGGAACCTTTTATTTAATCCACAGTGTAGCATGCTTTCGTTCATCAGCGTAATGGATAAAGTACTTGCTAAATTCAGTTGTATAAATTAACATTATTCCTGCAATTTAAAGACATCCAGTATATTTTATTACAAGACCTATTCTCTTATTAATGCACAGAATTATATTTTCGTTTCGCGAGAGCAGTGAATTAGTAGCAACAGTAGTCACAGAAGCGACGTGGTTGTTATGGAAACCAGTCATAAAAACGCCGCTCACCCCCTCAGGTGTTTTTTAAGATTTTGACAGAAGTAAATTCATCATAACTTTAATTTTACATTATATTATATTTTCTTACAAGAAATTAAGTAAGCGAAAAGACAGAAAAAGATAAGGACAATGAGCGAAGCGAAAATTAACATAAATATAAAACCACCCGGGCAACGACGGGAAGGGAAAGCTAGTTTATTATAAAATAAATAAAACCCAGTATCTTTTATTTATTGAGAATAAGGAGGGGTTTAAAAAGTGATGTATAATCGATAAAATAGTTGGGATCAATACCATGGATTTTTTTCTACTCGAAATGAATGCTTACAAGCTTTATTATCTGTGACGGTTTGAATAAGAAAAAATCTATTATGAGCCCCTCCTTTCCTTTCGATCTGGGCCTCTTTTTTCTTTCAAGAATTCTTGAACACAAAGGAACAATGCCGGGGTTCTTATAACATAGTAGTTAGCTCGGTTGTATGATTCGTTGATGTTTTTCTACTTTTCTCTTCCATTAAATCCAAGTCTAATTAGAATCGGAAAAATCTATCTGGTTTATTTGAGAGAAACCAAAGAAATTTACTCAAATACTTGAATTGTCTAAAAAAAAATAATAGATTTGTTTATTCGTGTCGCATCTTAATCGATCGTTACATTTGCATTTCATTTCTAGGCGACAATATTAAAAACTTCCAGACAACAACTACATTGACAATAGTTTAAATCATTACCAATATCTCGTACTCGTCAGTGTCTAAAGATTTTTTTTTTACATAAAACGAATGTAATTCTCTTTCTCTTTCTGTGTCTCTCTCATTATATCTGTCAGTGTGTCTCTCTGTTTCGCTGCCTTTTTTGTCTCTGTTTCTATCTGCCTGTCTCTTTATTCCCTTTCCTTATATATATATATATATATATATATATATATATATATATATATATATATATATATATATATATATATATTACCGACTAAAAACCAAATTGAATTTGTTCAATAGATTCGAATTAAATTTTTTTTTATTACATTTTCGCCCCAAACAAGGCAAATTGCCACTTTGGTATAGGGGGCTACTATCAGGGGCAACAACTACTTGGGTACTATGTAGGGATTTGGGCAGCAAGATGTCGGTTCACGTTACACTTGAACTTCTACACGTCAGTACTGTTGGGGAAGCAGGGACCTGGAATAGAATTCCAGAGTCTAGCGGTTCTGGGGAAGAAACTATTGGAGTAAAAATATCTTTTACATCTAGGAATCTCTACTGTGTGGGGGTGGGATTTAGCAGCCTGTCGGGTTTATCGAGGGTGCTCGCGTCGTGGGGGTACAAGTGATTGCAGTTCGTCAAAGCATTCACCACTAAAATACTTGTAGAACAGGCAGAGGGATGCAACATTTCGTCGATGGGACAAAGGCTGAAGCTTAGATGCCAGTTCAGGGCCTATCAGGTTTGCGAATCTCTTTTGAACTTTGTCAAGGAGCGAGAGACTAGTAGCAGATGCACCAGCCCAGATGTGACAGCAATACTCCATACATGGGCGAATGGTGGCCTTATAGAGGTACAGGATACTTTCGGGTGTTAGTAGTTGTCTAGCACTAACACCTTTCTTGCAGCGGCTCTATGGAGTTTCAAAGTCTGTAGGACGAAAATTAAAGAGAAGTTTTGTAGAAACCGTTTTCCACTGACACACACACGCATACACAAGACCACGTATATATATTAATATATATATATATATATACACATATATATATAATTATATATATGTATATACATATATATACACATATGTACATATATATGCATATATATATATTTGTGTGTGTGTGTGTGTATGTACATATATATACACATATGTACATATATATGCATATATATATATATTTGTGTGTGTGTGTGTGTGTGTGTGTGTATGTATATACACTGCGTGTCAAATTATTAACGAGATAACATTTTTTCCAGTTTCAGAAACTTACCGGTAGTTTCGTATCAAAAGCTTTGGAAAAGTTGGCAATGCTGAGCTGCGCGTACTGTAAATCTTTCGTACTATTCAGCGCACTGTAAAGAATTTGCCATCGTAATTGCTGAATTCATGGTATTTGGGGTGCGTCAAAAGAGAGTTTGTTTCGTCAATAAAATGGGTAAAGATGGTTTGATTAGTTCTGAAAAGAGTACTATTACAAAACAGCTAGCAAAAAGTAAAACTACCCTCGAAAAAGTTAGGAAGGTGCCATAAAACTGTGAAAAACTTTGTCAAGGACCCTACAAAGGTACGTAACAGAGCTGATAAAGGTAAATCTAGAATGTTGTCTACTCCAAATTAATCATGAAGTTGTTAAGAACCCTGGCAAACAAATCGGGAAGTCTTTGACCAAGCCGGATTGAAGAATGACTCAAAAAGTACTCGATGTCGCCTTCTGAAAGAAGTGGCAAAGTCAGTTAAGCCTGTGACAAAGCCTCCATTAAAGCAACATCACATACAAAACTGACTGAAATGGGCAGAGGACAACATGAAAAGGGATTTTTTCAAAGTTTTGTTCACGGATGAAGTGCGTGTTCACTCTTGATGGCTTGAGCAAGGAATGGGTCCTAGATGGACGACATCGTCATCAGCGTTTAAGGCGCCAACAAGGTGATGGTGGGATAATGATTTGGGCTGGGAGGTACTTTAGTTGGCACATGAAGAGTTCCAGAAGGCGTAAAAATGACGTCAAATGCTTACATAGCTTTTCTGAAGGAGCACTTTGAACCATGGCTAGAGAAGCAAGGTTGACGTTCTTCTGAACCATTATTTTTTTATGCAGGATAATGTTCCCTCGAATGCAGCAAACAAAAGTAAAGAGTATTTGCAACAACTGTAGTTCTCTGGACTACGGAAGACGGAGTGGCCTGAGAATTCACCAGATTTTAACCCAATAAAGAACTTTTGGAGTATCATATAGCGACGTCTCTATACAAGTGGATGCCAATTTAAGAGCAAAGATGAGTTGTGAGATGCTCTCCAAGAGGTATCGCGAGGAATAACTGTTGACGAAATCACAAATTTGACTAATTCTGTGGACCAACGTCTTTTACGAGTCATTCATAAAAAAAGGATCGCATATCCCATACTAATTATGTCAACATAGAAATTGCTGCGTAGTTATTGTGTTCTAAGAATTTTTCCTAGTCCATTTAATGTTTGAAAATTATTTCAGAAACAAGGTCTAGGTATATTGTTTTTTTTTTCTTCAGCCTCGTTAATAATTGGACAAACGGAAATCAACAGATATTTCTATCTTCTGTCATAGTTTCGCGAATACTGTTTTAAATACTTTTATTTTTTTTACTGGAGTAGCTGAATTGTATTGTAAGCACTTTCTCAAAGTTTCATGCATTTTTATTCACCTGTTCCTTAAATATTAAAAAAAAAAAATGTAAACTCGTTAATAATTTGATACGCAGAGTATATATGTGCATATATATATATATATATATATATATATATATATATATATATATATATATATATATAATTATTTATATATATGTTTATATATCTAAGTGATCTTGTGTATGTGTGTGTCTGTCAGTGCAAAACGGTTTCTACAAAACTGATCTGTCATTGTTTTGTTCTTCAGACTTGAAACTTTATATATAGAGAATTCGAACTTATGGAACAAATTCAATTTGGTTTTTAGTCGGTAAAAGTAGCTGCCATGGGTTCCCTCTCAAGAACCATTGAAACTTGTAAACCGTAATTCGATTTAATGTGTACACTCTGCGCATTCGCAAATATACATTTATACGTTTAAGTAGGTTAGTTTGTAAAATTTAGATATGCGTGTCGTATTTGCTCATATGGTGGCGAATAATGCTGAAGATGTAAATGTTTTGGTTTCGATTCTAGCTGATGGAACCCAAATTATGTAGTTTTCTTTTTAACTTTTGAAATCACTATTTTAGATTGGGTACAATATGCTAATCAATAGAAGATTATCTCTATAATAATAAATACGAAATCTGCATCAATTAAAATATCATATTAAAGCATATTTTACCACCGGGCGGCTTGCTAGTAATATAGAAATGAAAAGGTATGTGAAAAATTTAAAGGTAATGTGAACAAACATCTTGTCGCACAATATATATTCCTCCTATAAACCTTGCCCCTAATCACAGTAGCCCCTTACGTTTCATTTGTGTCATGATAGGGGTCAATGAAAGTAATAATAAGAAAAGAATGCTATGCAATTAAATCTAAACATTAATTTACTTGTCCGTACGACCAGTGTCACAAAAAACCATTATCATCGAAAATATTAATTAATGAGAAACAAATGACCTTCCTTTATAGTCGCTCTTTATCAGTTAAAACCGATTAAAACCATTTCTCTCCAAAAATGTTTCCTAAAAAAAAAAATGGCTTTCTGTTTAAAATTTATTTTATAATTAAAAAACAAAATCTATGTTCAGAAGAGATTGTATTTTTTTTATTATATTTTCTTTTTAAAATTAAAAAAATGTGCAAGTGAATTGACATCTGTTACTTTAAAATTTGTATAAAAATTATTCAGAAAAAAACAAAACAAAACAAAAAAATGTGTTGTGTGTTAAAATTTTCATTGAAAAAATATAATTTTTTAAAACCAATTCTTTTTAGCTTTAAAAAGTTAAGAATGAATTTGTTAAAAATTGTTTTAGATAAGGTATTATTTGTTTTATTTTATTTCTTATTCATTTTATTTATGTGTTTAAAAATTTTTCACCTACCGTGCAATTTCCACAGCTTCTGCTAGTTTGGTATATTTTTCGTTAACCTCAGAAAGATAAAACTATTCTTGTAATGTTGTGTAATAATTGTTTGCTTTATAAGAAAAAATGCAAGTGGATATTATTGAAACACTTTAACTTACGCTAATTCTACTAATAAGCCCCAATCTATGCCACAAACCTCGCCAAACTTTCACGAAAAACACTCGTCTAATGAAAACCACTATCAATAATTTCCCCACTCTTTATCTGTGCCTAAACATAAAAGTAGATCCCATGAACAAAGCTTCTTTCTTAGAACTGCACACCTGTGGAACTCTCTTCCATTAGCTTGCTTTCCAGCTGACTACAATTTGGTCGACTTCAAGTCCAATATAAACAAATTCTTGTTGAACCGTCCCCTTCAATAATCCAAATTTCCACTACTAATGATTACTACGATATTATCCCATTGACCACAATACACTCATTAATCATTATCCCCGAGTGGAAATCAGGCCTTGATAAGTGGTGATTCCTATGTAAGAAAATATGATATTCAACTTTTTAAGCGATTACATGTAAACAACCCGAAAATGTAGTCGGTAAAAAGTAAAAAAACAAACAAGCAAAAAACAAAGCAAAAACAAAAACAAAAACACACACACATACACGATATTGTAGATACTATTTCAATATTTTAGATGAGGGATCATTTTGTATATAAACTTCGCACATGATAATCACTCAATTCTGGACATCCAGTCGGTAGGAAACACCTACTTCCAAAACCAGATAACGTCTTTAAAAATCAAAACTGACACACCTCTACAAAGTTTAAAATATTGTTTGTGTTTTATTTCTTTCTCAACTTGTTAACATGTAATCGCCAAAAAGAGTAGAATCTAATTTTTTTTTAATAAGCAAAGGGTACACGGCTACGATTTTACCAACAAATATGCATCCGTAGGAAAATCTGGATAAATACATAATTATTTCTACTAAAATTGTGGTTCATAGAACTACGAAGGACGTTCCAAAAGTAATATCTCCTATTTTTTATTCCACCCGAATGGATCGGAGGAGGTTAGGGGACACATACAAAAATATAAAGAAACATTAAAATAAAAAGTGGATGTTGCTTTTACTTTCAGCAGCCTTGTAACTCTCGATTCCTTTATTTTGTCCTGTAGTCACCTGATACTATAAGCGATGTTTCTTGATTAAGGGAGAAGAATTTCTGTTTTCTGGGTCGGAATCTATCCATTTCACACTTAATGTTGACCAATTTTTAGCCTTGAAGAGGCAGTTTTTAACTCCTTACATCAAGTTGTTTCCTGTCTTGTCTAGAGCGAATTAATACCACAGTAATCTATTAACAATAACAGATATTCTAAAGATGCGTTTAGTCAACCATCAATTTTAGCAATTAAAATGGACGGACCGATATAGATTTATAGGAGTACGTATGTGAATTTTTAAGTCCTCTTTCAAACTTACATGAGACAAATCATGTGATACCACGTGCCCTCCACTCGACAACTGACGCCAGACCGAACGTTCTTTTCATGGTCTTCTCCTTCGTCATCTCTCTGTGCCGTATCTTTGCCTTTCATATTGGCAGTTGTTGAGGGGGCTCGCACGAACATAGTCCATCGTTATGTCTTAACTTTTATGTTGCATCTATCCGTTACACGTCTGCTTTGTGTTGCTTTCTGTAGATTTAAGTTTTCTTTTATATACACATTAAGCAATACTTCGAGCAAACTACATTAACCTCTTAAAATAAACTACAAAAGAACACAAACTCTGACACATTCTGCAAATATCACTTGCACTCCGGGTGTGTGTGTGACACCATCTACCCTGCCGAGGCTACATACATCATTTGGTTAATAATTGTCAGTATTTTGGTTGATAAATTCATTTTCCCATCTGCTCCGAACCACAGCTTCGTTCGACTATGTCTCATTCACAACTGTCCTCCACTGTAATTGTCTTCAACCGCCTGCAAACCGTTCCCCAACAATCTCAAACTCATAAAACTCATAAAACTAACTCTAATATATATCAAACATCTTAATTCTAATCATCAACATACCTTGACCAACAATCCCATCTCATTTTTTTTGTGTTCCATTGGTGAACAACTTCCTAGCCATTGTCTTTCCACCAACCCTATTTCTTATGCCTTTGTTTATCTGATTAACTTATTTAATCTTTTTTGGGTTATATCTTTTTCTGTTCCTAACACTTTTTCTTCCTAACACTTGAGAGAGGGTGCAGATAGTATCACGATTACCTAAAATGCTATTTCAAACTAATGCATGACGCATTGATGGACGTACGTAGGCTTGTAATCTAGACGCATCTGAAAAGTGATCAGTTCATCTTTTATGAAACGATATATTAAATAAGGTTCACCATAAAACGGACTGTGGTGGTCGGAAAGAGGAAGAAAAAAGGCCGCGTTTAGATTAATATTTATCTGAAATGTCATATCAACGGTTTCTAATCCGGGACAGTAGACATTGGAGACGATTTGAAGGTCTAATCAATCATCGACTAGACATTGTCATAGAAACAGGGTGATGGTGCACTATTGTTTCATGTAAAGAAAAGAAAAAAAAATGGATGAGAGAGTGAGAAAGAGTGAGAAAGAGAGAGAGAGAGAGAGAGAGAGAGAGAGAGAGAGAGAGAGAGAAATGATGATGAGAGGAAAACAAAAGAGGCAAAAAAGAGGAAGACCGTGATAGAGAGTGATAAAGAAATGGATAGACAGATAAAGAGATAGTGAGTGGGGTAGGAAGTGAGAGGAATAAAGAATAAGAATGTAATAGAGAGAGTATGAAGGCGTGTGCGTGAGTGAGAGTATGTTCGTGAGTGTGAGGGAGTGTGTATGACTGAAGGATCGTATACGTGAGAGTGAAATAGGGAGAGAATAAGGAGGTGGCAGAGAATACTGTATAAAAAGGGAGAAAAGCAGAAGTCTCAAATAATCAAAGAAAATATATACAGAAGAAGAAGGATCGTATCGAAAGAGATAGAAACCCCTCCGTCAAAAAATATGCCAACTTCTATGCAGCCTTGAAGTGCGTTATAGAAGAAACGACACATCATAATATCTTAAACCTTTCCCATAACGTTCCTACAATACACCACGACAATAACCAGATATAATGGAGTATCCCTTATAGCCATACTCTGATCAACTGCGTTTGTATGGAGTTTATACATAAACCAGCATGAACTGTACTAGTATGGTCAGGATATCTCAGGAGCGCATATCACTCAAAAAGCTATACGGCTAACTAAAGTGTGACTGCCGTAGTTCAATGGAAATATAGGTCTCAGAAATATAGATCATAGGCTGGCTTACTATAGAAAAGAAAAAAAGATATCTAATATCCACTAAACACTGTCTTCCAGAGTTTAAGGTGTCTATGTGAAGGGGTTCGTCAGGACAACCTGGTATGAGGATACTTCCTCCCTACAAGTAAACCCTTGCCAAATATTGAAAAAAAAATAGTATCTGAAGCCTAAAGAAGATCCTCTACACACAGTACACAAGTAATGATTAGGGCTGTGACAACCGCATATTTTTTTCATTCTTTTGACTCTCGAGTATATATCCGACGCAATTAAACGCAGTTAATCAACCGAGAACTACCCCAATCGATATAAAAAACATATAAGATATTAACGGATATATACTTAAGAGCTCAAGAGTCAAAGCAATGAAAAGAATATTCTGCTGTCACAGCTCTGGCAATGATACACCGTCTGCAAGAGATGTTGCCTCTAAATGACAGCTGGATATGGTATTAGACTAGCTGAGTCTTGTTTGTGGAATTCGGTAAGAGTACAATACATAAATACATACATAAATACATACATATATATATATATATATATATATATATATATATATATATATATATATTCAATTGGGAGAGGAAAATTTACGTTTTTACTTTTTATACCAACTCAACGTTTGAAAGATAAGGGAAAACTTTAACCGAAAACTATAAATCTCATACAAACATCTGAAAACTTTAACTGAAGTAAAATTAAAAAAAAAAAAAAATGAAAAAAAAAATGAAAAAGCAAAAGATGAAAACAAAAACGTATAGTCTAAACTCAGAACTTCGCTACGCATCATTCTATTTTTATGTCAGCTTGTAAAGATATAAAAAAGCAGGACAGAAGTGATCGCCGATTAAGAAGATGCGTGAAAAGGCACGGAACCGGAACCGACATCATAGCTCTACCTATAGACTGCGCTCTCATCTGCCATTATTTATCTATTAACTCTGATCCTATGTCTATACCCCAATTTTTTGTTTCAGTTATACCAGACTGCGACCTGACATGACAGTTTTCTAAGCCTTACTACTTCCGTGCTGACTCATGACGGATTGGAAACAGGTGGTTTGTTTGTGACATCATCATTAGAAGATTGTCTTAAAGTGCTTACAGACTTTCTATCACTTTTTTGGTTTCTCATCAGAGTTTCATGAATTACTTTTACAACTGTTGAAGACCTCCATCTACCCCCTGTATGCTAACCCTCTCGAATATCAGTGAGAAACTAACAGATGCTACTCCTTGCCAAAGAGTGACGTGCAACTGTGCAGATCAGGGGGCGTTCAGATCTCTGAGGTATTATACACACCGCTTACCTGAATATATACAACACCCAGTGTTCCAAAATAGTCATCCGTCTGGTAACTTCAGTGATCTGACGACAACCGATGTGTCAACGTAGTTATGCCCTATATATACACAGGTTCCACATATATAGATAGATTATACGTGTATGATCCAGTTGAATAAACATGTCCTTTAACTTCTCTATATGTATCTACGAGATGTGTTTGTGTCTGTGTGTCAGCTGAATGTGTCTCGTTTAAAACTTGGATAAAATATTTATAAAGTACATTTACGATGTAGACTATTTGTAATGCGTAACAATTCTTATATATATATATTCATATATATAAATATATATATACATATATATATACATATATATATATATACAAATATATACAAATATATACATAATAATAATAATAATAATAATAATAATAATAATAACAAACCAACCCCGGACAAGAATAACCATACCATAAATAAAAATACTAATAACGAACAAGATAAATGCAATTGTAGACACCGCACACTTTGCCCAGTCCAAAATAAATGTCTAACAAAAAGCGTAGTTTATCAAGCAACAATATTTACGAAAGAAAACCCGAATAATCTTGTTATTACATAGGCATGGCTTCCTTAGATTTCAAAACCCGATACTATGACCACAAAAGCACATTCAAAAATAAAAAACACCGTATAAAAACAACATTAGCGAATAAATACTGGGAACTCAAAGAAAGCGGACATTCGCCGGTAATCGAATGGAAAATAATGAGACAAGCTACCACATGCAGACATTTAGACGACCCATGTAAATTATGCCTCCATGAAAAATTTTCTATCCTGTACTTTAAAGAACCTCAAAATCTATTAAACTGTAGGCGGGAAATAGCAAACAACTGTGTTCACAAAATAAAACTTACCCTAGGATAGCGATACAAAATAGCTTTAAAACTAACAATAACAATAGAAAACAAACAAATAAATAAATTAAATAAACATGAATATACATAAACGATCACACACATATATGTATATATATGTATATATATATGTGTATGTATATGTGCATGTATGTGTGTACACATAGGTATATTTATATGTATAAAAAAAGAAAAAAAAGGAGAACGTCTACCTAAAACCACTAACCTAGTTCTAAAACAGATCCTTTGTTTGATAAAATGCATGCCCATTGGCTGATAGGAAGGAGCGCGGTGGATACTAGAAAGCTGATTGGTCAACTAGAAATCCTCAACATATATAAAAACAAGAAGCAACCACAGAATTCGCGCATAAGCCTGACGAATCCTATAGTTGGATGAAACGCAGAATATTCAGTGTAGCTTAATCGCCATATATATTTTATAAATTACTATATATATATATATATATATATATATATATATATATATATATATATATATATATATAATTATTTTTAATACCTACAGGCACTAGTCTTTCATTCTTTCCAGAATTATCAGTGCAAAAAATTATGATTGCCGCTGGTCGTGGGATTAGAAGTACAAATAAAGTTATAATTTTTTGAAATGCCCACAGACTTTTATGGATAACACACACACACACACACACACACACACACACACACACACACACACACACACACACACACACACACACACACACACACATATATATATAATGCCAATTTTCGAGAAGATAGATTTTTAAGAAGAAAAAGTATAAAGTAAAATGACTTCTAAAAGTAAAAACAATGCAAGTAAAACAGACAATTTTATTCTAATGCGTTTGATATAAATTATGTGTTTAATTTTTTGTTTACGAATTAAGTGTTAATATACTCTACTTTTACCGTATCGACTATGTTATTTCTTTGAATCATTAATTATTTTATCTTTGTCGTCCATTAATCATGTCTGATCTTGATTCTGTGGTCTAAAGTCGAAGGTTGGTGACGGGCGGCACAGTCATTATTTGCATCGACCTCGTTCCCCCTGCCAAAACTGACGGAGTTTATTCTCACCTCTCTTGAGGCCATGAGGACCTGGTGCTTCCACAGATCGTGCTGATCAGAAAGTGCCTCCCAGCTTCCAAGGTCTCTTTCATATCTCTTACACATGTTTTTGAATCAAAACTGAGGGCGATTCCTTTTTCTCAATTCTTAATAATGGTGGTCTTTTAAGATCCTGTCGTCTTCCATACGGCAGACATGTCCAAGCTAGCGCAGTCAACACTGAGGCAAGAAACTGTACGTACTGGGCATATCCACACGCTCGAACACCTTGGTATTGGTGATGAAATCTGACCATTTGATACATAGGAACCTCTTCAGGTTGCGCATCTGAAAAGTGTGCAGGCGCCTTTCCTGATGTGCATACAGCGTCAAAGACTCACTGCGCTAGCAGCATGCTCAGGACGCAAGCCTTATACAACGCCATCTTAGTCTCGATTGTTAATTTTCTGTTTTCCTACAGTGGAGGTTGCACGGCCTATGCGTCGGTAGAGCTCCGGTCACATGTCAAGACTGTCTGTTGCAATTAATCTCAGGTATGTGAACACCTGGTTTATTTTACGAGGATAAAAAAAAATAGAAATAAAAATAAAAATAAAATGTATGTTTTAGAAATGTGAAACACCAGTAAAGTCGGCTGGTAATTCGAATTCAACAAACTGTGTAACCTATATTGAACATTCAGCCTATTTTTATTGAAACACACACACACACACACACATACACACACACACACGCACACACACACACAAAACAAAAAAACATGCTCTGCCCTACGACTCTTTGACACGAATTACCAATGGTTATCAACAAGTAATAAATGGCGTTATTAATTCGATCAGATTATTTTATTAGAAATTTTAAATACATTTTGTTTCAGTCATGTTTTAACACACTTATATTTAAATTTCAAACATTTTATTACTAAGTTGTCTGCTCTTTGCCTTAACAAGTTTTGACACATTCGACACAAAAGAAGAGATGTTCCTTTCTCTACTCTATCGTTCTTTCAATGGAAGATACTAGACCGAGCTCCAATCTCCGGTTCCTCTTTGTGAGACATTCACAGAAAGAACTCGTGTTATTTTAACAACTGCAAAGAATATTTCTTTCTTTCTTCTTCTTCTTCTTCTTCTTCTTCTTCTTCTTCTTCTTCTTCTTCTTCTTCTTCTTCTTCCGAATGTCTACCATCAAATGGAATTTCCATGAATAGATTTTGTTTCCATCCGTAAACCATTTTGGCAGAAGATGGAGTTCTTGCAGCCTCGCTTCTCTTTAGTCCTGTAGTTATCACATTCTGGGAGCGTTGTTTCTGTTGGTTTCTGGCTCAGAATCTATTCTATCTAAAAAATATTGTTGGCAAGTTTTTGAACCATAACGTACTATTTTTTTTACCTCCTTACATGAAATGGCTTCAAGTCTTGTCTGGAGGGATTTCCATAAAAAAAATCCAATGCTAATATATACTTGTCATAATCCGTTCTTTGACGCTTACAAATTTACTTTATTCCATTCATTATTTTCAATCCATTCATAAAATTTCTACATTATTCAACTGGCAATCTGTTCATCACATTAAATCTTAGCCTTAAGTTACTTGTGTCTCGAGAATTAGTAAATTAAATAAAAAACGATTAAATATGCAGCTCGTTTAAAAATTGCATTGGTTTCATGCTGGCGAGGTAGAAATCTTTAGATCTTAGTAGACAATTTATTATGTTTCGCTATCTCCGATTAGACCTGCCTACGCACCAATGTAAACATTCGCATGGCAGATTTTTCAGCCTTACTACTTTCGTGCTGGGTTATTAATTGGAAGCGGTTGTTTTGTTTGTGAAACCATCACTAGAATATTATCTTACAGGAATAACGATCTTTCCTGTTGTTTTTTCAAATCGCAGTTTCCTTCTCATAGATAGATTGCCTTCATCAAGAGTGAGAAGCTTCGCCTACTCCTTGTATGGCAACCTTCTAGTATATCAAAATGAGGCTAATAAGGGCTACACTTTGCTCAAGGGTGACATGGAACTGTGCAAGGCAGGAGCGTTCAGATCCCTGAAGTATTATACATAACTGTATGCCTAATGGTCACCTATCTTGAACTGGCATCGCTTAACACTGCACAACTCCGATGATCTAACGAGAACCAGTGTGTCAACGTAATGATTCCGTATGGAAGTACAAAAATTATTTATGGGTAACTAGTCTGGGTACCCGGCGTTGCCCGGGTGTTTGGAGGTGTGTGTTGAGCAAAAAAATAAAAAATAAAATAAAAAAAAATATAAAAATAAATAAATAAATAAATAAATAAAAATAAATAAATAAATAAAATAATAAAAAATATAGGTTACTTGGACATGGATCTGACTTAATAACTTGATTTCAGCCCAAAACAATAAATGTTAAGGGGTCATAATAGAGGTCAAATTAAAAAAATAACCTTTTTTTTTGCTTAGCATACACCTCCAAACATCCGGGCAACGCTGGGCTGAAATGCTAGTATATCTATAAAAGTGAACGTGTCTGTGTATCTGTCTGTCTGTATGTCTGTGTGTCTGTGTGTTTACATTTCCCTACGCAATAAGTCTGTCAAATTTATGTCTACAGACTGGAAATTTGATATACATAGTAATGAGATTTGGGAAAATTTATGTGATTGGTTTTCGGCCAGAAATGTGGCTGTTAAGGGGGCAACGTTCAACGATTTGACCTTTGAGAACTCTACCAAACTCCTCCGACAATTTTGGGTCTAAACACCTGTAAATTTTAGATATAGGTTCCTTGGACATGGATCTAACTTAATAACTTGATTTGAGCCCAAAATAATAAATGTTTAAAGGTCATAATAGGGATCAAAGTTAAAAAAATTGACCGTTTTTTTCAGCATACGCCTCCAAACACCCGGACAACAAAGGGTTGAAGACACGAAGTGATTTATTCACTTTGTTGTTGTTCCAAACTACTGAGCAGTGTGGTGGGTGAAATAAACGCAGAGAGATTGATAATTACTACGTAATCATATCTTACATCTAAAACCTAAATTTCAGACGTGTGTGTTTCCAAGAAAACTAACGACTTATCTCCCCTCACACACACTCTCTTTCTCCTTCCCTCTTTTCGCTCTCTATGTATCTCTCCAAACAGACGCTATTTATATACCAGATTTCCGAGAAAAATAAACAAGTTGTACACATTGTGCCGCCTTTGTTTCATTCCGATTGTAGTATCGTTGGATTTTAAGTTAATTTAGAAGATTTTATATAATACAAAAGAAATTTAATACAAAAACCACAATAATTTCTTTAGTTTAAAACGGTTTTATTTTGTTTTTTTCTTTTAAATTTTATCAGTTCACATAGTATTTCTCCATGTTCTGCATTATTTCTGCTGAATAATTAACACTGTTGAAAGTTAATTGGTTATTATCGATCTCTCTGTCTGTCTATCTATTTATCTATCTATTCAATGACATTCTTAAAATAGTTTATATTGGAAGTTATTTATTGTTTATAGAATTGCGTACAGCAACGAGTTTAGCTAGGGATGTTTATATAAATTAGCTAGGTTAAATATAAACAAAGAACAGACGGAGAGTCGGGAGTTGGTCACAGGAGTGGACAGACGGCAATGGAGCGGGCTAGGAAGAATAAGTTTGTAGATGACATGCAGCCCCTGTGAAAGCATTTGAGACAACTGAAATAAATTTATATTATAAAAAATATAAAGTCTTGTTCAGTGATTTCTCAAAAGAAGGAAGAACAGATGTTTCAATTCGATGGTGCTGGTCATTTCATAGTTAGTCACGTAGCTCAGCAGGAAGATAGAGGAAGTCTTGAAGGTATGAAGTATATATTACTCTTCTTCTATATGAACTGTAATATATACCTGTGTGATAACTCTCTGATACAACATGACTCAGTTTATACATCGATATCCCTAACTCAGGCTCAACAATACTACACGCGATTTATACGTTTATATCGTAATCCCCTTATAAGAACGAGATCTTTTTCCACCTCACAATACAATATGACACGTTTTATAATATATATATATATATATATATATATATATATATATATATATATCTCACACCTGATTATACAATATATTCTTTATATAATACATTTACTATTATCCTCAATTAAGACAATTATACTCGACCAATATATTACACGTGTTCCTGGCTTTTAATCCTTCAACTTAAAGGAATAATTACTTCCCTTTGTTTTTTCCGCTCAGCAACCGATTATCCAATTTATTTTACAGATAATTTCAACAGAGCCGCTGACACTGGGATTAGCAGTAGAAGCCATATGCAAATGACATGACGTGACAGCAGAGATAAAAAGGATTCACGTGTTCAGAGAAGATGTATTCGAGAATTGTCGAGACGTAGAGGACTCAAGACGTGTTCGAGACATGAGAGAGCGGGAAAAACCTGTTCGAGACACGAGACAGCAGAAAAGGACGTGTTCGAGACACGAGTGTTTGGAGAAGTGGGATTCAAGACGTGTTCAGGACGCAATGGTGGCGTCAGATCAGAGTCGAAAAGTCAGACGCGACCGGAAAAAATGAAAAAAAAAAAAAAATGAACTGCTTCCATGCGTTGTTGGAAATACCAAACGTAAAGGCTTCTGTTAAAAAAAAGAAAGTGAGTCGAGTTTTGTCTTTTCTTCTATTCCTTGTGACAGAGTCTTCAACGTGTTGGGTCCGTTAAAAGGTTACGACACCGTTAAAAATCGTGCGGAACTTCACATAATAATTCGCTCCAGTTCTTTCACCAATTTATTCATTCCATATCTGATCTCTTATTGAAATTATTTTCAACGCACCTTTCCCTGCGCTGGGATATAAAAAATATTAACATATTATTTGTCCGTTATATGTTTTCAAAATTAAAGTGTAGAAAGTTACTTGAACGTCAATGACAATGTTTGATGCAAACATAACTGTTAGTTCTATTATACGCCATTAGGTAATAGCTTTTTTTCTGCTAGATTTTAAATATGGATACTTATATATCTTCCTGTAAAGTTCGAGTGAATATGGGCTTATAGTCGCGTAGATAACCATAAGCGACATGTGGTTAAGGGAAATTAGTTCATATTGTTAAGAATAATCATTCACCTTTGCTAAAGCATTGATAATAAAACTAGACTACTCGTGACCCGTTGGGTCAGTATGTTATATTAGCTATGGAGTTCATGTATGAGCGTGACACTTGTGACGTAAAGAAAATATTTTTTTTGACATAACAGAAACATTTCTATGAAAGTATATTAAAATGAAAAAAGAATATAGATAGATTTCTATGAGTCGTTCTGTTTATTATAATTGATTATTTTTGAAAAAAAAAATTAGTTACTGAGTGGTTGGCCATACTTATAGGTAAATGTGCACTGAACAGATACCATAATACTTATTATAGTTAAATTCAAATTTTGATATATCTGCTTTTTTTTTTTACATCGTTCATTTTTTTATTACGTTTAAGTTATTTTAAATCCCACTCTTCCCATGTTAAATAAAAATGTCGAAATAATAACGTTAATATTTCAGCGTCCCAATTGATCTTTTGTTTTTTGTTTATTTTAAACCCCACTCTTCCCATGTTAAATAATAATAATTTCGAAATGATAACGTTGATATTTCAGTGCATTGGTCATGCACGCATGCGGAACCGGATGTCATAAACAGGAAAGTGGGTTACATACATCATTACAAGGTCATTTGAGTTTTATGATTATGTAGATTACTATCGTACGATTTGACGAAGTGTTAGAGTTAAATGAGGAGTGTGGGTTTCTTTCTAAACTATATCTCCTTTCTTCAATTATTTAAAATTTCATTTTATTTATTATTATTATTATATTTTCTTTGTTAATGGGTGAATATAGCTTATTTGGCTAAGGGTGCGTGGAGCTTTACAGAACTAGTCACTGTGGTGTTTTTATACATTTTTGAGATCTTCATGACCCTGGAGTAGAGTAGGTCTGCAGGATCCATGGGTGTGATTTTATAATTGGCTGCTTTATCCGTGTAGGTGATATCTGATCCTCAGATCACATTTTCTGGCTTAGACTTGGTAATTGCTGATGTGTAGTTCCCTTTTGTGATGCAATTTCTTCAGATGTTGTTGATTAGATTTATTTTGAGGTATTGAGTTTCTTTTAGCTGGTCTGATGAATTACTTGTTCCTTTAGCAGATGTCACAACTTTCAGACACAACTATGTATGATCTTAGTGCCACAGAAAAATGATGAGATACAAAAAAATCATTATCGCGTTTCGCCCCTAAAATGGTCGGAATAATCTAAAACGTTAGAAAATAATCTGAATTTGTATCATGCAAATAGTTTCAATTTCAGAAAGGATTGTGAATTTTATTAACTTTTTAACGATTCCATGAGTGGCATTTATAGTTGTATTAGTTGCTATATTTATAAGAGGGAGTGCTCAATATCATAGATACAGCGTTGATCTTCTAGTCACGCGCAAAGTATATCTTATCTAGTCTTATCAAAGAATCTAACATGGATTTCATACACTGAACCCTTCTATTTGTACGGTGATAAAACTTCTAAAATGCACTTGTGATGTTAGGCTGTATAAGGGTGTTAACTCTGGTTAAAATCGGACTGTTCTTTCTTTAATCGGATTTTTCGATACTTATTGCAAGTATTCCGATACATGATCTATCTAAGAACATTCTCAGACGTGAAGTATACGTGTGTGAAATTAAAATAAAAATAATCCAGCCGTTTTGGAGCCCACAGAGAACAAACTCACACACAGAAACAAACTGCCTTTATACGCCGACCCCTTCTGCTTGTACGATGATAAAACTTCTCAAATCCAGTTATGATGCTAGTCTGTATAAGGGTGTTAATATAGGAGTGTTCAATTTTAATTGGATTTTTTTCGATACTTATAGGAGGCATTTCGATACAAAACCTGTCTAAGAACACTTTTAGACACATGAAGTGCATTTGTGTGAAATTTCAAAAGATCGGTCAGCCGTTTCAGACCTCATAGGGAACAAACTCTCACGCACAGACACACGGAAAGACAAAGTAGCAGGAGGATCCAATGTTACTTGGAGGTGAATGAAGATAACTACTATATATATTTTCTCACTATATTCATAACACCATGTTATTTTCTTTGCTTTTACCGGAATCAACAAATGTAGGATATTACTTGGCTGTGATACGATTTCGCAGTTACAAACTGTTGAGGTTAATGAAGAGAAGGTTTTCAAAACTGCCATCTCGGTCAGTGATTGTCATCACCGACGTGTATTAATAAACATTTCACAGTTTACTCTCTTAAACCTTTCTATCAAATTAATTCTCCTTAGCCAACAGCATAAATAAACTGCACATTTTAAATATCAAGTAAATTCTGTCATATTTAATGTTTGCCAGAATTCATATTGTTAAACTATCATTAGAAATGAGTGCTAAATGACCAACAGAGATGGCGCTGATTGAATAACTAGGTATATCGCCTTACAAATCTGGCACGCCACAATAAAAATGTCACTTTCTTAACTTGTGACAGCCATGTTGGATTTGAGATGAATAAAATACATGTTACCAGTTCTATTCGAATATCAAATGGCAAAAAATAATAAAAGTAAAACAGGCAAACATTAATGGAAGACTTTTCGCCATTTGTTAAAAGTGTTTATGTTAACAATTTACATCTATTTGAGTTGCATAACTGTCGTGATTTTTCGTCTCGTAACAAATAGACTCTGACGCGTTAATAACTGCATGTGTAGATTTGTTCTTTATTTTTCCTCGTGGCAGTCGCAGTGGTTGCAAGTATAAAGTTGCCTGAGTTGCGTCTCTCCAGTTCATCAGCGTGTAGCTTGTGACAGTATCAGATATGGAAAGAGAAATTAAAACACTTGTCGACTTATTCTTAATTCTAAAGAAATGTCCTTCCGGCTTATCATTTGAACGTTCTAGAAACCATTTGCATTAATTCTTTGATATCTTCTCTTTGTAAACAAAAAGAAAATCTCCTTAGATTCAATGTGGATTCTATTTGATCCCCCCTTTCTGAATTTAATCTCCACAGGATAATATTTTTCTCTGAATCGTAATCCTAACCTCGATTTAGCACTGTTTAGCGAGGTTCGAAACCGGTTTGCTAGCCCTTTCAGTCTTTTTATTTTTTTAATTCATTATATTTAAGAAATGAATACGTTATGTATATAGCCATATAAAAATTTAAAATACATATTCGTTCAAGGTTTGAATTTTAGAGTTGTTTGTTTTAGTATATTCTTCCATGCTTCTTCGGAATACGAACTAAACTAAATCGAGTTTTGCCGATTGAGATTTATGTAAACAACCAGAAAGCAGATTCAATTAGTAACAAATGATAAAACTATTTTTAATCATAAAAATCCTCACGTAAATGTATTTTTTTCCCATGAAGAAGGATTTATTTCGAACGAAAGTATAAAATGGCACAAATTTTCCATCTTTTTCCTCCGAGGAATCTTTTTTAGTTTTAAATTGGTTTTAACCATTAAAAACACTCGCCCTTTTTTGTTTTTGTTTCAAAGGGAGCCAGTTGTCGGCAAATAGTCAATTAATACATAGGTTAGGGTTAGTTTAGGATAAGAGTAAAAAAACAAAAAACAAATAAAGTCGTCTATAGATATTCTATTTTACGTTTGACGCTGTCTTTAATTGTCGTCACATTTATTTCGCGGTTTCCAATTAATTTTGGAAATTTACTTTGGTAAGAGTCGATTTAGCTTAGTTAGTATTCTGAAGAAATAACAAATTTTTATGAAAATATACCGTAATTTTACATTCATTGCACTATATATTAATATGCCCCACTCTCTTCTTCCTCACGGTCCATCTCCGTAGGGGAAGGAAAGCAATTCCCCGAATGACGTTTCCTCTGTCGCTATTCATTATGAGAAAAAAGCCAATCTGCTTTCTCATCACATGTCACTCTTAACTTCCTGCTTTCTTCACTTCTTTCTTTGACACGTCAACTTAATTTCCAAATTCAAACTTTGAAGTGGAAAGTTCCGTTCAACATTAAACCATGCGTTCAATATTATTAATTTTGTATCCAATTTAGATATTTTATCAACAAAACACTCGACATTCACACACTGGATTTAATTATATGCATCATAGTAAACAAAATTAGGCGCAAGATAATTTTATGATAAAGAATCCACCTTCTCCTAAAAGGATTTCCTATGGATGTGTGCAAATCTGCCGTGATCGCCCCCTTAGTATTCTCCGGTAGGCAATCAATAATAAACCAATCTCCATCCAGAAGAAGGTAATGCTTGAGAAAATAAAAGTTATTGGTGGCATTCCTATGAGAATTGTTCACACAGACCTGTGGAGTAATGGATAAAATGCTAGGTAAAATTCAGTTCTAAATAGAACTTTTCTGGGGGCTAAAGTTTCAATCTTTGATGCGGGCGATAGTAAGAATACAACTAAGAATTACTTAAGACTTCTACCTGGTATCGTGGATTAACTAAAGGGTTCTGTTCCAAATTCAGTGCAGATTCCCGAGTTCGACAGTAAGATTCCCGGATCCGACAAAATACGCCTGAAGAAGGTCGAAGTTTACATTAACTCAAACGTTATGAGAATAACACTCAAGATGAGAACACATAATAATTCAAATGATACAAATTCTCATGTAAAACATTAAAAAAACATAATTAAAACATCATAAAAGGTTTTTGCTTATTTTGCGTTGTTATGACAAATCTTGGCGATGTCTAAATATTTTTGGGGAAATTAAACGAGACATTTGTAAGTTTCTACGAATCGATATTTAAAATATTGTGGACATGATAAATCTATTTAGATATATATAAACCAATTAATGGAATTATTGATTCAAAATGCTAAAAAAATAATGGTAATGTCAAACGGTTTCGTGACAGCTGACATTCGTGAACAAATTATATTTATGTAAGTTTCAAAAGATGTTTTCAAAATATCGAATGAAGTCGTGTTAGTTGACATGTCGAATGGTCAGATGGAGAGATGATGAGAGAATCGATGAATTTAATATGACGTTGAATTGTTGGCGTGTAAATGTCTCATCGAAGAAGCATCCAGTGAGATCTGCATTTTCATAAATGCTAGCAAAGCAATATGTACTAGCTATAATCAAGAAGGAATTAATCTGAAAATCGGCGACAACACCAAGCTGATCCAGGAATTTACATACCCCGGCAGCGATATCCAATCAGTAGTAATGACATCAAAAGCTGCAAAAGAAAGGGCTAGGATGCCCTTGATAGAAATAGCACCATCTGAAAATCCTCCAAGTCTGATAATTTTAAGAGGGATTTTTCGTGGCCTGTATTGTCTTAAGGCTCCCTGATTTGGACACTTATGAATTTTAGCCAAAAAACATCACATGACGAAACATACGAGGATGTATTTTTCGAGTTGTATGGGGTATCAGCTAGGGGAAACGACAAATTTCTTCATTACACATCTTCGAAGCAGTTTCCAACTTTTATACATAGTCCATTGCATTTTCGTTGTATTCTACAAGATCTTTCTAGCTGCACAGATTGAGAAATAGAGGGCAAACAAAGCAGTGTTGCGTCGTATAACCCTCCTCACTACATTCGCAGATGGTTGGGTCAGTTTTCTAGCACCTATCTTGTCATAGCAATTTTGATCATCCCATTCCTGTTCCTAGCTCATTAAGTGTTTTTCACTTGAGCCAGAAGGGAGAGAGTGCTTGAGAAGATGAGATTCTTATGTCAGCAGAAGGGCGATTCTCTCGCCATTTGGTCCACAGCTGTAGTTTAGTTTCTTCTTGAGATGCCGTGTCTCCAGTCGTTGAACCGTTGGTTCACATCCATGAAGGAGATGGCGTTTATTACTGCTAACTTTTGTTATCTCCATTCGGCTGGCAACTTCTCGTCTCAACACCCAACTAGGAAACTTATACATAAGTCTCGATAATAAAGAGAATACTTGCTGGTTATTTTTATCAAGAACAACACCTAATAGAATCAATTACTCGGCAAATGATCGAGGGAAGCACCTAGCGCCTGGCAGAATTTCCACAAACAAAGCTTCTTTGCAAGATCTTCCTGCCTGTGGAACACATTACCGAGAGACTGCTTTTCTATTGATTACAATTTGGTCGTCTTCAAATCTAAACCCAGCTAATTCCTGCAATAAACCGCCAGATAAATAATCAAACGTAAGTATTATTTTTAATCAATTTTAATACTTTTTTAGTGTTTCTCATCTCTCGGTTGACAATTGTTCAGTCTCATTATCTTCTATCCCCGAGTAACACTTGGCCTTGGTAAGTGATGATCAAATAGTGAAAACTATATTACCAATTGCTATGGTTAATAACATCATACATGTGAGTTAATCATTGAGATTCCCTGACCTCACATTCACAGATAACATGAATTAGAACAAATACATAAAGCACAAATCTAAGGCTACTGTAAGAAAAGCGGACTCCCTCTAACGTGCTAAAATACTTAATTTAGCTTAAATCATCAGATTTTGAAAAAATTACAAGTGCGGACTTTCTTTTTGTCCGGCACTATATATATATATATATATATATATATATATATATATATATATACACACTAATCCATCAATATCTGGGTTGAAGTATAAATCACTTGTCTCCCCCCTCTCTCTATTAGGATAAAAAAAGGAATCTCAAATCTAATAGGTCCCTCACTGTTAACCAAGTTCCAACCTGTGTCCCATCGCCTTAATTTTGCATCCTTGTACATATTTTACGTATTTTAATGAAATGTGCTCCGACAAGTTTGCAGCACTTGTAAATACTCCCGACTAACCGGATAAGCATCAAAATCCGCCCCCCCTCTTTACTGTAGACGTCTCCAGATGCCGCAAAGCTTTTTAATCTAAAATTTCCTACCTTAACTTCCGGCCTTTGATATCCCCTTCCTGTTTTCAACTTCTCTGGCTGTGCTAACATGTATAAAGTTAAATGCAATGTGGACAAATATATTGCTGCATAACTCATATATGCTTAGTATATGCTCGTAGGCATGATTTTTAATTCACGATAGTCCTTTACTTCTCAGTGACAATGTGCCTTATTTGAGGTGAAATAGAATAAACAAAAATATTGTAGAAGTCAATGCATATTATCTGAAGAACTTGATGTCTAATATAGATTATTGAAGGAGTTAAGAGAAACCGAAAAGAATTCTCAACGCGTAGTCATTTTCTTCAATTTTATTTATTTCATTCTTGTACTAATTTTAAAGACATGAAACCCATTTGAAAGAACGGTTAATGGGTTTTGCGAGCCGAGGATGAAATAAACTTATGAGACTTGGAAATAATAGTTGAAATTGAATTTGATTATCTGAGATGACGGATGACCTTTAACTTGAAAACTACCATCTTGTAGTCATCTGGCAACGGTCCCATGGTATAGTGTTCAACAAATGAGTATTTCTTGGAAAGTGGTATTTTATTTGTTTGAAGAAGTTGGGTGGTCTTATCTACAGTAATTGAGAAATACTGTCGCCTTAATGAATAGTTGTTGGTAATCGTAGCTGGTAATATGCTTAAGTTTTTGGCTTTCGGCGTATCTTTTGACGTTTCTCCCATGCTGCTTAACCCGTCCATATTTATGGCTTACACCAGCCAATCATATTCTTGTGTGGAGAAACCCGCGTATATTCATATTCATTACACAAGAAAGAAACTGTTCATGAAAGCTCTGTTTAACTCCAGTATACAGAAAAAGAAAGGCAAATTATTTACAGTGGTTGTAGGTAGACGATAATTATTGTGTTGTACACTGCTTGGCTTAACATTCACAGGCAACGCGAATTGTAACAAATGCACAAAATACATTACTTAGGCAGCAGCAAAGAAGGTGGGGTCTCTTTACCGTACCAAAATACTTCTCACACCTGTCTACAGAACCACCATTCACTCACACGTGGATTATTGTTGCCATATTGGGGTAGGTGGGCAGAGGTTATTAACTGATTGGCGCTAATTTTTTTATATGCGATTAAGCAATATATAAGAAGCTCTGTCCGTCTGTCGTTTGGTAGGTACTGTTATGTAGTCGGTGGGTGTATAACATTATTTCCAGTGTATATAACCAGCGTGATGTCTAGTGATTAAAATGTTTTTCTATTGTTGTATGTAGGTGTGGGTGTTCCACGTATAATAAAGATACCCCCCTCAGTGTGTGTCTTCCTCTCTTCTCATTATTCAAGTTCATCTCCTTCCGAAGGAAACCAAAAATCAATATGATATAACTTTGTTCTTGAATTCCCATCGGTGCTGCAAGACATTGTAACTTTCTGCATTACGCTAAAGTCGCGTTGCACCTAGCTTCCAAAACGCGGAGACGATATCTTTCGTGTTAGCTTGTTCCGTCTGATTCCAAACTCTAAACAAAACTGATTACATGTATTACTAAGCTATCTCGTTACGTCATTAACTCCAAGACACAACTCGGATGATCTACCTTCGTCACGTATTTTGTTTATGTCCTAACATTCTTATTCACTAAGTTAACATTTTTGGGAACTATTTTAACTTAATTTTATTTGTAAATATTTATTTCGCTTTGATAATATTCTTTCTGACTAACAATTACAATCGTATTAATTGACCATTATAATACTCATAATCCACCCATCCGTCCAGCCTGGCTGTAGCCGAGATTGAACTCAGTACACGAATTTGTAATGTAATTCAAATCTTGTCGGTAGCCAAATACTTGATGCTTCGTCAGGGCTATCAAAGGTATTTTTATCGTGACGCCATCACTAGAAGGGGTGCATACCACGCCGTAAGAAAGTCTCAACCTGGTATTTTACCTCGCGGTACATACAAACGCCTCGCCTTCTCAAATGGTCACCCATCTGTGACTGACCAGGCTCAACGTTGCTTAACTTCGATGATCTGGCGAGAACCGGTGTATCACCGTGATTGTGCACATGCTCATCATAATAATCGACTATTTTACTTTTCGATGTTTTCCGTTAGACTAACAGCATTACGTCAGTATGTCTGTCGGTCCGTCGCTCTTCAGATCTATGTAAATAGCATATCAATAAACGCACAGGTCCAATGGACGCATAAAACGAACATCCGTCCTTGTCTACTGCGATCGTTTTAAGTTAATTACGCAGGAGTGGTTTTCGAACATAATTGTTGCCCGCGCAAAAGAAAAACAAATAAATGATAGATTTTTCAAAATATTACGAATGCCATAGCATTTATGATTTTGTAGAAACAATTTTAGTTATAAAGTAAGAAAGAAAAAGAGACAACAACACGGAAGTAATTCGTTTTTGTGCCTGCATTAATTTGACACATATAGTTTGATTTTTAGCCGGTAGCTGACAAAACAAATGCACTAGCAGCACTCAGAAAGTATCCAGTTATTGTATACTAGCAGGGAGACTCGACGTTGCCCGGGATTGAATGATAATCAATGAATGTTTCACACTCCCACATTTTTCTCGTCATCGAAATCAGTGAAATCGTCTATTTTTCAATCAAGTCGATTGATTAGCTGCTCTAGCTTGGAACCCATCACGGTGCACCGGGAATAAGTGGTACATGCCTTCTCGCAGTGACGTAGTCCACAATACATTGTGATCTACATTGCACTGTAGAAAACTTACTGTTATTTTATAAAATTATTTTTATATAAAATCACTTGAATTAAAGTTTAAAATGCAAAAGTCAAGTGTCGTGGTTCAGGTTTGCTCTAAACAGAAACATTCATTTCGAACGCGCCTCTGTCATATCAAAGAACCTACTGTTGATTTATATGCCTGACCTTACTGCTTGTGTGGTGATAAAACTTTTACATGAAAAAATAAAGTATCATGGTTAAATTGGTTTAAACAGAAACATTCATTTTGAACACGCCCCTGTCATATTAAAGAACCTACTGTTGATTATACATGTCGAGCCTTTCGGCTTATGTGGTAATAAAACTTCTCAAATGCGCTTGTTATATTAGGCTTTGAAGGTGCTAACTTTGGTCAAAATCGCCTGTTTCTTATTTCACCAGATTTTTTCGATTATCGATACTTATCGAAGACATTCCTATACCAGACATATATAAGAACAATGCCAGGTAGATGAAATGTGAAATTTCAGAAAAATGCTTTTATGTGAATTAGCACTTTTTAAAAATTACAGACGACAAAGTTAAAAATTTAGCGATTTTCCGGAGATTTCTTTTCCTTGATCTAGCGGGTTTTTAAAATCTCATTTTGCAACACTGGTTAGGGGTTGCTCGTTATTCTTACCACACAACCTCTCCCCACCAGTTCTTGACATTCGATAGTCGTTCTTACCATGAGGAGTTGGGGTGTCTACCCCGAAAACAGTTCGTAACATGAGGGAGTTGGGCAGCAACATCACCACCACCAACGACCTTCAATTTTTTTCGAGGGTGGGGCACGCTTCCACCGAGCAACGCCAGTTAGCGGGTACGGCAGAGAGAGAGAGAGAGAGAGAGAGAGAGAGAGAGAGAGAGAGAGAGAGAGAGAGAGAGAGATGTGACACAAGGTTGGAATAGTTGGATTTAAAAAGCCAGTTTCCTGGAGAAAGAACCCTCTAGCCTGCAAAAATATCTGGGCAACCCCATACACGTTCCCCGGCCGGGGCGCCTCAGATGATTAGCAATAAACTGACCCCTTAAAGGATGAGAAGGTAAAGTCTGGAAGGGTAAACCTCATAGTTTTGCACAAAACGATATCTCAGTACCGACAGAAAAAAAAGCCACTTCAACAATGGCCTTGGCTATGGTGGCTTCGTGACTGAAAAAAACAAACAAACTTTTGTCCGAAACATTACAATTGATGTCACCCCTGATTTTTTCAGATCCATTTTTTAGAACCAGGAAATTTGTCTCATTAGTTCAGTTTTATTAGCTATACTAGCAGATGTACCGGCGTTTCCCGGTAGTAAACGTAACGTTAAATTCCTTAAAAATGAATTAAAAAATGGAAAGGAACTAAGACACGTGCTTGCGAGTATTATGTTCTTTCTCAACAGTTCACTTCTTGTAAATAATAATAAAAAAAATACTTGATCTGAGATTGAAACCTAACGACAAAGATAATCATTTAGCCAGCTTGTCATGATCTTTTATAATTGTTTTCACACCTACTTATTCTTAACATAATAAAGATCTCATGTGAACGATTCGCGCATGCACAGTCGTGAAACAGTTGACAAACAAAAAATCGATGATTCCCCCAAGTACGAATTTTTCAATTTTAACCCAATAAAAGACCCTTTTTCTGAATGAAAATTAATTAAAAAGTTTTCCACATGTCTGAATACCCTATATACCAAGTTTCATATCTAGAGATAATAATATGCTAGTTATTTCGTATGTACGATTCTCACCTTTCACACAAATTTAAAAATAATAAAATCGCCCAATGTTAATTATTAAGCTGATGTCGTTAAGATAAAAGCTCGGGTTTAACCTTTTTAAAATGAATTGTTTCCAAATCAAATTTCAAAAAGTGATATTCGTTTTACTGGTTAGAAAACTGTTTAAAATTCATTTTTATTCTCTCGACGGATACGGCCATTACTATTCCCTGTTGTTTAAGTAGAAATTAGCCTCTACCCTTGGGCTCCTATTCTCTCCGCACTTTTCCAGTTGAGGTTTGGTTAGTGATCTCCTTCCTTGGTCCTTCCAACTCCTTACAACTCTTTGGTGCGGCTGACACAATAGTTTCTATTTTTTTTTTTATGAGGTGGCGCAGTTAACATTTTTGCGATTTCAGCTTCTCCCGGTCTCATATGATCACGTTCTATTTTATTTGTTCTTTTTTTTATTATATTTACCTTTGTCTGGTTAATGTTCGTATATAAGTTGGTTTCCGCATTCGAAGAGTTTCCTTAAGATTACTTCTTCTTCTTCTTCTTCTTCTTCTTCTTCTTCTTCTTCTTATTATTATTATTAATATTATTATTGCCTCGACTGTTGTCGTGCCAAATCTAAACAAGTGTAACCGCTCATTATCTTCGTCTGTTTACCAGTAATTCCAAACTCCCATTAACAAAACCGCTGATGAGCATAGATAATTGAATGTCCGCTTACCGACTGGAAACTAATCGCTTTGTCCATTTCTATGATTCATCAGGCATCGATTTTGTTCTTGAAAATCTCAGGTATCAGAAAATCATTGCCAGGGTTTTGACAACGCAAAGCGTTTGTACAATAATCGAGGATGGTATTCATTTCATGTAGAATTCAAGAGGTTTCTTGGAGAACGATATTTATTCGATGTTAAAGAGAACAGATTTACACAGCACTCCCTAAATAGTAACTTTATAGGAATAAATATCATACAATTTTATCATTTGCATCTATTTTATTCGCACCTTCGGGAAATTATATCTTCTTAGTTATTACTAAAGTTAGGACAAAATAAAGGAATATATATATATATATATATATATATATATATATATATATATATATATATATATATATATATAATTGGTTATATAATAATATATAATTTATTTTTACGAAAGCAAAGATTGGTTTCGTATAAGCTGCATCGCCTGAAGACGTCTCTAGTTACCGGTATCTAGCTGACCAAAACATGCTCATGACTGTGTAGCAACATATTACTGCTTATGTAAAAACAAAATAAAAATTGTATATATATATATATATATATATATATATATTTCTGTAGAAATATATTTTCTTATTATATATCAATCCTTATATAAGGAGCTCAATGTGATTACAGAGCAATATATAGAATAAATGACAAAAAGTTATATTCCAAAATTCATGATGTTGACTATCTTATAATTTATTCCTTTAAATGATGAGTTAAGGGCATAATAGATTCACTAATTGATATAATAATTGATTGATTTTGCCCTACGAAACAGATACTGTCAAGAATTGTTTAAGTCAACTGATTTAAAAGAATAAATTATTACATGGTCAACATCATGAATTTTTGAATATAACTTTTTGTTATATATATATATATATATATATATATATATATATATATATATATATATATGATGAAAATAATGGAAATAGTATTCCGACAAAATAGAGAAATAAAAAGGAAACAAACCGTATTATGTGTTCATCAACGTTTCGTCTTTATTTCGAGACTTCCTCTGGATGAATGAGATTAAGAAACAAAAAATACCAGTACAAAATATTTGAAAATTTTTCACGTGCACAGTGTGACGCAATTCTATTTCAGAAAAAAAACACGCGGATAAATATCATTAGAGACAAATTAGACTCAGTCGAACCTTCCATAAAGTTTACCTATGAAACACAAAACAATAACTCATTACCTTTTCTAGACATACTTATCATAAAATCCAATAATAAACTATCCTTCAAAGTTCACCGCAAAAATAATTACATACCTTTCTATTCACACCATAATAATAGAATAAAAACAGGGATGATAATTGGTTTCTTCTTACGCGCTTTCAGAATTTGCAGTCCTGAATATCTGGACGAAGAATTAAAATACCTCACAAACATTTTGAAAACCTTGCAATATCCGACATATTTCATAGTGAATTCTAAGAGAAAAGCCACACAAATATTTTCCAGAATAAATAATAAAAAAAATCATATACACCAGACCTTTCTCTCATAAACAGACATCTTCTTTTACCTACACACACACACACACACACACACACACACACACACACACACACACACACACACACACACACACACACACACACACACACACACACACACACACACACACCAATAATACGATAATCTGTAACACAATAAACAAACTAGAAATTCCTATCGTACAAACCACATCACTAACCATAAGACAAATATTAAAAACTACGAAACATCTCCAAAACAAACCAGTTTCCAATGGAGGTATATACACCATTCCTTTCCATAATTGCCATCATAAATACGTTGGTGAAACCCAGCGTAAATTGGAAAAAAGGCTCAGTGAACATAAAAGAGATATGAAAAATAGCAATTCTCTAAATGCATTATTCTCTTATTTATTGCAACATGTTCACACCTTTGACTTTAAACAAGCAAAAGTAGTTAAATTTATTTCAAATAAACCGCGCCGGAGACATCTTGAATCTGCGCTTATCGCAAATTCAAGCACAATTAAACAACGTGCAGGTTTCTATAACATAGCGCCATTAATAAGTAAACTTTTATTAAAAGAACATTATTTAACTGTAGACACAGGTTAACCTTCTCCCACCATTCAAACACTCCTGTAATAATTAATACATATAATCTCAATCAATAAATTACATAACAAAATACACTCATTTAACTTCTGTTACAAACCTATATTTGAATTTACACAGATATATCTTTTTTTCCAGTAAGAATATTAACTGCGTTCATATTTTTTAAAATTACATTAACTACTATGACGTCACTAAACTTTCCCTCTCTTTAACAGCGCCAGCCCCCCTCCTTTTTGAATTTCCAACGTCTTTTTTCGTTTTTCTGAAATAGAACTGCGTCACACTTTGCACGTGAAACATTTTCAAATATTTTGTACTCGTACTTTTTGTTTCTTAATCTCATTCACCCAGAGGAAGTCTCGAAATAAAGACGAAACGTTGATGAACACATAATACGGTTTGATCCTTTTTATTTTCTCTCTCTCTCTCCCTCTCTCTCTCTCTCTCTCTCTATATATATATATATATATATATATATATGTATATATTGAGTAAAATGATTCATAATTTTGAATTAAAAATCAGTTTCAAAAGGAAAAACAAACAAAATCCAATTGATTGTACGATCGTTTCGGAAACGATGTTTATTTTATTGAAATTGACAATAAGTATTGACAATAATTTGCCAAAAGTTTATCCTTTAAAACATAGTATCCTCATGAGCAAAAATAGGGGGAGGAGTTAAATACACCAAATTAAAATTAGCATTTTAATCGTGAGTAAGTCAGATATTCCTGGAAAGATTTAAAAAGAAAATAAATTTTATTATTTTATGGGGGTTTAAATTAAATCTGTCAAATTTAAATGAACGTTTATGAAAATCTCGTCCTTTCGGTTGAAAAGTGTGGACATATTGTTATGTAATTTTAATATAACCAGGGCTTCAAATCCACACACACACACACACACACACACACACACACACACACACACACACACACACACACACACACACACCACACACACACACACATATATATATATATATATATAATTTATCCACATAAAATGTTGCAAGAATATAGATAATAGATAATATATATATATTATATGATTTTAGTATATATATATATATATATATATATATATATTGTTACGTTTAAATTGTGCAACAATAAAAAAATATGGACGATATGAAATATGGTTTTCAGAAAATGATATTTTCCTTTATTTTCAACAATAACAAAATAAACAAATAAGGTGATTCACAAATATTTACAACAATAACAAAACAAACGAAAAAAATGTCAGTTAACAAAAATACCGCTATTTTGAATTATTACTATCTATCACAAATTAAAATACGGCTTGTTGAAACTCAAGGTCGACAGCTAGAACGAGGAGGTGGAGGGTTACGATGGTAAGGGAGGTAGTCCAAATTAAGAACGGCTACAGGCCAGTCTTCTAGTGATTATTCACTCTATTAACAACGAAATTCAATGACTATAAAAATTTCTTTTGTTTTTTTTCTTTTAAAAGTTTGGTCAATGAGATTATTTCAAAATTGTATTTACCACTAGTCCAGAGGGCTTTTTCTGCAACTTTCCGTGGGTTGGAAGGATGTAATTTTTTTTCTTTTTGTGGTTTGGATTCTTTCGGCTGGACGTATCCGTGAATCATAGACCGGAGTTTTCCTGACGGAACCAAGTTGATAACTGGTTTGTTTCCCCCTCCACTTGTATTTATATGACATCTTAACCCATTCTAGATTATTGCCGAACCCTCTGGGACTTTCCAGATACTTCTAAAACCTTCTACTCGTTCTAACTATTCTCTGGTCTTTAAACTATCTCGTGAATTAAAACTTTTGAGGTTTGATCATTAGAGATGCCTAGAATACGGTTTTAACACATTTTAAACGGTTTTATTTATTTATTATTATTATTATTATTATTATTATTATTATTTTATAGAAATGCTCCCTCGTAACAATATATATATATATATATATATATATATATATATATATATATATATATATATATGTGTGTATGTGTGTGTGCGTGTGTGTGCATGTGTGTGTGTGGTTAGAGAATCAATTTAATCTAAAAGTGGATTCTCATGTATAATTTACTGTAGAAGGCAATAGAAGTTCCTCCGAAGGCACATTCCATTAAAGCTTACAAATATTTTGTTAAACCCTGTGCATTCAACATAAATTCAGAGTTTGCCAACATGTTTGCTTTTTCCAACTATTTTAAGAATCGAAAAGGGAAGAGGTAGTAAAAAATATTTTGCTATAAGCACTATGAATATTTACGTAATAGTAATCCTTATTCAGAGTAATTTCAGATCTTCCTGCTAGTATATATATATATATATATATATATATATATATATATATATATATATATATTTAAAGGAGATTAGAACAATAGTCTGAAGAGCAGAGTGTATTTTAATGTAATAGTAAAATTACTAGTTTAATTAAAATACAGGGAAAGAAAAATGTTGTAATTTAGATATATAATAAGCTCGATAGGTAAATATCCTAGAGCTAATTTAATATTTAGTAATGTGATTGATAATTTAAAAATCAAATTATAATTAAATTAAAAATCTGTTTCATAAGAAGGAACAACAACAAAATCAATTATTTGTACGATGGTTTCGGAAAACAGTGTTTTTATTGTGGTAGACATCAAGTTACGGACAAGTTTTAAATCCATACCTTTATTTTAATTTTTTCCAGATACATCTGCCTTACTTTAATGCTAGGTTTATTTATGGTGTCTTTTACATTTAATAAAAACCCTTTCCAATATTTGCTGATGAGGAAACCTTGTTTAATAAAAAACTATATGTAATAATTATTGTCCGTAACTTGATGTCTACCACAATAAAAACACTATATATATATATTGTTACGAGGGAGCATTTCTATAAAATAATAATAATAATAATAAATAAATAAAACCGTTTAAAATGTATTAAAACCGTATTCTAGGCATCTCTAATGATCAAACCTCAAAAGTTTTAATTCACGAGATAGTTTAAAGACCAGAGAATAGTTAGAACGAGTAGAAGGTTTTAGAAGTATCTGGAAAGTCCCAGAGGGTTCGGCAATAATCTAGAATGGGTTCAGATGTCATATAAATACAAGTGGAGGGGGAAACAAACCAGTTATCAAGATTTTGTTGTTGTTCCTTCTTATGAAACGGATTTTTAATTTAATTATAATTTGATTTTTAAATTATCAATCACATTACTATATATATATATATATATATATATATATATATATATATATATATATATATATTTAGACGAATATTATTGAATAGCACGAAATTATTCTGTTGTACAATTTTCCTTTTTATCTTCTCCAATCTCCGAATAGTCCTTTTTGTGTTCTTCTTGGAATTGTATATGTAATAATAAAAAAATAAAATTTATTATATATTATAAAAAAATACAGACAACAATCCTTGTAATGAAAAACAACATTCATTTCGCAAACAAATGACCTGTTGGAAAGGACGAATGTAGTTTACAAATTTAGCTGCCCAATAGGAGAATGTATCTCCAATATTAGTAGCTACATTGGTTAAACAACTAACACATTGTCGCGAAGATTGACTCTCCACCTCTCTGATTCTAGCTCCATATCACAACATTTGAAGGGACATGGCTGCCACCATTCGGAATTTCGAAGAATTATGGTAGAAAATAGAAGAGTATTCCAGAGTGAGAGAAATGTAAATAGCACGAAATTATTCTGTTACTCGAAGCATTGTACATTAAAACAAAGAAGCCTCAAATAAATAATATTAATTATGAGTGCATCCGGAACGTTTTGAAATGTTTGGAATAAATGTTTGAAAATGTATATATGTGTTTGTATATATAAATGTGTTTAATATATATATATATATATATATATATATATATATAAAAGAAGTCCGCCCACCTAACTTGTAACAAGTTACCACGTGACTAGGAAAAAATGTATATATAAGTAAATTAAAAAACAATTTCTACATTTATTTCTACAACATGCCTGAGGATGATAGAAGTACTTCTGTCGAAATCGCTTGCGATTATGGATGCAACATATACAATTTCGAGAAGAACACAAAAAGGACTATTCGGAGATTGGAGAAGATAATAAGGAACATTTTAAAACAGAATAATTCCGTGCTATTCAATAATATTTGTCTAAATGAGAAAATGATGCTGCCTAAATATACACAATATATATATATATATATATATATATATATATATATATATATATATATATATATATATATATATATATATATATATATGCAGCATTTCTTCTCATGCATATTTCATTAAATAAAATAGACGTTTTTTTGTCTATTAATTCTTTTTCTTATCTTTTCCAACTTTCGAATAACAGTCTTCACTTCTGGAATGAACTGGCTGATGTAATCACCATATTTATCATAAGTCCGAGTACTTTCCAATCCCTCTGGATTCATCGTCAGGGATAGATTTATCGAACTAGTTGTGAACAATTTATATAAGTGTTTTTCGATTGGTTAATAATTTTATTTTTTTCATTGGTTAATATTTTTACTTTTTCATTGGTTAATAATTTTAATTTTCCATTGGTTAATAATTTTATTTTTTCATTGGTTAATAATTTTATTTTTTTATTGGTTAATAATTTTATTTTTCATTAGTTAATAATTTGACTTTTTCATTGGGTAATAATTTTGATTTTTCATTGGTTAATAATTTTATTTTTCCATTTGTTAATAATTTTAATTTTTCATTGATTAATAATTTTATTTTTTTTATTCGTTAATAATTTTAATTTTTATTGATTAATAATTTTACTTTTCATTGGTTAATAATTATATTTTTTCATTGGTTAATAATTTTATTTTTTCCATTGCCATATTTTATATATATATATATATATATATATATATATATATATATATATATATATATAAATAAGATTTTGTGGCGCACAAAATAAATATATATAAATATATTATTTTATTTTATCGACAATTCCTTTCTGTTGCAAGTTTAGAATATAATTGTCTATAATACCAACTCTATTATAATCTCAGCTCAATGAATTTTCAATCCGTTGTGAACACGTTTATTTTTTTATTTTTTTATTTTTATTTTTATTTCTTTTTTAACGTGTTCACAACGGATTGAAAAACTTGGTGGGAATAGTTGTAAGCGTCTCTGAGGAGTGACTAGATGGAAGATTTACAGTTCTATGGACGAGAGGTAATTGTCCATCCTTTCACGAAACAGCTGTAAGAGCTTAACGCCAAAATAAGTGAATTTCTATTCATGTAGGTTGTCATTTTATTCAATTTACGTATATATAAATATATATATATATATTGCAATTATAAAGGAAAGACATATTTTTATATTCTTGATTAAAAATATGGAATAAAAATGGGAGATCAGCTGACCGGTTTCACCTTCACCCTCGTAGAGCTGGATCGAGGGATATATTTTTTTTTGAGTACAATATAATAATCAATATAGAATTTGCTCTATAACAATACGAAATTTGAATGAATTAAATCGGGACCCCAAGATAATAAGCCTAAACCTCTACCACGTGGCTGCCTCGCCTGACTACTAAATGTATCACGTTTTTATGTAGATATTTTTACTTGTTTTTGTTAGCAATACTTTTTGAATGAATTCAATTATTTATACGAAATTGCATTTTTACCTAAATGCGAGTTGGGAATAATTTTCCCTTTGACCAATTTATGCATGCGGGTTTTTACGTGTAACCCGTTGAGCTACTTTAATCATATACGAATTCAGAGGTAGAAAACCTGTATTTTAGAAGGAGAATATGCTAGTTGCACTAATAGGATATTTGACTATTCTTGTGACGGTTCTCTTTAAAAAATAAACAACAATCTTTTTTCATTTCATTTTTCAAGAATTTAATTTTATTATTCAAAAGAAAATTCAGTTAAAATTGAGAGAAATTGACATTGATTTGAGAAGAAAATATTGTATTTCGTTTCATAATGCGATTTGAATTTCATCTGAAGCAACAGAAAAAGAACAACGCACTTTACTCTCATTATTAATATATGATTTTAGGGTGTCTCAATTATAGTGGCTCAATTCCATATTCGACTGTCTTCTATCTTTAATCTTAAGATTGCCACTAGACGTTCCCATTAGATGCGTCTTCGTATCACTTCGAACGTCGGGCGGTCTGTCACACTTAAATTATCTTCTTTATATATCACGTCTCTTTTGTTTCTCTTGTGAAATAGTAGTGAACGATTCGAAAGAGAAGCTGGGTGTTGGAAGAGATTGCACCGAGCGGAAGTTGTGCAAACCACGTGATTTCTTGGCGATTTCAACAAAGGAATAAGTGGTGTGTGCTCCACACCCAAAATTGGGAACGACAGTCGAATTGTGGCCTGATATATTGAAATCTAAAATTTCCTCTCCTCCCTTAAATTCCATTTAGGTCATCAACGACTCACGAAATTAAAACAGATGTGTGCGACTAACACATACAACATATACGTCATAATGTTCACGTGGTTTTCAATAAATTTGATATTTTGAAAACTACACGATCGAGGTTTATATAAATTGATGTATCGATAGCGACACTAGTCACGAATATGTGACAAAATTTGTAGTTGGTTGACTCAAGAATTTTAGAATTATGAAAGTCCGATTTACTTTGGTCTGTCACGCTTGAGTTTCCAATAACATTCCCATCGCTATACACCGAGGTTGAATTGACATATTTTTCAAATCATTTGTAAAAGTTAGTGTATCCTATAATGTTTTCATTTATATTAATTCGGAATCCAACAGATGGTTTTGGTCTAGAAGAATTTCCCTATCACTGACCGAGAATAGAAAAGATGAAGCGAAATATTTGACGGGCTCTATACTTTGCTCCTGGTCAATGTAAAAGGCTCTTTGTGTGGAGGTTGCTTTTGTTATATCATTCCATTATTAGTTTAATTTTCTTTGAGGTCCATTGCTTCATTTATCTGGTCTTTCTTATGTGCTGATAATATTTTTGCCTGTATTATTATTTGTTTTATTCTGTTACCTGAAATACGAAGGGTCCATACTCACAGGATGCCGACTGAGGCTTTAATATTGGATATCAGAAAACTTCTTGTGTACCATGACATTCAAACCTTTTTATGAACCTCACAACTTCGATATTTATGCGGTGTATTTTATTTTCAGGTTTTAAAATTGTTCTGAAATGAAATTTTCAGGTTTTATAATTGTTCTGAAATGAAATTTTCAGGTTTTATAATTGTTCTGAAATGAAATTATGTTCTTGTCAACTAAAGCAGTACAGTTTTAAATAAATGCATTTCAAAAATGACACTTGTTTTATGCAGTTGTAGAACACTTGGCTGGCAATTATTTTACAATAAGAAGACAGAATATTTATTGTTTACAAAAAAAAAAAAAGTAAATGATTAAACTTTTAAATAAATTGACATAAATACATAAACGTTTTATGCCACTGAAGTTTTGAGATGAGGATTAATGTTTCGCATTATTCGGACTGCTGTTCTCTTTTTGAGTGACATTTCCACAACGTTTCGGTCGATATAACCTCCGACTTTCATCACGCGTATTTTGTCGAACTCTGAAATCTATCTGTCGAACTCTGGAATCTGCACTAAAATTTGAATCTAACCCTTTATTTATTTAATCCACTGGGATAGCGTGCTCTCGTTCTCTTAGCTACGACTGGGAAGAAGTCCTACGTAATTCGCAATTATATTTTTGAGTTCTGAGCGCACTAAAGATTGAACCTTTAACCTCACCAGAAGAGTGTAACTTACAAATGAATTTTACCATGTATTTTATCTGCAACGAAAAAGGAAAATATTATTATTTTTTTCTTATGCTATTGATTCACAAAACCATTCATTATTTCAAAAGGAATATTATTATTAACAGTACATTATACAAATTGATGTAGAAAGCGCCGTTGAATTTTACAAGGTCCTGATTCATATTACTCACTAGGAGTAGTCACACAGCCATCATCAACGATTTCTTTTTGAGCACAACTTGTGGTCTTCTCTGGGGTCTGAATGACAAGTCTCCACAGATTTCCAATACTCTCCACCTCTTTCGATAAACTTTGCAGCTGAATTTGCATTATCGCAACAACCGTTTACCATTGATTTCTCATTGGCAGTGATCATTGACCTCTACTGAAATTTGGGTGGCAAGAATCCTCCTCAAGGTCCTAGTTTTCTACGAATTCAACTGACGGAGGTCTGGCTAGTGCTTTCACTCTTTCATGTTTCCACCCTCCTTAACCCTCTTCATTTATTTGGTGTTGCGCCAATTTATGGTAACACACACACACACACACACACACACACACACACACACACACACACACACACACACACAAGAAAAAAAAAAACAAAACAAAACAACAAAACAACCGGGGGGGGAGGGGAAGGCAGAGGCGAGATTATTATTATTTTGTTAATGGGCTTTTGAATTTGTCAGTCTCATCTTGCAGACCATTTGTGTGTGTTGAATTTCGTCTCATTTTGTATAATTACACTCATGTTAATATTACTATTCTTTGATTATTGTTGTCAGATGATTCCAATCAGCTCTTCAAGAGTCTCTCTTCATGGACTTTTCACGCTTAGCGGCAGAAAATGTATTTAAATGCGCCAACGCATCGCTATAAAAGATCATGTCCGTCGGACGAATTGTTTGCATCGCATAAGTTTGAATGACCAATTTCCATCGTTAAACGCGTGGATTAAATGGACGCCTTTTAAGAATATCCGTTCTATTTTTTTTTTTAATTCGATACAAAATTAAACGCGGACGGTATCTAAGCAACGGAATTCTGATAATAAAAGATGGCGATGAAAGTCGAAAGTTACTTTAGCGGTTGGCGATTTTATATCGGATTATGGTTTTAGTCGGATTTACAGGCCTCATTTAAAATGATCGGAAATGAGGATTGGTTTATCTCGGATGATTCAACTCGCATTTTCCGAAACATCTAACCTTTACTGATTATAAAAACAAATTCTAAATGTCAACATTCGAAATGTGGGTGGATGAACGAACTTTTTCAAATATTCACACATCAAGACAAAAAAGTCATTCAAGAAAAAAGTTAATGAGATTATCAATTCGATGATCAACAACACTATCATAATTTGTATCATTTCGATTATTCAGTGGATGTAAACTCCAACCTTGTAAAACATGGCACTCTTTCAGTCAACCTCAGGAATCAGCATAATATTTCGAACGGAACTATTTTATTTCATCCACAAGAACCCGTAGCGTAACGGATATGTACTAAGTAAAATTCAGTTCAGTGACCCTCTTCTGTGGCTTGAAAGTTCAATTCTCAGTGCAGGCGATTATAAAAAACAAAAACGAAACTAAATGCAAATAAAATATATTCGTGACTGCGATAGTTATTTTTAAAATATATTTGTTCGCATCGAATTATTTTAAACCATAGAAAATAAGAAAGTATTTAAACTGAAATATCATACAAGCAGTTATCCACACGAACGCTATGGAGTAGCAAAATAAAAATTGGTTTGTAAAAATTAGACCAGTATTAGTAATTTCACGTGAGGTAAAAATTAGATTATATAAAAGAAAGCCACATATCGAATGTGAGGAGTAAGCAGACGATTTTTATTCTTTTAACTGAATCACACACACACACACACACACACACACACACACACACACACACACACACACACACACACACACATATATATGTAATTATAAATTATAGATAATTATTTTATTTTCATATCTACAGACACTAGTGTTTCGTGCTTAAGCAATCATCAGTGCACGATATGACGATCAACGCTGGTTGAAGAATTCGAACCTCGCCAGAAAGCAGCCTTTGACCTCATTAACAAGGAAACACTCAAAGCCACCGTTCACTGCCACGAAGTTAAGGGAAATTTTAACATTAATGAAGCTTCACGTTTAATACAGATGACTTTTTTTTTTACACAGTAATCACTACTTATCAAGGCCCGGAAGCCACTCAGGGATAAGGGTTATTTCAAGTACATTACGTTAGTGTGGAGATTTGATGAAGTGTTTACTTAAGGGCGCGGTTCATTAGGAATTTGTTATAGTGATCAAGTAACAGGTAGTCACGATCTCGCACACAAGGCTAGCTAAGAAATCTTTTATATTTCACAGACAGTGCTCAACTTAAAAATATCTCTGTAAGGAGCGACAAAAATTGCAAATAATTATTTTTATACACACAGACATTAGTGATTCATGATTACGCCATTATCAGTGCAAGCTAACGATCAAGGCCAATCGAAGGATTTGAGCCCCGCCACGAAATCACTTTTGTCTCAATTAGCAAGGCACATACCCGAGGACCACCTTTCATCGTCACGAAATTAATTATATGTTAGTGGCCTGGCAAGGTCACAGAGGAGACATAAGAACAGTAAGCCTAAAGATAGCCTGTTAGGGCATTATATATACAAATGTAGGCAAATTTGGGTATATCTTGGCTTGACTTCGCGGACGAAGATCTTATGAAGGGGGCTGTCCAGACTGATTGCAGGCACGTTTGTGGTTGACGGGACAAGCGGGTTTGGACGCAGCGGCTGCAGTCAAAAGTCATGTCAGGTACGTCTGCTGAGGCTTCCCAGATCTTGCTCCTGCAGCGTTTCTCCCGTAGATTCTTTTAGCGGGAGACCTCAAAGAAGGTGACAGCCTGCTGGTCAGTGCGTCGCCATCTGTCACTATCAGCAGCGAGAGTAGACCACTGGTGGTGGTCAATGTGGCACTCATCGAGGGACTTTTTCAGATAGTCTTTATATCGGTTCCTCGGTGCCCCTATGTCACGGCGGCCAGTAGAGCGTTCGACATATAGGACTATCTTGGGCAGGCAATCAATGATCCTCCATTCTGGAGGCGTGCACAGCCCAGAGTAGCTGTAACTTCAACAGCATGGCCTCGATGCTGGTGATCGCCTGCTTGATGACCTCAACATTGGTGACATGGTCACTCCAGTGAACGTTTAGGATGGTACTGAGATAGCGCTAATGGAAACGCTCAAGAAGTCGTAGTTGGTGACGATAAGTTGTCCAGGACTCAGAGCCGTACAGGAGAGTGGAGAGTACAACGGCTCTGTACACACTGATTTTTGTGCTCTTCTTCAAGTGTTTGTTTTTCTAGACTCTGTTGTACAATCTGCCAAAAGCGATGTTTGTCTTGGCTAGTCTGTTGTCGATTTCCTTGCCTTGGCAGCTGATGTGATGGTACACCCCAGGTAGGTAAACTGGTGAACGGTCTTCAGCTTAGTCTTGCCAATGGTGATGTGGGGGGGTACCCTACTCGAGGGGCGGGCTGGTGTCTTTTTCAAGCTTTCGAATCCGGAAAGCTGGGCAGCTTCTGTATATATACTAGCAGAAGTACCCGTCGCTATATATATACTAGCAGAAGTACCCGTCGTTGACTGGGTTCAAAAACAGCCTACAGAAAATGGACTGTGATTGATGAAAGTATGATAGGTTATGAAAAAGAGGGGACTGTAAAGCGATAGGTTTTGATACTCAAAAATTTTACCCCAAGGTAAATATGATGAAAGTAAATATAATTTTCGCGAAAATATATCTTTTATATCAACTTTGTTTCCATTCGTAGCCAAGAGTGACCAACAAAATTATGTTTTCTTACAAAGAGAAAATGTTATGTATATAATAATATAAATATACAAGAAATAAATGTTACCATAGCCAATAAAAGTAATTTTTACGGTAGAAAAGTTCATTGGTTTGTATTTTTAAGAAGTCTGTCAAATTCTTTTTTTTTAAATTCACGAACCGGTATAAAAAAAATCAAAATGGCAGCGACTTTGAAATGGAGAGCCCGTTTTCAATTTGAAGGAGGAGCACCTGAGCATTATGTGTTAACAATTTAAGAGAGTTCCGTCAACGTAAGGAATATTTATAAACATATTTTAATGTTTTCCGTTATTTTGTGCTTGAGGAATAGTCGATTATGGCACGTGTAGTTTATATAAAAATTCATTTAAGTAGTTATCGCCTCAAATTTCGTTTTAATTTCAGTTCGCTGATATTATTTCAAGTAAAGAACATTAAAAACTATTTCAAAACAAAAAAAACATGAACTGAACTTTTATTGACTATGGTAACATTTATTACTTGTACATTTATTTTTTCGGGTAGTCGTTTGTTGGCTTTTCTGCTAAACACTCTTACTAAATAATATCGACGAAATATCGAAAAACAAAGAAACAAAAACAGTTTTGAAAAATAATGAAGCTTTACTTACATAATTACGTAAAATAATCCGAAATAGCAAAATGGGATATTAAAAAAGTAAACACGTAATTACTGTAGTTTTTTAAAGCAAAGAATCGATATAAATATGAAAAAGAAGAAAATGACACACTTTTCAAGCAGAACAGCTTCGTTTCAGTTTTACAGTATTGAACGGTGTAATATTGCGCCGTCGGATTCAGGGTTGTACTATTGTAATGTAATGAACAGGCAGAAAGGGTTGTAATCAACTGAATTCCTTTTAGTACATTGACAAAAAAGCTTAAACAGATATATAAATAAAAATAAAAAGGTTATATAAATGTTTTTAAAAAGACACGTAATCACGTGAGCAGGATTTTTTTCCTTCTTTTGACACGATAACAAGTAACGTTCTTATTTTTTATTATTTATCTATTTTCGAAAGTGTGCCACGTGCAAGTGGAGAAGGAAAAAAAAACAGAATTATGCAAAATTTTGTTGAGAATTGTCTAAAGTTCCGACTTTTTATTTTTGGCTTTCACTTTAATAAGAACGTGAATTTATGAGGTGAATTTATTCGACACAATATGATTCAACTCATAAAAATAAATAAAAGCTAGCGTGAATTAAGATGAAAGTTAAGGTGTTATTGTGGACCCTCATCCATTTTAAAAACCTTGTTACACTTTGTGACATATTTACATTCTATGGAGGTCAGGCGCGAACGAACACCCAATAATTTTATTATACCATATTTCTTCAGACTGAAACATAATTATCAAAGTATACTTACGCAAATAGATATGAAAATCCTTTGTTAAAGTTTCCATGGAGTACAGGCGCGAACGCCGACCCCACAATTTTATTATACCATCCCTATTTAAGTTGAAACATACTTATCAAAGTATTCTTATGTGCATCTATATCAAAAACCCTTATAAACTTTTTTTTCATTTTTTATTTCCATACTTTGGGGGCCAGGCGCGAACGCAGACCCCACAATTTTTATCAACCTCCGTTCTGCCAGATTAAACATACTCATCCCTGATCCTCGATACATCTTCTATCATTATATGTAATTAGTTTTTAAAAATAGTCAACCATATAGAAGCCTATTCGTGACCACACACACACACACACACACACACATACACACACACACGTTCAGCTTTATATTATATATATATATACACTACTTTTTTTGTCAATTTTATAAGTTCAAAATCTCGGCGACTATTGATCAGAATTTAACAAATGAACGTTCGTTGGAAAGATAATGACCTGAATTGTTGTAGTGGGTTATGTGACATTTGCCTTTAAGGTCGCACATTATTCTTTAAACAAGTGTTGGATCGTTTTTCTATATTTCATTTAACGTAAAATTAGCACCCACTTTATGGTCACATTGGCTATAAAGTGGGTGTTTATTTTACGTTACATTCATATAGAAAAGTGATCCCCACTTTTTAAAACTATAATTTGTTCTATATCATTGAAATTATTCGTTTTCTTAGGCCAATCACAATGGTAAACAAATAACCCGTGAAAAAGCGATATAAAATAATCTGTGGGGCTTTAGCCAATAAGAATGTAAGCAGATGTATTATGTTTTAAATATAAACTGGAAGAAAATTAAATTAAAAATTAAAGTAACTTATTCAGAAAGCCAATAAAAATGGAAGAAGACAGTCTTAGTCTTACTAATTTATCATTGTTAGAGAGGAAGGAAATATTTCTAGGCCTGTAACCACCAAACAATAATAAAAAATAATTTAAATTTATTTTTTTAGAATAAGAAACATTTCTGAAAAAAAAAGTTTTCATTAAAACTTTTCTGTCATTTTCTCTGTTTTCAAACACTGTAATGTTATGACCCTTTAGGCTATGATCATAGCGCAGTATCTGTTAACTGTGGCAAGCGGGAGCAATGTCCAAACATTATTATTATTGTTATTGTATTCTTATTAACTGATTTGAGCGACGGATGCTCGCTGGATCAGTTATTATGATTAGAAGAATAAACAATTAAATCGGGGAAGAAATGATTGACGTGTAAAACGCAAAAGGAATGCGAAAATAGAAAATAGATGTAAACATTCTTTTGGATATGGATAAACAAATAATTAGATGGAAACATTAGGTTGGTCTGAGACACGTAATTAGGTGACGTGGGAGAACACTTGATGTAGTTAGTTTTGGAGAGATTGAGAGAGTTGAGGATTAACCACCAGAGCGGACAGACGTCTAGACAGGGGTGGACAGACAGCTAGGAGCGGGCTGTATGAACAGAAAATGTAGACTAACTGCAGATCCTGTGAAAACCATTTGAGACAACTGTAATAAATTTATATTACAAAAATATAAAGAGTTGTTTTAATGGTTTCACAAATAAGAATAGTTGTCTCAATTATATGGTGCTGATCGCTTCATTATTGTCACGGAGCAGCGGGAAGATACAGAAGAAGATAATATAAAGAAAAAAAGTTATGAAGCATATTTTATTCTTCTTACATATGAACTGTAAAAATATCCCGTGTGATAAGTCTGATACAACATGACTCGGTTTACACGTCAATATCATGTCCCCTGGCTAACAACATACATACGATTTATACGTTTATTATCTGTCTGTTAAAAGAACAATATCTTACATCCACTAGATAACACATGACACGTTTTAATATATCATCTCCTCCAATATAAACCAATATACAACAACACAAAACTGCATAAAAACTTTCTTTCATAAAAGTTTTATTCAAAGACTTTTGGTCAAAACTAAAAGCAAAAAACAAAAAAAAAAAAAAAACAAAACAAAAAAACAAAAACAAAACAAAACAAAACAAAATAAAACATAAAAATAAAACAGCATTTATCTCCCTCAGTCAAACAACAGCAAAACAAATCACTATTTCTTCATTACACTTACGGTAGATTCATATTATTTTTAGTATTATTGTATTTTCATGTTTTTTGTTAACTATTATCATTTGCTCGTAGCACTTTAACACTTAAGGAAGGCTCAGCCAGTCGTTTTCGGTTATTTCTGTCATCTGCCGGGCACACCCGAGTAAGAAATACCAAATACTGTTAGCGCTTTTTGTGATTAAAATACTACGTTGATTACAGACAGCTGTAAACCGATGACACGATTCAACGTTTCGAAATTAATTCGACTCATTATTTATGCGAATTGTTTCAACTTGTTTCAAAGGTTGTCACAACCGAAAGTGGTAGTGCGAATAAGCTCCCGTCTCATTAAATTTACTCTCATGATACGCATCTTAAATGGCCTCTGACAACGCAGTCCAGCTCCTGGCCTTCTTATATGCCTTAGCTATTAAGCTCGCCGACACTGTTTCTACAAACTAGAAGGAGGAGGGGCAAAGGCGATCCACTAGTGCCTTAAGACCATTCACTTCGGGCAGGTGGGGGACTCGCCAGCTTTGGATAGTAACTCGCCAAGAAGGTAGTTCTGATTCAAAACCTCCTTTTGCTTGCGGAATTACTCAAGAGAAAAGTTAAGGGAGTAAAGCCCGACAAAAAATCCAGAATTAGAGTCTCTCAGGCAGCCAGAATTTATTTTGTCAGCACCGGTAACTCCTGTAACGAAATTAGAGCCAAGCTGTATCGATTCTGACTTTCACTAGGATCCCCTAGCCTCGTGGAGGTCGGGAGGAGGGCTGCTGCATGAGCAACAACTATATCACCCTGCCCATGTTATGTAGCTCCACTAGGCAGGAACTGCCACTCCTGAGTTGGAATGTACAACCATTCCAAGTGACACAGATAGACACCAGAGCTACACCATCGTTCTCGAGATGGATGGTTGCCGCAGCCGCCAACGACGATATTTTAACTATCCAATCACCAATAAAAACAATTATTTGAATTTTTAAAACATTTTAAAATTACTTTCTTAATTGAGATATTCGTTATTTAATTTTATTTTTATTACACTGAGACAATCTATTAAAACAATGAATTCTATTTCTTTACTTTCTATTATATATTTACATTATTTCATGAACATAACCGATAATTACATCTCGTGACCTATGATGGAATCGAATAAAAATTTTCAAAGGTTACTATATTTTCATAAAAATTTAACCCTTGTTGAAACTTATTTGATTTCTATAACCCACAAGAAAACACACACACACACACACACACACACACACACACACACACACACACACACACACACACACACACACACACACACACACACACACACAAACACACACACACACACACACACACACACACACACACTAATAAGCTCTACTTTCTATTGTGTATTGAGCTTTTTTATTCGATTGGGATTAAATTATCTATATATAAATATAAATGCAGGTATTTATATTAGATTGAAGTTTACCATTACTTACATAACGTAAACACTAACTCTCTTTTGATTTCATTACACACACACACACACACACACACACACACACACACACATATATATATATATATATATATATATATATATATATATATATATATGAGCAGGTCTACCCTGCGTTGCCCAGAGCTAAATTAGAACAATTTCTATTAAAACTACTACATATCTACCTCTTTCTGTCCATCTCTCTATCTTCCTCTTTTCCCACCTCCACTTTCTCCTTTGCCTAGCCTATTACTCTTCAACTGAACATACACGCACACATACAACTCTGCTTTTTATAATTGGTTTCTCGTGGAATTAGTCGGCATTTTCTTTCAAAATTAGTACATAATAATACTAAAAACCGACCCCTCTGAAGAAACCGGCCCTAGTTGAACCCAAGAGATTGAACATATTTTTTCTAAATTTCAAATATAATTCATCCAACGCAAGCCTATGCGAACTTTTGTATCATCTAAATTCGTCAGACTATTGTTGTCATCTTGAGTGTGATTTTCATAACGCTTCGGTCGATGTAACCTCCGACCTTCTTTAGGTGTATCTTGTCGAACTCGGGAATTTGGACGGAATTTCGAATGGAACCCTTTATTTACTTCAAAGGATAAGCATGCTCTCGTTCCGCCAGCCATGACTGGATAAAGATCCTTAGTAATTAGCAATTGTATTTTTCGGTCATCCACACTGAGAATTGAACCGCCAACCTTTAGGAGAATATCACTTTTACAATTGATTTTTGCAAGTATTCTAACCACTGAACCACGGATCACGAGTTCAACAGAAACATCCCACAAAATACACCTGAAGAAGGTCGGAGGTTACATCGACCGAGACATTGTGAAAAATCAAACTCAAAATGAGAACAATAGTCCGATGCATCCAAATAATGCGAATAAGCAATCCTCATCTAAAAAATTCAGTAACGTGTTCGAACTTTGTTAATCTTGGTTGTGTAGTTTTTGACTTACCTATAAATACAAACACATATACACCAAAACAACTGCTTTTTATAAAATAGATATAGAAGATAAAGAATCGGCGGTTTCTAACTAACTAATATGCGTTCTTTTCTGTACTGAAATTGATAAGCGTATTTAAACATTAGAATTTCGCATTCAGCGGTGTTTAAGCCTCGAGGTTGGTGCGTTGGTTGAATGAAGCCACACTAATCAGTCTTCATGAGACGAAATACGTGTATAGCATACGGTTTTCTTTATTTTAGGAAAAACAAAACATTCACTATTTGTTATAATAGGTGATGATTGTTGATCGATTATCGATTATGACCATAGGCGGTTTGAAGGCGGAGAAATGTCGGCTGCAGATTGCACTAACCGGGTTGGTCGATAAAGATGAACGGAGCCGCTAGCTGAGCTTAGTTACCACACATACAGTTTCTTACATCAATATATATATGCTATGTGTTATTAAGAGTGTTTTTTTAAAGTCCTGTTAGGGGGCTAGAAAAAATTTATGTCGATCTTTCGGTGCAAAAAAGTGAGATGGAATTTCTTCTTACAACCAAAGTCGATTGGGTTGGAATAATCAGTAATGGAATTCCCACCGGAAGAGCTATTTCCGGATAACGTGAACACGCAAGCCATGCCACAAGGGTATCGAGTAATTATTCATAAAGTTGCCAAAGTATTATAAGCACAACCGTACATCTCACACACACACACACACACACACACACACACACACACACACACACACACACACACACACACACATATATATAGAGAGACAGAGACAGAGAGGGAGAGGGAGGGAGAGAGAGGAAGAGAGAGGGAGAGAGAAACAGAGGGAGGTACAGAAAGAAATGGAGATATAAGGAAAAAATGAAAGAAAAACAATGAAAATAAACGTGAAAATCAAAATCAATGTGAAAAAAGAATCAAATTTGAGTAGAAAAATGTAAGAAAAAGAGGAAAATAGAAATATAACTAGGTGTTTATACATATATATTTATCTCTCTCTCTCTTTCTCCTCTCGCTCTCTCTCTATACATATATATATATATATATATATATATATATATATAACATATAAAAGGCAAAATGTGTGTGGGTGTGTGTATCTTTGTAGGTCTCACAAAAACTTTTGACAGAGGCGACGGATCCTGACGAAACTGATACGTTTTTAAGCTCCGTCCTTCGGACGACAAATATCGAAAAATTGGCCAAAAACATTAATTTCTTCATCCTCAACTACGCATTTTTTTTTTTACAAGGGGAGTCGCTTTTTTTCGGCGACATTTTAGCAAGACCTCATCTTCGTTTCGATTGACTACGCTTAATTTCAACGCTCCGAACTTCTGGTCAGGCGATAGAGACATCGGCTATGATGTCACGTTTTTTTAACCATATTTTTTTCTTTCGCGTTACGGGTCCGAGCCTGCCTGCTTACTACCACTATTTAACACTTCTGCCTACTGTTGTTTATCCCCCTTCCGCTACTACCACTTTTTTTACACCTCCTAGGGCCCCTTACTGTTGTTTTGACCCCTCCAAGGGACGTCCTTACTACACCAACTAAACACTCAGGCAACGCTGGGCACCCCCGCTAGTATATATATATATATATATATATATATATATATATATATATATATATATATATATATATATGAGTATGTTATGTGGGGTACAAAATTTTATTAATCAATAATGACAGGAAGATCCGTTTTGATGTTCATGATTAAAAGTGGGAAATGAAAATAAAAAATTAATGGGGAGGCCAGCTGACCGGTTTCGCCCTCACTTTTCGTAAGCTGAATCAGGGAATTTCCTATTTTTTAAAAAAATAAAATCGAGTGAAATGGTAGACGATACATTAAAAATAACATGGAAAACGATACGTTTAAAACATATAGCGATATAGTGTGTTAGATATTAGCGATATTAGTGTATTAGCGATATAGTGTATCAAAGACTGATAACGTTAAAACTTTCCCTCTTCTTAAAAAGAGAAGACTTCTTGAAGTTAACGTGAATAGTCTCCAAGATCTTCAGGTGATAGGTCGAATGAGCATGACTCAGAATAGTGAATGAGTCACTGCTAAAGTTCGTATATATATATATATATATATATATATATATATATACGGGCAAACAGTTAATAAAACATGATAAAAACACTTTGAAAAAGAAGTAAAAACATATTTAATCTGAAAAGGAAACACTTGATAAGTGGATAGTCCTTAATACGCGGAGTTTCGAAGAAATACTTTCCTTCTCATCAGAGGGTAGGAATTAGCAAAATGCGGGATCGGATTTTGCATACAAAAGTATTTGATGAAACAACAAGTAAATCAAAAACCGAAGCCGGGCGGATCTGCTAGTATATATATATATATATATATATATATATATATATATATATATATATATATATATATATATATATATATATATATACTAGCAGATCTGCCTGGCTTCGGTTGGGCCCTATGTACTGTTCATAACTTAATACGCATATGTATGTATTAAAAAGTTCATAACTTAATACGCATATGTATGTATTAACAAGTTCATAACTTAATACGCATAGGCATGTTTTAAAAAAGTGTGAATATGTATGATATTGCCTCTCTGTATAACAGGATTCCTTAACTACCATAGAGAAAAGTTGGTAGAGACCGCAGACGTCAATTTTTTTAAACTTTGACCCCAATTTTGACCCCTTAACATTTTTTATTTTGGGCTCAAATCAAATTAAATGCTTGACCCATGTCCAAGTAACCGACATCTAAAATTTCAAGTGTTTAGACCCAAAATTGGCGGAGGATTTTGGCAGAATCTGCAAAGGTAAACTCTTTCAACTTTGACCTCTTGGCAACCAAATTTTCGCCCAAAAACTGATTAAAAAGCTTGCTGCATGTCTGATTACCCTTTATGTAAAATTTCAAATGTTTAGGCCCAAAATTGGCTAAATAGTTTGCTAGAGACCGCAAAGGTAAAATCTTTTGAACTTTGACTCCTTCGAAACCAAATTTTCAGCAATAAACAAAAAACGATTACAAAGATTGCCTTCTGTCTGAATAAACTTTATGTAAAATTTCAAATGTTTAAACCAAAAATTGGCTGAGTAATTTGGTAGAGACCGCAGAAGTTAATTTAAAAAATTTTTGACCCTAATTATGACCCCTTAACATTTATTGTTTTGAGCTCAAATAAAATTATAAAGTTAGATCCATGCCAAGTAACCTATATCTAAAATTTCAAGTGTTTAGAGCCAAAATTGGTGGAGGAGTTTGGAAGATTTCTCAAAGGTCAAATCATTGAACTTTGACCCCTTAACAGAAAAGAAAAGGACTGTATATTCTAGTAAAAAATACAATAAATTTATAACTAAAATATTGCAGCATTAAGAATTAAAAAAAATTCAGTTTAACGTTATATACTCAATTCTTAATTCTGTAATATCTTAAGTTACAAATTTATTATATTTTTAGTAGAATATCTTGTCCTTTTCTGTTCAAGTTTTAACAACTAGTTCTTTACTTTTCCATGTTTAAACTTTACCATATTACTTTTCATGCTCGCATTTTTCTATTGTAATCCATGATTTTTACAGGCTTCCAGTAAAACCACTTGTTCTTTGTTTAATTTCAGTCTTATATTTTGCCTCATAAACATGACATACACATACGTAATAACAATGTACGGCACTTGTCTACTTTCTATAAAATCCCCAATTATCTCCCTTTCATTCTTTCATTCTCTCTGTTTCACTTGTTACTTCTTTTTTCGCGAGAGCGGTGAATCGGGAGCAACAGTAGTGACTGAATTGACGTGGCTGCTATGGAAACCAGTTATAAAAACGTCGCTCACCTCCTTACGAATTTTTACGATTTTGAACACCAATAAATTCATCATAATTTTTGTTTTACTGAACAAAAATATTGAAAACATTTTTCCACAATATAGGTGGGAAGGTGATCTATAAATTGTATTAATTACTTGAAATTTGGTCGAAAAAATGAGTGAACGGTGAAGCTTTAGAGCAGTTTTACATGACTAAAACTACCGCTTAACCATATACTAAAAAACGGTAGTGTTTGAATCGCACACACACACACACACACACACACACACACACACACACACACACACACACATACATATATATATATTATTTTATTTTTCAGTGTTATTAGTTTTTATATGGTACATTATAACACCGAGTAGCTGTGTTAGTCTTAAATAGATTAGGAAATAGATTGGGGAATTTATTTTCAGTTTGTAAAAGTCGTCAAAATTCTTCTGAACATAAAAAAATCGAATTCAGGTTTCAGAATTGACATCTTGTGAAATAATCCATCAACGCTTTGTAATGCTCCACGAAAAATGACGGATCGATTGCTCCGCTTTGGAAACAAACGTATTAAAACCTACTTTAGACGTGTGTTAATATATTTATATGTATGTGTGTGAAAGTGCGTGTATGTGCACACCTGCGTGTATGTGGACATGCGCATGTATATGTGGCTATACGTGCCCATATGTGTGTAGGGGAGTGCTTAACAGATAAAGATGCACGTCTCTATCGATCACGTGACATAAGAGAAGAGTTGGCGGATGTGATTTTGCCTTCTATTTTTCTTTAAGAAGCAAAGAGCGAATGGTGGCTCTTTTCAAAAACCTGATTCATTTCACTATTCATTTCGGGTTTTAGGCATATCTGTGCATACCTTAAACAATTTGAAGCCATATTGTCGAGAATTGTGTGGCGACGCCAGTGATTAAGGAATTACGTGATTTGGCAATCGCTAAGCTGCGTGTGACACCCTCCCCCACAAAAAACAAACAAGCAAAAAATGCTTTTTCATTATCTATATATCCATAAAAGTTAAAATGTATGTGTGTGAAGTCACTTCTCAACCTATATACACAACGAATTCTTTATCTACAGACTTGATATTTCGTATATAGGATATTCAGATATGTGGAAAACTTTTAATCGGTTTTTATCCGAAAAAAAGGGCTGCTAATGGGTCAGAATTGAAAAATTGGTACTTGAGGAGTCATCGGATTTTTATCTGTTTGCCAACTGTTTTGCAAATGCGCATGCGCGGAAGTGAAATATGACAGCTTCTTTATGTTAAGAATAAGAACGTTTGAAAACACTTTGCCATTGGCTCACTGTCTTTAGCTTTTGGTTTCGATCTCAGCTCGAGTATTTTTTCTTATTTATAGAAGTGGACTGTTTAGAAAAAAAATAATACTTGCATGCACATAGTTCTCGTATTAATTAAAATATAATATTTAAGCGTATATTGTGACCGGGCAAAGCCGGGCGGCCTATTAGTACAGCATTATTTTATATTTTTGGTTTGTTTTACAGCAAACCAATCACTGTGGAGTTCATTCATTCATTTCGTATGAATCAGATGATTCTATGTTGGCATTGGTTTCCCCGATACATTTATAGCTAGAATTCTTTCTAAAAAGGAGGGCCCAGGTAAAGGAGTGTTGCCAACATTGCAAGTGACAGTGCTTCTGTGGGACGAAGTAGATTCGAACTTGGCACACTCAGATTGTCATTTGGTGTCGTTAACCACTTAATCATATCGAAAACTATAATCTATATTATTCCTATGTCTGCGCTAGGACATAGAAATTCCTAGGTTCGTAACTAGGTGCACGTTTAATCCAGTGGGAGAAATGCATCCTAAGTATTCGTTAAGAACATGCGTATAGGAGATGGAAAACTGTAATGTAAAACCCGAGGCTTACCGTCTGCTCTGTCATGTGGCAGCCATTGCACCGACTGAGATTAGCAGTTGTACCGAAAAGTGGGGTTGTTTCAACACAAAGCCTTCACCACTATAAACAAATCACGTGTGGATTTCCAAACAACTTAGTCACTTTCATACGTCGAAATCAACAAGAGTATCGCACACTCGTACACGCATGTCGAAAATCAATACATTTTGTACACGATTCATTGTATATAATAAACTGAATATACGTTACTATGTAGCAAGATTACAGATTTGTGAATAAAATAATGTTAAAACTATTTTTCTACACGAGGCTAAACATAGGATTACAGTAGTGAACAGAAGTTTAATGGCTAGAATTATGATTACGTCACAGGATATAACATAATGATATGGTCTGTAGAACTGCTTTCCTGCTTATTATAAGTTAGTTGTCTTCCAATTCAATGGCTATGATTTCCTGTCATCAAACACCGAAATCAAACGCTGTTCTTACTATTAATCAATGTTAGTACTCTTATAGTGTTCATAGTCTTTCAGCTGACAACGATTTCTGTCTTATTAACTACCCTTGAGTGGCTCTTGACCTTGATAAGTAGTGGCCTTAATAGTAAAAAAAAACGTGACAGAGAAGCGGGATTAATTCTGCTTTTTGAATGTACGATCTAAAAGTGATCAGATATCTTCATTTTGTTTTCGAAGTCCAACAACCCTATGGATATGGGCCAAGAAATTACTGCACATCTAGATGTACATTTCTAGAAATTGCTAGAACAAAAATATACTATTAGATTGGTGCAGAAATAATGTCGTTTTCTGACGTTCAACTATATATATATATATATATATATATATATATATATATATATATATAGTTTAGTAGTAATCCACTTTTTAGAAGCACGGAGAAAACGGAATTCAAAATATGAGGTAAAATGAACGACGTATCTGTATTTTTTTTTAAATAAACAAAATTCATTTATTTAAAGTTTCATATTTTGTAATATATATATATATATATATATATATATATATATATATATATATATATATATATATATATATGTATATATATATATATATAAACGACATTATTTTTGCACCAACCTAATAAACTTTAGAAGCAAATAACGACTTATTGGTTGTTTTCAATTTATTCCCAATTATTATAACTACCAGAATGAAAGGAAAAACGAAGTTAAGTGACGAACTATTCATAGAGCAATTTGTAAGTTACATCACTTTCATCGTTAAACGCGTAGATTTAAATGGTCGATTTTTTTTAAACAGAATATTCTGGTTCTTCATATATTTACATTAATATATTTAAAGCTGTAATTAGTCTAGAAAAAAATGAAAAAAAATGCTATTCAGGATCGAAATGAAAAGAAAAATTGAGATATTCTAAAATAATCTAAAATATCTCTATTGGAACTAAAAGTATCAAGTCTATCCTCTTCTTCATCTCCGTTTTACTCCCTCTCCTTCTTTTTCCTCTCTTCCTTTCTAGCTAATTGTAATTTTAATTACAGAAACGTAAAACTTACTTAATTTCAGTCTAGAGACTTTACATTACACGGTCGAACGGATAATCTATTAACAATGAAGATAAAATAAATAAATAAAATATACTAAGCATTAGAAGTAAATAATGGCTTATTTGTTGATTTTAAATTCCTACAATTATTAAACTTACATAATTCCATAAGAAATTAAGAGTTACGAGCACATTATCGGATATGACGTCATAAGAATTTACGACGTCAAAGTGAGAAGACGCCTTGGTTTTCATGTCTACCATCCATATAAGCATGAGTCAGTAAATAATAGTTTGTCACGGTGTGCATTACTGTAAATTTCTGGCAAACTTCAACTAACCCCCAGACTCAAATAATGATTTAGTTACCAGTAGGAAAGAAAGAAAAAGAAACTGAGAGGTGAAATAGCCATAACGCAATTTGCAACATGTTGCCAGAAAAGGATTATGAACAAAACGTTGATCAGAGATGTTTGTTGCGCACGGAAATTAAAGAACACCAAATAATATATTACTGCTAGATAGACGGGAGAAAAATGTCAGCTTTATTATCTGCTTAACCGTCGTACTGCAGAAATGAATACAACAGACTCGTTCAGACTAAAATTCTACTAGAAAATTTATTGGACACATCTAACCGTTGCTTATTATTAACTGATGACAATACCGAATGTGTACCTTTCTCTTTCTATGAGGAGGTAACAACCCAGGCTAATACCAACAAAATTAAAATAAAAAAACAAAATCTTCTTCGATGAATATGTTCTTTTAACAATGAAACTCCAAGAATAAAGAAAGATAAATGATATTAATCATTTAATAATAAAAAATATAACATTATCTGTTTTTCTAAAATTAAAAATGAAACTTGTTAAACAATTATTTAATTATTAGAATCCTTTGAGATGAGTAATTTGTATTTATTTATGTATTTATTTATGTATTTATTTGCCGATTCTTATCTTCATCATTTTAGTTGTTGTTTCACGTTTCTGCCAAATATTCCTCTGGTTTTCGTCAGGTGATTAACCATTTGTCAGATGGTGTACCATTTGTCTGAGTGTTCAAAATCCAGTTGTCTGCAGAATTCGCAGTGTACTGCTTTCTTAACTTGATCGTGTCTAGTTGTATATTCTTTGTTGGCTAGTTTGATGCATTCGCTTATTATATGATTTATTGTTTCGTTTCTTTGTTCACAGAATCTGCATTTATCGTTTTCTTGTGTTTTATTGATCCTTGTTTTGATATGATTTGTTCTAATTGCGTTATCATGTGAAGATGTTATTAGGGATTCAGTTTCTCTGCTTAGCGCAGCAGGATAGGAATGCTGAGTCTTTCTTGGGTAAGCTTCGGATTCCTGGTGCAGTGGATAGAGGCGTTGAGTCTCTACAGTTCCAGGCGGAGCATTGTCTTAAGGTAGTGGCTTCAATGCTACTCAAGCAAACCAGAGTATTAGTTGGCCAAAATATGGTGATAAAACGTGGTATTAAAATAATAATAATAATGAGGTTCTAGTGATAGAGCGCAAATATACGGAATTGTAAAAAGATATTCAAAATGCCTCGTTTATGCCTCGGGATAATCATGAAAGAGAGTGGAACGGGTCGATGTCCACGTATGCAAGTTACTAAAACTCACAAAATCCAATAACGCTTGAGCATGAGCTTTAAAACTAAGTATTTATCTCTAGTGTTACAAATTAACTGCAGCAAAATCTATCGGAGAATTCTACAAAAATACAATGTTTATCCAATAATCAAAGTCTTCATAATAAAAAATATATAATTAACATTAATTAAAACTGGGATTAATGCGTTTGTTAAAAATATCCACAACGCGGAGGATTCAATTACAAGAAGAAAAAAAGATATTTCCTCTGACGTTTTTATTGACAGTGCTTTTTTATTTCATTTTTTTTTTTACTGAAAACCAGTGTCGGAATCAAATTGTTCCCTTGGTGAGATTTTTTCCTGGAATTAAATTATACTACACCAATGATCACAACTCCAGCAATAGCGTTTAATTTTCAGAGAAAACAGATATTTTACAGATGCGTCCGTTCAATCTGTCCACTTAACGATTAAAAATAAGAAACACGAAAATGCTATTTCTAATTCAACATAACAAACCAATGAAAATATTATTTTGAAATACAACATAACAAACCAACGAAAATACTATGTTTAAATTCAGCATAACAAACTAACGAAAATGCTATTTCGAAATTCAGCATAACAAACCAACGAAAATGCTATTTCGAAATTCAGCATAACAAACCAACGAAAATGCTATTTCAAAATTCAGCATAACAAACCAACGAAAATGCTATTTCGAAATTCAGCATAACAAACCAACGAAAATGCTATTTCGAAATTTAGTGTAACAGACCAACGAAAATACTATTTTGAAATTCAACTTAACAAGCCAATGAAAATACTATTTCGAAATTCAGCATGACAAACTAACGAAAATGCTATTTCGAAATTCAGCATAACAAATCAACGAAAATACTATACCGAAATTTAGCGTAACAAACCAACGAAAATGCTATTTCGAAATTTAGCTATGAAACCAATGAAACCGCAATTCCGAAGTTAACCGTGACAAACCAACAAAATGATATTTCAGACTAAAACTTACAAGTAAAATAATTAATACATGTGTTAGGAGCTATTTCATCTGTACATCATATATTAAAGTGTCCTTAATTGACTGGATTCAAAAAAGAATCCCGAATTCTTGGTGATAAAATTAATTGATATCAATAACGGAGATTTTGATAATGTGTGTATATAGAGATCTCCTATTTGTCCTTAATTATAGAAGACGATTATAAACTACGCGGACAATTAAATGAGATTGCGTCTAAGTCTGGAGACATTATGATGGTCTGTGATTTTAATCTACCGAAAATAGAGTAAGTAAATTGTCTGGTTGAATCTCCTACAAAATCATTTCGTCAACATTTTAAAATACAAAACTTATAACTTGATTTATTTGCAACAAAAAGTGGTTTATTTCTGTATCAATGAAGAGACTAGATATATTATAAGAAGAACACGCCTAGCAACAACCATAGGGAAGACGTTTTCTTTCTCTCTGTTCGTATCCAAAATCAAACGAAACTTCTACGAACAAAGTTCCTTTCTTAGTACATCCGATATGTAGAACGAAATACCATGAAACTGCTTCCCAACAGACTACAACATTGTCTTTTTATTTATTACTTTTAAAATCTTTTGAGATTAGGTTTCAAAATATGTGTATTCATTCTTTTGCGAGCTGTTATTCCCATCTTTACAGTTGTTGTTTCACCACGTTTCGGCCAACTCATCCTCAAGCCTTCTTCTGGTGATTAGCCTCGAATGGATAGGAATGCTGAGTCTTGTAACTGTATACCCAGTAATTACTGCCTTCCATAGTTGTTGTCTCATCACGTTTTGACCAACTAATTCTCTGGCCTGGGTAGGCTTCGGGGCCCATGACGATGTGGATATAGCCGTTGAGTCTTTACGCCCCTTCCCAAATAAATAAATAAATAAATAAATAATAATAATAATAATAATAATAATAATAATAATAATAATAAAGAAAGACTAGTAAATTTAGTTTCAGTCATAGAGCGCAAATACTCGGACTGTAAAAAAAATATTCAGAATGTCTCATTAATGCCTCGGGATTAGAACGATAAAGGAGATTAGAACGGATCTGCTTGAGTAGGACTGAAACTGCTTCCTTCAGACAATGCTTAGCTGCAATCGTAGAGATGGCCCATGGCGCAGTGGACAGAGGCGTTGGGTCTCTACAACATGGTCGTCTTTAAGTCGTGAACAAATACTTGTTTATCTGTCATCTTGGGTAATCAATTCAGTTATAGTCGATATTGCCTGCTCCTGTCCATTTAGCTGGATAATTAGACATGGTAGAACGCGCAAAAAATCATTTTACTATGAGAAAGTGGAGGCTTTTATGTTGTCTGAAAAGATGATAATCATTAATCAGAAGTAGTCATACCTTGTCTTGAGACCGTCGCCCACTTTTTGGAATAGAAACCGAAAGTTAAAAAGAACATACAATCTTGACTATTACCATCAATTACTTTCTGATAATTTCAACCATTATTTCCAATCGTATTGTGGTAGCGTTCATCGTCAAACTAACGATCTCTTGATCCATTATCTTATCGCCCCTTTCTCTTGGCTTTTGATAAGAAGTGGCCCATTAATAAGAAAAATAGTCCCCCATCCCCGAATTTGATTAAATACATCTTTTTTCTGTTTCAATTTAAATCTGGACAGAGCGATAGACGCACAGAGCTGGTTATATAGAGTTGTAGAGGCATCGAAAATAACGCGCGTCCATTCAATCTGCGAGTTTAGCGTTGCAAATAAAAAAACTGCCACAACGGATCTTCTTTTTCCAAAGGCGATAATTCTCCCTTCTTCGATCTAAGGGAAATAACTATTATTTTTTTAAAAGTTGTATGAGGTGCCTTCTATAAGTTTCCAGACTTTTTTTCGTATGGACACTTTTACTGAGAGTACACACATAAAGCTCTAGCCCTCTTCAAAGTAATCTACTCCGACTGCAAGCACTTGTTGTATTGTTCCAACAACTTCTAGAAGGTCCCATTGGAATCCTCTTATGTGAGCGTATCAATGCCCCTCGTCGCAGTCTCTTTTATCTCCTCAATTGTTTCATAAAGACATCCCCTTAGGTTTTCCTTGAGCTTAGGGAATAAACAAAAGTTACAAAGAGCAAGGTCTGGACTATAAGAAGAGTGAGGAACTGTCTTGATACCCATCTTGATCAAATAGTCCGTGACAAGGATGGAGCATCCTTGGGCCAAACTTCCGGCAAATCTTCCGCACCTTCAGTTCCTCGCAAATAATTGTGTGTACAGTTCCCACACTGACATCAAATTGTGCACTTATTGTCCTTAACCATTAAATTCGACGGTCCTTAACCATTAAATTCTTTATTTGGCCAATTAACTTTGATGTTCTGATTTCCTTACTCCTCCCACACCTCTCATCATTCCTCACAGGCTCACTGCCTTTCTTGAATCTCTTACACGACTCCAAAACTAGTGATCGATTGATGCAATATCGTCAAAAAGCAGTCCGAAGCATTCCATACGTTTCTTTGTCATTTTTTCCAAGTTTAAACAGATTTTTTATTTCATATCATTCATTTAAAGTGTCCTCACGATTAGATTGCATTTTTGAAATTTACCCGATGTAACAATGATGCTTTAGTAGGGTGTATTCCAATTCCTGCTGTAGCTGTACATTTGAATCCAATGTAATAAAAATCGGTCAATCATCTCATAAGATATATAGCAATAATATACTGAATTTTGAATGCCTTTACAAAAAAAGTCTGGAAACTTATTTAAGGCACTAAAATAAAAAAAAGTAGCATCCGTAATAACTCTTAAAATCAATAAAAATGTTAATGAATCTAGCGTCTTATATAACGAAGCATTAAAGAAGAGTCGTTTAAATATATTAACATTTATTACAGTAAACCTAAAATATACATTAACACATCTAGAAAAAAGAAGTAAGAAAATAATTAGGTTACATCACGATTCAACAAAATGGTCATAATCGAAAACGGTAAAGCAATTTTTTCCATGTCGTCGCTTAGCAACAACAGGGCGTGAAAATTCTACTGTGGGTAATGATAGCGTGTTTTTTTGTTTTGCTTTTTTGTTTTGTTTTGTATAACGTTGTCTGTAGGTTCAAACACCGCACGTAAATTTCTTATTTTTTTTCATTAACTGCAAAGAATTTTATAAAACTTGAAAATTTACGTGCTTTTTTTTTTTTTTGCATACAATGGCCTGTAGGTTCAAACCCCGCACGTAAATTTCTTAATGTTTTTATTAAGTCAAAATTTTCTAAACTAATTAACGTATACTTTTCTATATAAATAAAACAATAGACGTATGCGTGCGCGTCCGTCTGTCTATCTGTATGTAAATACTTAAACTACTAGTCACATAACACTGAAATAAACAGGAAATTACTAATCATACATCAAAGATGGTCCATAATGAGTAAAATCTTTGTTTTGAGTGATGAATAACGCGTACAGACATATATCGGCAAATTGAAATGCAAGCTGTACATTTCCACTTACCAACATATTTTTACTTCTTTTTGCGCATGTCAAAAATTCAATTTATGTCTTCATGTAGTCGACGTGACTGGAACGCTAAATGTTTTGGTTTCAATTCTAGCTGATGGCACACAAGCCATTTTTTTTAAAAACTTTTGAAATCACTATTATATATTAAGTACAATATCATATTAAATAAAGAATTGGCTCTATAATAATAGATACGAAACCTACATGAATTAAAATATATTTTAACGCATTTTGCGAACCGGCACCACCCTGCTAGTCGCAAATTAATATTCATCATGAAATATTTAAGACGTTTACGGCAAAATTGAGTTATAGTTATAGTGATAAGTTGAAACATTATCAAAAATAGTAAAAAAAATACTAGAAATGAAAACATAACATAAACAGAAAAAATAGTTCAATAAAATATACTTTTATCTCTATCTCTATCTATACAATTATATAAATGCAACTTTGTCTCTGTGTGTGTGTGAGGTTGTTCCTTTTAGACTTCGAAACAGCTGAACAGATTTTCTTTAAAACTGACAGAAGTTTAGTGTATAAGTCTGGGAATGATCTAAGTAAAGTTTTATCTCAGAATACCCTCGATAAATGGGGACAAAAATGGATGGTCACGTTCAATGCTGCCAAGACTAAACTGGTTTCCTTCAATAATTACAAGAAATCTTCTCTGTCACCAATAGCAATGGCCAGTGACTCTCTATCTGAGAGTACATCTTTTAAACTGCTTGGTCTAACGTTCACAGGAAACATGAGTTGGAACAATTACATTGAAAACATTGCCAGGGCCGCTGCGAAGAAGGTAGGCTCTCTCTACCGTGCTAGAAAACTACTGACACCTGAAAGTATCCTGTACTTCTATAAGGTCACCATTCGCCCATGTATGGAGTACTGCTGTCACATTTGGGCTGGTGCATCTGCTGCTAGTCTCTCGCTCCTAGACAAGGTTCAAAAGAGAGTCGCCAATCTGATAGGCCCTGAACGGGCACCTAAGCTTCAGCCTCTGTCGCATCGACGAAACGTTGCATCCCTCTGCCTGTTTTACAAGTATTTTAATGGTGAATGCTCTGACGAACTGCAGACACTTGTGCCTCCACGACGTGAGCACCCTCGACAAACCCGACAAACCCACCACGCAGTAGAGATCCCTAGATGTAAAAGATCTTTCTACTCCAGTAGTTTCTTCCCCAGAACCGCTAGACTCTGGAATTCCATTCCAGGTCCCTCCTTCCCCAACTGTACTGACATGCAGAAGTTCAAGTGTAACGTGAACCGACATCTTGCTGCCCAAATCCCTACATAGTGCCCCAGTAGTTGCTGCCCCTGATAGTAGCCCCCTACACCAAAGTTGCAATGTGCCTTGTTTGGGGTGAAAATGTAATAAAAAAAAAGTACCGATAATTGATAATAAAAACCGTTGTCTTAATTTATCTATCACCAGTAAAGCCATTTTTTGTCGTCGCTTAGCAACGATGATAGAACAACGGGCCGTGAAAATGCTACTGTGGGTAAGTTGATTAGTGTGTTATTTTTTTTTTTTTGCTTTTTCTGTATAACGTGGTCTGTCGGTCCAAACTCTGCACGTAAATTTCTTTTTTTTTATTTTGTTAACTGGAAAGAAGTTTATATGAAATAATTTTATAAAAGAAACAGTAGGTTTTCTATAGTGTAATGTAGAATAGCATATATTTTGTGCTCCATGGAGGCATGTGAAGCTTCGTCCCGGGCGATTTCACGGATTTCGATGACAATAAAAATATAAGAGTGTAAAATATTCGTGATCATCATTCAATCCCGGGAAACGTCGGGTCTGTCTCCCTGCTAGATAAACGCCACTAACAACAGAACGCGTCTAACGTATCATTGTGCCACACCCGGTCTAATTTATATCCCGATCAGAGGAGATAATGACGTCAAGTTTTATGCAGAAAGGTGTCGACTTTCTTCTACATACGATGCCCGGTATTCCCAAATAGTCACCAGGCTCAACGTTGCTTAACTTCGGTGATCTAACGAGAATGGACGTGTCAACGTGATTATGATGTATATTATTTTATTTTGGAAAAAAACATAAAAAGAAAACCCAAGACAACATTTGTATTTTCTCTCCAGTTTATGTAAAAACCACCAATATTAACGAACGATCTGCCTATGAAAGTAATGCAAATGACAAAGGAGAATTGGGAAGAGGGCGAAATCTTACCATTTTCCTGCTGAGATATCTTGACTTTACATTCGTTTGAGCAGACAAACTCGTTCTTACGGCAACACAGAATCTATTGATCATTCAACGACGGTTTCATCCCTTAAAACAGGAAGAACACTCGTTCTGTCATTGAACAGAAAATAACGTTGACATTGTAAAAATATTGATCAACCTTAGCAAGGCTCTAAGAATATGAAGTCGGAAGAATGTGTTGCATCAGGTGGAAAATACTTCATCACTTACAAAGGCCAATCCGACTGAAACTTGCGTTTCTACTAAAGATGGCAGTTGAGTGATCAATACACGCGATCTTGTATCAAACTCGTACACTATTAACACATAGGATAAATACCCCTGCTGTTCGTATCGTGTTTATTGCGTTAGCCTTACATGTTATAGAAAGTTATTTCAGTTTTTTTATTGAAATATATTTAGATAAGCTAATTTTATTGAAATTATTTAAATTTGGACTCGTGTTCTCATTTTTAGACTGAGTTTTTTTGTGTGTGTTTTGTACATCTACAGTAGTACTCTGGATACGGTGGTCATAGGATACGTTTTTTTTTTTCAGGTTACTATGTAGAATACGATGGTTTTTCCGCCCCCTGGTTACGGTATTTGCCCCGCCTTACGCTGTTATTCATAATGTTATTTGATTATATACATGTGTATTATATGCTGTACTACATTTTGTTATTCATTTTTAATGCCATATCCCGGGGTTCTACTATAACCTTTCAAGATGAATTTACGTTATTGCAACAGCTGTTTACCATTAATTCCTCGTTGGCAGCTACCATTGATTTTCACTAGAATTTGGTTGGCAATAAGCCTCCTCAAGGTCCCAGTCCTCTTTGTACTCATCAGCGGAGGTCTAACTAATGCTTTCTCTCCTGTCTCTTTCTATGCTCTTTGATCCCCCGTACTTATTTGGTGTGGTGACACAAAATGGGGGTATGACGCGGGGAGTTTACTTACAATTATACACTTTCAGTTTTCACGATTCTGTGTGATGTTCCTTTGTGTTTTGTATCTGTAACCGTTTTTGTATAGCCGGCTTGTGCCTGTAGCTTATGTGTTATTATTATTATCATCATTATTATTATTATTATTATTATTATTATTATTATTATTGTTCAATCACACAAAGTTAGATTAATAAGAAATTCTTTTAACTGACTTTTACTTCAATCTAGTAAAAGGTTGGAGAAAAAGAGAATAGCTTGCACAGGCTAGTTTACTTTTAATGTTCGCCCATCTCGCGTGTCGTGATCAATACTTTAATGTAAGCCTGAAAGCGTAATTGTCTAGTTAACTGTAGACGGAAACGTAGGCACTTGTATACAAATTGGATTATCATTCCTCGTAACTAATTTGCCCATTTCACGCATCGATTTCAATTATCCCATTGCTGTGGTCATCTCTCGACTAAAAATCTCTTTAAACCTTATCCTCGATTGACCCCCAGGTCTTGATAAATAACAGCCCATTAAAAAAACATAAATAAAACGCAATTTTAGTATTGAATGGTGGTCGTCATTGACGCCATTTAAGTAAGTTTGGAAAAGGTGCAGCGGAGAGAACCGTTTTTTTCTTGAAATAAGTAATTGATATTGTTGGAAGTTTTTATTTTAATAAGTGGCGACTCCTAAGCTGTTAACGACACAATCTGGGTATGCCAAGTTCAAATCAAGTTCGTTCTGCAGAAACATTTAGCATATTAGCAACTTTAACGTGGTCCATTCTCCAAGTACTCGATGTCTTGCTAGAAAGAATTCTAAGAAAAATATCGGGGAAACCTATGCCAAAAACCGAATCATCTCATTCGTACGAAATAAATGATTTATTTATGGTTTTGGTTTTCATAGATCTCGTAAATGTTTATCTTGTGCTTTTTTTAACATGCCCCCCAACAAAAACAAAATAATAAAAATTAATAACAGATAAAATAAAAGATAATAACAAATAAAACAAAAATAACAATAATTATTTCATTCGTTACCCCCTTCCTCTTTCTCGCTCTCCCAATCAATCGATATGTATATCTACGGGCATTTATACATAATTAAGATTATAAATTGATCAACATCGTATAGGCGAGTGCGTGTGCAAACGTGTGAAACAATCCGGAAATAGGTATAAAACTGATGATTCAGAAATTTGTCTTTTTTTATCAGCTATCTCGTGATAGCGAATGTCTGTTCTATCTATCTATCTATCTATCTATCTATCTAGCTAGCTAGCTAGCTATGTATATATATATGTGTGTGTGTGTGTGTGTGTGTGTGTGAGTGTGTGAGTCTGTCTCCCTCTCTCTCTCTCTCTCTATATATATATATATATATACATGTTTGTTTGTGTGTATGTATGTGCATGTCTGTATATTCGCACTTCCGTTATATAATTTTTATAAGTATCATATTCACACCTTCAGAGACAGTTTTTATCTACAGCAATTATATTTGTCCTGTAGAAATAAATACCGTATTCTCGACACACACACACACACACACACACACACACACACACACACACACACACACACACACACACACACACACACACACACACACACACACACACACACAGATATATATTGCAGGTTTTATATTTTAATTTCTTTCAGAAAACATAATTTTCTAAAATAAAAATGTATTGGTCGAACAAGGAATACAACATTCATTGTACTTTCCTTAATCCATGGATTTTCGATGTAGGCCGATCTCCTCAGAGGAGACTCATTAGCAAAATATTTGTTCTGGATTGATATAATCTTTCTATTTAGCACATGTATTAAAATATATATTAAAGATTAAAATCTTTTAAAGGGATATGGACAAGGACAGCAGGAAAAATGGATTGAAACAATAAAAAGGATATTGGATTCAGGTATCCGATTAGTGGTGGTCTTGGAATAGAAAAGAATACTGTTTTTAGGGTCCAAACTGGTTGAAGATTGTCACATTGAAGGTAAAATCCAATTATGTTCAATCAAGTGTCCAGAGTGAAAGACAATGTTTCTTTGCAGAAAAAAAAAAAAAAAAATTATAAAACTCAAATGACATTGTAATAGTGTTGTAACCCAATATCCGGTTTTCGACTTCCGGTTGCGCATGCATACATAAACATAAACCCAGAATAGCGTAAACAAATAAACACAAATCGCTGAACCGGTTTCGTTCGAATAAACGGACGTCCTTAGAAATACGAATATCTACACATTTATTGAATAAAAAACTTCAAGATATGGGAAGCAAACGCAAAACGTAATTACAAATAATACGTATAACCATAGACCTGTTTCATACATATGATATATATTATACTAAATAATCAACGCGACAATAAAATGTATTGTTTTACTGTGTACTCTTGCAGCGTCCCATTTTTTTCGCGTTTAAATTATCTAAATAAACAATTGTTAATATTTTCTGCTTTTTTTACATCGTTCATGTCCGTATTACGTTTAAGTTATTTTTTATTTTATTTTTCTTACAAATACTTTAACCCGTTGAAAACCATAAGAGCATTTTACAACTGCGATTTACCCACCGCCTTCCTTTTCTAATTCTCCATTTTTTAATAGACCTTTCTAAAAAAACATTCATACATTTTCTTCTGCACTACAAACATAAATAAATAACCCGGAAAATATATTTTATTAAATTGCGTTACAAATAAATAATCAACACGAACATAAGACATATTGTTTTACTGTGTACGTTTCAGTGCCCCACTTGTTTTTTTTTCGCGTTTAAATTGAAAGATATATAAAAATTTGAATTTAACTGTAAATATTATGGTATCTGTTCAGTGCACATTTGCCTATAAGTATGGCAAACCACTTAAAATTCAGTGGCTGTAAGTTTTTTAAAAAAAATTATCAATTATAAACAGAACGACTCATAGAAATCTATCTATATTCGTTTTTCATTTTAATATACTTTCATAGAAATGTTTCTGGTTTGTCAAAAAAAACTATTTTCTTTACGTAACAAGTGTCATGCTCATACATTAATGCCATAACTAATATAACATACCGACCCAACGGGTCACGGGTAGTCTAGTACACACACACACACACACACACACACACACACACACACATATATATATATATATATATATATATATATATATATATATATATATATTAAATCTTGTAGTTCCAAGTCTTGGAAGGTAATATTTTTATATAAGACAATCCCAGCCAAATAAAATTGCTCAATATACCAGATAGAGCAAATTAAAAAAAATTGTAGGTTTTATAAATATGTCGTAATACAGTAAAACTACACTTACGTGCTGCGAGAAATACGTATATATATATATATATATATATATATATATATATATATATATATATATATATATATATATATAAACTAGCTGTTCATATTGGCATTGCCTGTTTGATCAAGAAAATCTTTTTTAAAAAGTTGTAAGTTGATTAATAGATTAAAGAATCGCCAAAATAGATTGACCTCATAGCGCCAATTATTAAAACAATGAGTTTAAGTTAGTATTTTATCTTATTTATAAGCACGAATGATAAATAATCGCTCTGAACAGAAGCGTGTGCTCCATCCCAACTATTATCAATGGACCTGAGGTAATCTCGTCAGCATCAGACAAAGCCAAACTCTTTGTCAAGAACTTTGCAGCAAATTCTACCCTTTGCGACCAAGACCGCCAACCCCCAATATTTCCTCCTGTATCAGAAAACACGCTATGTGATATACGTATATCTGTACGTGATGTTGCGAAGCTAATCAAAAACCTTGATTCGAGTAAAGCAACTGGCCCTGATGGTATTCCAATTATAGTACTCAAAAAACTTCAACCTGAATTAGCGCCCATACTTACAAAACTGTTTAAACGTTGTCTTAAGGAGAATAGTTTCCCATCTCCCTGGAAAACCTCATCAGTATGCCCTGTATTTAAGAATTCAGGTGATCGCTCATCCCCCTCTCAGTACAGGCCAATAAGTCTCCTGTGCGTCATGAGTAAGTTGCTAGAATCTGTGTTAAATACAGAAGTAATCAAACATCTCAACAAAAATAACCTTCTTAGTGACACTCAATATGGTTTCCGTTCTGCTAGATCTACAGCAGATGTCATTACAGTTATATCGCATAGGATTAGCAAATCTCTCGACGGTGGCAATCTTTCTAGAGCAATTGCTCTTGACATATCTAAAGCCTTTGATAGGGTATGGCATAAAGGTTTACTTCATAAGATCGCTAGCTATGGTATAGCTGGAAAAGTCTTCTCAATTATTAAATCATTTCTTTCTGATAGGTTCATAAGAGTAGTAGTTGAGGGGCAAAAATCAGAAGCTCACAGTATTAATGCCGGTGTCCCTCAGGGATCCATCCTGGGCCCAACTCTTTTCCTGATCTACATTAATGATCTTCCAAATCATATCCTTACATCATTTGTAGACATTTATGCTGACGACACTACCATTTATGGTACCACATCTAAGACAGTAAACGACCAAGTTCTCTCCAATTCTCTCTCCTCTGATCTTGAGCACGTAGTACAATGGGGAAAGGAGTGGCTGGTTACTTTTAATGCATCTAAAACCAAGCTTCTCTCTTTACATCATCAACATTCTAATCCACATTTGTCATCAATTGAAATGAATGGCTCTCGTCTTCAGGAGGCCTCAAGTTTTGACAAGCTTCTGGGCTTGACCATTACTCCTGATCTTAAATGGAACACGTATATCAAATCTGTTGCCAAGGCCGCTGGAAAAATGGTGGGATCTTTCTATCGATCCAGTAGATATCTCACTGCTGATGCTATTCTCTACCTATATAAGAGCCAGGTACGTCCAAGGATGGAATACTGTTGCCACATCTGGGCAGGAGCTGCTAGAAAGGACTTGTCCTGCCTTGATAGAGTTCAAAATAGACTTCGTAGCCTCGTAGGAGATGTCCTTTTCTCCTCCTTGCAACCTCTATCTCACAGAAGAGATGTTGCGAGTTTGTCTCTGATGTATCGTTATTTTCATGGAAAGTGTTCAACTGAGCTTCAATCTTTGGTCCCCCCTCGCCAAACTTTCACAAGAAACACTCGTCTAGCTGTAAACACTATCAATAATTTCCCCCACTCTTTATCTGTGGCTAAACCTAAACGTAGATTCCATGAACAAAGCTTCTTTCTTAGAACTGCACGCCTGTGGAATTGTCTTCCGTTTTCCTGCTTTCCGGCTGACTACAATATGGTTGTGTTCAAGTCTAAAGTAAATAAGTTCTTGATGAGCCGTTCCATATAAGTTATTAAATTTACCAAATTTTCATTACTAATGATTACTATATTGACCAATTTCTACTGTACACTCTTTAACCCTTATCCTTGAGTGGCCTCTGGGCCTTGATAATGTGGTGATGCCTTTGTAAAAAAAAAAAAAAAAAAAAAAAAAAAAAAATCTCTTTCTTTTCTTTTTGTTCGCTCTCTTATGAATTTTGCCGTCTTTCTGACGTCTTTGTTTTTTTTTTTCTATCGCAAGAAAATGATTATATTTGTTTATCAATGGTTATGAATTTAGAATTATCCCCCTTAGTAACTGAGGCAGCAATAGCTTATTTTTTTTTATTTTTTTTTTTGTGTGTGTGTGTGTGTGTGTGTATGTCGGAGGCGCTTTTATCGACAGAATGAAGTTGTTATAACATATTATTATATAAATCTAAAGAACATTGTTATTCTTAAAACGCCGCGCTATCTCTTTTATATGAACGTCCTAATCTTCTATATAAATAAAAAAGTAGACGTATGTGTGTTCGTAAATATCTAACAGGTAAACTATTAAACTACTGGTCACATTACACTGAAATTCACAGGAAATAATATTCATGTACCAAGGGTGGTTTATAGCGAATAATATCTTTGCTTACATGCATGTATATCGCATCCAGACATCGGCAAATTTACATGTAAAATGTTCATTATACATTAGCTGACATTTTGTTTTGTATGCGTTTTTTTCTCAGGCTGGAACGCTCGGTTCTTTTTAATTTCAATTCTTACTAATGACACCAACTCATTTTTTATGTTTTTGTATTAAAAAAAAACAAATAAAAAAAAACGAAACCATACGTATATTTTATTCGCGGTTTGAAATTTGTAAATATGAAAATAAACCTATAAATCTTTTTTGCGATCTCATATTTATTAAATCTCATACATTATTTTAAAACGGAGGTGGTATAACACAGGGAATATGGACAGTGCTGAAATAATAACCTTATTATTCAGAAAGCCATTCTTAATATGGGGAGGGGAATGTATTATTTAAACTATTCTGTACTTTCACCTAGCAATTTATTAAATAAGAAACTGACATGTATTATCTCTATTTTCGTTTAGTATTAGTTACATTAAGATCTGTTTCTCAATCCAGTTTCTTGATTAGTTTATTGTAAAGCAAGTGTTGCCTAATTACTAACTGCATTTTGAAATATTTATTTTTTTTAGTAGCATGATTTTAAATAAGGTGCTTAGCATGAGTTTTAAATAAGTGGCTTCTACAGTTTAGTACGCATATTTAAAAATATAAACAATTTATAATGAAATTATAAATTTCGAAAAACTGCTGAGTCATTTTCCGGAAGTGACGTCATGTGTTGATGATGCGGGGGACTAAAACGATTATGTTGCTTTAAAAAGTACTCTGGAGGCTGCCAGGGATAACCAAACCTTCTTTTTTTTAGGTGAGGTTGGGGCGTCGTGAATTAGTGCCTGTTCATTCTCCCAAGCAATACTACAACTTTTTCTGTTTATGGAGAGGGGGCCAGTAGATGATTTCGCTGAAATGCTGCATCAGAACAAGATACTACACTTTGATCTTAACCAAAAGGCCAAGTAAGCGTAATATAGTTTTCTACCAGGCATTACCTCCTCCAAAAATAAAAAATACAAAATAACCGACACAGCATATATTTTTAGAGGTGGGGAGGGGAATATGGAGTAAGTCCCGATAATGGCTGAAGCAGTAGTTTATGATCTCAAAAATACTTTATTTCATATATATTTATAAAAGAAGTGGGAATATGAAGTCAGGCCCGGAAACGGCTGAAGCAGTTTACGATCTCAAAATTACTTCATCTAATATTAAAAGCTGAAACAGTCTACGATTTAGACATTACATTATTTCATGTATGTTTTTAAAACAGTGAGGTGGGGGATATGAAATCAGTCCAGGAAATGGCCGAAACCGTTTACGAGTTAAACATTACTATATTCCATTCATATTTTTAACAGTGGAGTGGGGCTTACAGACAGTCCCGGAAATGGCTGCAACATTTTACGTTTTACACATTAATCTATTTAATGTATATTTATAACAGTGTGGTGGGGGATAAGAAGTCAGTGTCGGAAATGGTTGAAACAGTTTACGATTTAAACATTACTTTATTTCATGTATATTTTTTACAGGCATTTTTACATAGTAATTATTTTCGTAAAGGCGGAAGGCGATAATATGGATTAAAATTTCGAAAAATGATTGTCTAAATTAGTAACATATCCAAGAAATATGAAAATGATGAAATGTGAGTAAATTGATTGGTGTTTTTTTAATGAAATAATCGGCCCAGACAATATATCTAAGTTATTATTTTCGTAAGGAGGGGAGGGCTAAATGTGGGTTAAAATTATAAAAAAAAACTATTGTCGAAATTAGTAACATATCCAAGCATTATGAAAAATGATGAAATGTGAATTAATCGATTGGTTTGTTTATAATAAAATAATAAACCCAGACAAAATATCAGAATTATTATTTTCGCAAGAATGGGCTCATTATATTGGTTACAATTATAAAAAAATGAATGTCGAAATTAATAACATATTCAAGAGTTATGAAAAAAAATGAAATGTAAGTTAATTGATTGGTATTTTTTAATGAAATAATCGACCCAGACAATATATCAAAGTTATTATTTTCGTAAGGGGGATTGCGATAATGTAGGTTACTATTATGAAAAATGTTTGTCGAAATTAGTAACAAATCCAGGAATTATAAAAAAAATCATAAAATGTTAATTTATTCATTGGTGCGTTTGTAATAAAATAATCGGTCAATACAATATATCAAAGTTATTTTTTTCGTAAAGGGTAAAGTGATAATGTATGTTACAATTATAAAAAATAATTACCGAAATTAGCAACATATCCAAGAATTATGAAAAATTATGAAATGTGAGTTAATTGATTGGTGTATTTGTAATGAAATAAACAATCCAGATGATATATCAAAGTTATTATTTTCGTAAGGGGGGCATAATATGGATTAAAATTACGAAAAATGATTGTCGAAATTAGTAACATATCTAAGAATTATGAAAAATGATGAAATGTAAGTTGGTTGATTGGTGCGTTTGTAATGAATTAATCGGCCCAAGACTATATATTAAAGCTATTATTTTCGTAAGGGGGACGATAATGTCGATTAAGATTATAAAAAATGATTGTTGAACTTAGTAACCATATCCAAGAATTATGAAAATGATGAAATGTGAGTTAATTGATTGGTGTGTTTGTAATGAAATAATCAACCTGGACAATACATCAATGTTATTATTTTTCGTAAGAGGGGGGGCGATAATGTGGGTTAAATATGAAAAATGATTTTCAAAATTAGGAACACATCCAAGAATTTAAAAAAATAATGCAATGTGAGTTAATTGATTGGTCTGCTTGTAATGAAATAATAAGCCCAGACACTTTATTAGTTTCTGTATTTTCAATGTTAACTTCTGGGAATGACGTCACAGTTGTAGTGGCGAGTAGAAAGACACATGTTTATGTTGCTTTTTACGTACTTTGGAGTTCTCTATGAATTAACAAACCTTCACTTTTGGGGTGGGGCTGGAGAGAGTAATGTCCATTTTGGAGTGGTGCAATCTCCACAATGTCATATTCCAAAAATATGGAATAACTATGGAATCATATTTCGGAAATAACACTGTTTCTCTTACTAAGTGTTGTTGGCGATTGTGGTAGTAAGTGGGGGGGAGGAGAACTATATTTATATTGAAAATTGTGGTAAAGTAAAAGTTGCCAAATTATTATTCGCATCAATGCATTTATGTAATTATTTGAAAAACCTGTGAGTTATGGTCAAGCAATTATATAATTTCACTTAAAATGATGCTGTCAGTAGTAGGGAGGGGAAGAACACAGTAATGTGTAATTTTGTAGTGAAGCAAGGGTTGCCTAATCACAAAGCATCTCAACATATTTGTTTATTTGTTTGTAAAGCCGGCTGAGTAATCTTCTAAAAATGACGTCTTTTTTCGAAAAAAATTTTGATTGTCGGTAGTAGAGAAAAACTGAAACAGAGTAATGTAGAATGTGATAATGAAGCAAGGGTTGTCTAATCACTTAACTCTGTCAATGTATTTATGCATTAATTTTAAAATCCTGCTAAGACATCTTCCAAAAATGACAATTTTTATTACAATAATAGTGCCGATAGTGAGGGAGGAAAGAAACGCAGTAATGTTGAAATTTATGATGAAGCAAGGGTTGCGAACTCATTAACCAACACAATGTATTTCTGTATTAATTTGGAAATCCTAATGATCCATCTTTTAAAAATTATTTCAATTTTCTTAAAATCATGGTAGCCTTGGTGGAAAGAGAAATTATTTCATATATGTTGTACAATATCTGTTCAGAGTATGTAAAATTGTTTCATATATGTCTATAAATTATCCGTCCGAAGGTAGGTAAACATACTTTAAATATGTGTTGTAAATTACCCGTCCCAAAAAGGTAAAATTATTTTATAAGCAATCTGTAAATTACCTTTCCTAGGGAAGGTACAATTATTTCATACATGTGTAATAGCCGTCCTAGGGTAAGTGAAATATTCTTTTGCTCGAAATAGCAAATGATACATAGACATTAAAAATTCCTCTCTCCAAATAATAACAATTATATTCAAAATCAGCTTCAATTTTCTCCATTGTTTATATGGTCCCGAGCAACGTCTAGAATATTACGGAAGATTATTTGATCAAAATAACTACACGTATTTTCCGGAGGGGAAACTTAAGGGGAAAAAATCATTTTATACGTTAGATAATTTCGAATGTTATAAGAATGTAATTGTAGCAATTTTGCAAGAGGAAATTACAATAAATCGATTTGTATAAAAAAAGATAATTACAAATAAAGATAATATTCCAACCGATCTATATCTCAGCGGTTTATAGAATAGGCCGTAAATGACCGAGTAGTCGCGTGACAGCCAATTAGTACTGACTGAATGAAATATGTTTAAAAAATTTTCCCCATGATTTATAGATAGGAACAATTACCCCCTCCCCAATTCATGTAATTAATTGGTTTAGTAATTAATATTTTGGAGAAGAATTTTCAACCTTATATTTTTCAAGAGGTAATATTATACCTCGCTTTTTGTTTATATTTAATCACTGATGAAAAGTAGAAAAGATCTGCTACTACTGTTAATACTAAGAGCGAATAACTTTGTCGTGAGTGAAGAGACGAGAATAATCCCATAGGAGTGCGTGTTCTTGCAATTAAATAATTTACGTGACTGAAATAGGAATTAATTACATAAATATACCTTCCAATAAGTAAATCTATTCCTTTAGATATACAATGGTATGTTCTTACCATTTTATTGGTGACATTGATAGGGACATAGGTCGATAGGTAGGTTTGTGGTGACAACGGTATTACTATGTATATAACAGGTTTCACCGAACTGATTAGTAATATCAGTCTTAATTTGCAATTAGCGATGGACGTAATTAAAGTCTAATTGGCGTAGAAATGTTTGGACATAATCCAAGTCGTTGTGGATCAAGAAACCTAGAAACTAAAGAAGATAATCGATTCTGATTAGGTGTTCAGTATCATTGCCTTGTATCAAAGAAACCAATCAAGCCATTGTTTGAACGAAGCCGGTAATCAAATGCTCAAGCACCACGGGGAGGAAACTCTAGCAATTGAGAAGAAAATGCATCCAGATATGAAAATGACGTCACCAACAGAAATTAAAGTCCTCATTGAGAGAGTAATATTTATTTTTATCTTGTTTTTCTAGTGCTACCAGAGCAAGCTGACTAGTGGCTTCCTAACCTAAACTGTACAAAACGTTAATGTTAATGTCTTTTCCCTCTGCAAAACTTAATCATGTCCTGCAAAGTAAAAAACAATAACAAAAATTTCCACTATAGAACAATCAAATCAAACACCATCAGTAAGAATGTAAAAATATGAGAAACTTGAAGTATAGATGACTGGATGTTGCATTACATGACATGAAAAAAGTTATTATGTTAAAAAAGAAATAATCAAACCAAACAAATTGAATAAATATTTGAAGATATAATAAACTTAAAGCATAAAACCTTTTAACAAAATGACTGAATTCGGCATTATATAACTAAAAAAGGGTCGATATGCCGTAAAACAAAATACCAAACCAAACCTTTCTGGTGACTATTTGATCACAGGATCCTACCTGCTTTCAGATATCCATCTTGAATTCTATTCATCTTGTCAAAAGTTGTTCTCGAAGAACGGATTCCGAGGATGAAGCCATCTGTACCCCATGCTGTTTCACTTGAACGGAGAAAAATTCAAGTATCTCTTAACAAGTGCTTTTACATAACGAGTTCTACGCCAACCAATCTTTTTCACCTGCGGTTCTCACTTCATTATCTGAGATGACAAGAAAAAATTTTCAATATAGACGATAGATATTCAACAGCGATGATCCAAAATGTCTATCGATGGACATTTATAGTTAAGGATTGCACAAGAGAATCGTTTTGTAGAAGTTTGTTCGTTTTGAATTATGATAAGCTGATTAAATACGATAGGAAGATACTCGTACATTGAAAAGTTTGGTGAACGGAATCATGTCCAGGAAGATACGTAGAAATGTGAATTAATTGTATGACTACTCAATTTCGATGACTTGAATAGTATAAGATTCATTTATGCACGTCAATGTAAGTTGAAAATCCTGACTCTTATTATAAAATTGCGATAGTTAATACCTCCGTCATTGTATGTATATATATACATACACCAGGCTCGCTGTTTTTTTGTAACCGGGCATTATAAAAGTGGTGGACGAATGTTTGTTTAGAATAGACATTTGTGGGGGTTATTAGCGGGCAACGATCCCGTGGGTCGATGGGTAGAACTGTCGGCTGTCAACGCCGATGGTTCTAGGTTCAGTCCTCGGCTTGGGTGAGGTGCTAGTCTAGTGGCACTGATGAGTTGTGATACAACGAAACAGTACTGTATGTCGATGACTGCATAAACAAATCGAGCGGAGGTATTTCGGACGATGTCAAAACATCGTTAAACTCACTACTCGTTCAAGCAGCCGCCAATAGCGTAATGGTTAGGAGCCTTGACTGCCGTGAAAACGGTCGGGTTTCAATCCTGGCTTGAGGTAGTTGCTTGTCTAGCCGCACTGATGAGCTGTGAAACAGCGAAACAGTACTGTATGTGGATGACTATATATATATATATATATATATATATATATATAATAGGACAACAAGAGAATGAAATGAAGACACAAAACTATATAAAGATAGATATAGAATGGATCATTTATTGAATAATGGAATACAGGCAAAATTTGGGGGATAGAAGGGACTCTTTATGCCAGGGCATTTCGAAGCCTAACGCTTCTCATCAGAAGAGCAGAGAAGGTGCTAGGTAGCATGGTGGGAATGCGGCGTCTAGCTTAAGGTTCGTTAGGGATGAAAAAGATTAAGAGAAATTATAGAGTGTTAGGGGAAGCTTTAATGAATTCTAACTAAGTAAGGAGAAGCTTATTATATATAGTATGATATATAAGAATATAAATTGTCTTTAACATAGTATTGAGATTAAGGGGTAAATGTGGTATGGTTGAATAGGGGGTGTATTGCTGCTGTGTGGTGATTTATTTTAACGGTTTATGGGGTGTCTATTTTCTATGGAGCGGGTAATTTTTGATTAATTTGGTGGGGTGTGGGGGTTATGTAAGGTTGTAAAACTGAAAGGTAATATGCTGCAATATATTTATAAGTTTCTACTGTTATGATATATGGAGTATGATCATAAGGGGGCGGTTGGAGATTAGTGTGGCAATGACTATGAGTGCGTATAACTTGATGTAAAAGGTTAAGTATACATATTGATGTTAAAATGGGGGAGTAAGGGAACCATAGCTACTTATGAGAGTGGTAAAAATATACCAAATAATAGTAGGGTAATTATAATAGTACGGAAGATAATAGTAATGACAATTATAATAATAGTAGTAATAATAAAGTTGAACATGAATTAGATGTAAAGTTAAATTGAAAAAAAAATTCAATATTAAGAAAAATAGAATAAAATAAATAAAATAAAAATAAAGGCAAAATTAAAAGTAAGCATTAAATTTAAGCATTAAATATAATGTTACCAATAGTTGTGATAAAATTAAGTTCCAAATTACTGTTAATGGCAGTGAAGATGGAGATAATAGTAGCAATTATGGTGCAATTACGGGAGTGATAATAATGATATCAATTATAATGAAGATTATAATTATAATAATGATGATAAAAACAGTAATAATAATAATAATAATAATAATAATAACCATAGTAATAGCGTAAAAAACAGTGCAGTAATAATAATGATAATGCTTCTACCACGCTTTTACGCTATTACTATATATATATATATATATATATATATATATATATATATAAAAGTGAGAATGTATGTATGTGTGGGAACACTTCTCAACCACTATACTCAACGATTTTTTATCTACAAACTTAAAATTTGGTATATACGATATTCAGACACGTCGAACACCTTTTACTCGGTTTTCATTTGGAACAAAATCGTGCTAAGGAGCCAAGATTGAAAAACTGGTACATGGGGGTCATCGGATTCTTTCTTCCTCTTTTCTTCTTTTTCATTTTCCCTTTCTTTTTCTCACTCCCCCGTTCTAAATGTCAATTTCAATCTTTATTGCCATTCCCTGAATATTCACTTCAACTTTTTCCATTTGCTAAAACCGTATTGCTATTTTCTATTTCCATATTGCTTTATCCGTTATGTAAAAAAAAGTTTCTTTTTAAAACGCTTGAATTTTACTTCTCCATGATCTGATGGATTTTCTGAAAGCATTGATTTACCATCGACATCTGTAGTTCAGTTTTCCCAATCTTATGGATTATTAACGGATTATTAATGGATTATTAATGGATTATTAATGGACGCTTTGGATTTATCCTTTTCTTCTTGGAGTTTACCTTCTGATACAATGGATTTTTACCATGTCCTTTTTTTTCCATTTTTCCTTGTTCTGTTCTCATAATCATTATGCATCCTTACAAATTTTCACAAACTGTTTAATTACTTTTTATGCAAATATGATTCATTTCGTATTTGCTGTTTCTTTTAACGCATTAACCTTCAAAATTTACTGTATATTTTGCAAACCTCTTTCCTCTGATAAGAATAATTGCATCTTTCGAAACTCGGAGGCATAAAGTCTTGCAAGGTTATTTGTATTCCTTTGCGGATGATTAAAAAAAGTTTGAATACCTTCTTAACATGTTTATAATATTTTTCTGAAAATTTGAATTAATTTTCAATAATAAGATTGTTCTATTGTATATATATATATATATATATATATATATATATATATATATATATAATTGTATGTATCTACATTTTAGGTATTTACTTCGACAGTACACGATATGTAAGTTATGCTAGGTGTTAAGTTTTGAAAATATATGTGGTGATTAGTCTACACAGAATTTTCTGCGTTTCATCCTCCTGAGAATAGCCTGATAAATCCTCATGAGGATGAAACGCGGAAAATTCTGTGTAGCTTAATTGCTATATATTTATTAAAACTTACTATTTACTATATATTTAAGTCACCTCTTTGGGTAGATCACTGTCGTAAATGAATCTCTACTCGATATCTTTCTAGAAAGAATTCTTAATAGAAAGATATCCAGGAAACGAATGCCAACAAAATAATTATCATGAAAGCTCAACAATGATAACAACAACTTTATGAATGTCTATTTATACGTAACATATACTTTTCCGACAATTCAGTTTCGGATCAGAAATCGTAAGAGATAGGATAAATATTAAAAAAATTTATTTAATATCATCTCGAAATCCGGATGAAGACATCAGCAATTACTAGTTTTGCTAACAAATTTTAGATTTTATTTTTTAAATTAAACAAATATTCAAAATAAAAGCAAAATGGACATTTCTTTTTCTCATTTATTTACTCTGAATTTTTCGAAACACACATTCAAAAGAAAATAGAAACACATGAATTTCTTCCTTAATCCCCTCGTACCAAAAGAAAAAATTCAAATATTATGATAATCAGCCGATCGGCAATTTTAACGTTTAATCTTTTAATTCTACAAATGATTTTATGCAAAATAATCGATTTTATCGAAAATGACGGACATCAAAACCTACCATCTCGTAGGACACGTTATGTTGTTAAATAAACGTAATATAATAAAAAATTATTGAAATTTCCTTCTAATATTGTCATTATTCTTTTATATGTTAATTCGTGCCCACGGTGTTTCCTACGAACCGCATTAATATAGCCTTCAAACAGAACTCCTTTCACAAATAACTAACTAGTTCCGTTTCTCCAAATAAACAAAGGAAAACTTTATAAAATAAAATGTTAATAATTGTCAGACTCAAGATATTAACTTGCGACTAATTAGCATCTGCATTTTGCCATCTTAAAGCGATGTCTTCGGTCCTTATCCGTAATTGGATTTAATAAATAAGGAATAAAATAATATAATAGCATCGGGGTAATTAAATAATGAAGTACATAGAAAAATAGAAGATTATTATTTGAAAATATCTTTTGCAAGAAACTACTTAAAATAAACACGACATAATAGATACTGTTTTCTTGGTTAATTAGATTAGATCGGAGCTCTGTTCAAGGCAACATATAAATCTAAACTTTCTTGGCAATCACACACACATACGGTACACACGCCCATGCATGTCAACGTTTGCTTCTTTTATTAAATACTAACAGGGGTACCCAGCGTTATCCGCGTGTAGTGAAGTGTGTGTGTGAGGGGTAAATCAAAACAAAATCGGAAGAAACAGCGAACGTGATAGAAACCCCCCCCCCGAAAAATGGCATAAATAACCTTGTTTCAATATTAAAACTTTAAAAATCGAAAAAAATATACCTGATATCGTGGCTCGAACTTGCAATCTTAAAATAACGTGCTGCTACTATAACGAATGGTCTATGACCGCCTGAGAGAACTTAGGTTGTTTTTTTATATTTAAACTAATTCAAGAAAGAACGTATTTTGCACGCGAATGTTTGGCTAAATTGTCATGAAGGAACAATTTTTTGCTACCCATCCCTGTAGAAAAGTGCCCAGTTAAGAGTGAAGGAAATGTTTTTAGCTAATTTTACGATATCTGTCGTCTGAATGTTTTTGCGAGACATACATACATACATACATACATACATACATACATACAAACAGACAGGTGAGATTTATATTATAGATTACTGTAAGAAGTAAATGACAAAACCACGGTGGTTAATCAGTTAACGACACAGACTGAAAACTTGGGTATGCTAAGTTCGAACCCAGTTCATTCCACAGAAATACTTCTGTTAAACCTACAACTGGCCTTGTGTTTAACCTTCTCGAGCGGCGGTTAATACAGTAACAAAGCAATAATTACCCACTGTTTTTTTTATTCAGTAAACTCAGTTCGGTATTTTTGGACAATTTAAGAAGTGAATATTTCAGAAATCCTCTTCCTTTACCAACAAAATAAGAAATGCAAAATTACATCGTTATTTTGAAACGTATACAAGTATTAAGTTGTAATCGTTTAAAATTTGGTTCCAACCATTTTGTTTTCTTCTTCTATCGTGGATTGTTTATCCATATCTCTATCTATCTATCTCTATCTATCTATCTATCTATCTATCTATCATAATTTTTTTTTGTGTATTGATATTCGTATTAAAACACTTTCTCCTATTTATTTAAAAAGAAAATACAATTTTATTGTATATGGGTCGTTGAATTGCATTTATCTGCAAAAGACCTAGCTAATTTTCATATTCTTTTAAACATTTATTTTAATTAATTCCCTAATAGTTTTTTCAGTTAACTCATGCGATGATTATCTTTAGTTAACTATTACGGGTAATTATATTCATGCAGATATTCTACATGATTTATACTTGCGTAATATTTGCGTAAAAAGCTTATAGTAAACACAAACGTATTTCTAAATATATTTATGTATGCGTATATATTTTTGTTTAAAATTTTTCCTACCAAATTCCTCTATCAGTTTTTGGTCTACAGACATGAAACTTAATATATAAGGTATTCGAACCCCTTCGAAACTTTGTATTTGGGTTTTAGCCTGGGAAAATCGGTACAAAATTGTGAAAATTATAAAAATGGAATTTTCCAGGTGAAGGTCAAACGACGGCATTAAGAAAATACATACGTGACGTAATAGCTATTGGTTCATGTTTTAATTTTTAACTTTGCAGTAAGCGTATGTTCATATTACAGTTATTAACACCAAAGTAAATTGTAAGCTGAACGTTTTGGTTTCGATTCTCGCTGGTGGAGTACGAGTCTTTTGTTTTAACTTTTTAAATCATTACTATATATTGGGTCAAATATAATATAATAATAAATACGAAATTTGCATGAATCAAAATATATTTAAGCGTATTTTACGACCAAGCGATGACGGGCGGTCTGCTAGTTAAGTTATCAAATAACGTATTGTCTCATTTTTTTTTATTTTAATCGTTTAATAGTTGAAAAAAAAACTGACAAAAATTTAGAAGCATTTAAATTGTCGAATATTAAACAATTTCAAATTCTTAACAATTCCTCATGTATTATTTTTTCAAAATAAATATTAACACAATATCACCTTAACAAAATATAATATACTTAAAAAAAAAAGAATCGAAAGATAAACACAAATCTGGATTTGTGTGTCTGTGTGTCCATGGAACGCGCACAGAACTGATAGATCCATTTTAACTTTTGTGTTGAGCAATATATACGCATTCATTTTTAATGTACAACATTGTGAGAGTCAGCAGGAACAGAATTAGTCGGGGGGGGTCGACATTTCGAGCGATTTTAAAATGTTATTTTGTAGTAATTCGTCAACGTCCTTTTCAGTTGTCAGAGAAGGGGGTGATATAGAAAGGGTGAAAGAAGATAGAGAGGTGTACAAGGGGGCGTGAATTGAAAGGAGGAGAGAAGAGCGATATAGAGAGAAAGATAGAGCTGGAGAGCTGGAGAAGTTTTAAAAGCGATATATTACACACACTGTTTAACTGTTCCATGTTGTTGTCTATGGCCTACTCCGACCCCGGACAATATCAGGTAAGCATACTCGTACACAATAAAATAATTCACCAGAAGGTAAAGACAACTATTTCAGCTATTTTACAATAGATCCGTTTACTTTTCAGTGATTTACTTTTGTTATATCAATGTATTTTATGCATTAGTTTTTTTTCTCCAATAAGTGATCTCTGTGTGGAATGAAATATAACGGGACTGTATCCCAGTTTACTACAGCATAATTGTTTTCAAGTCTAACATTAACAAATTCTTGTTAAGCTATTCCCTTATGTAATAGATTTCAGCTCAAATATAATCAAAGTTTGAAATCCTCAAGGTGTTTGTCTCACTCTCCACCTGGAACAAACCTTTGTCCTCGAGTAGAAGTCGGGCCTTGGTGAGCGGTGACTCCTTAATAAAAAATTCCACTTCACACACACACACACACACACACACACACACACACACACACACACACACACACACACACACACACACACACACACACACACACACACTGAGTAATATTTTTCTTATCTCGATTTCATACGGTACATGGATTTTCAGAATAAAAACAACGTTTCACACGGCGGTTGATTTGTGTATAGCTTGTTGTCTAGAATAAGAAAAGATGGCCTCTAACCAGCAAACCAGCAAATCAATAGCAAAAACAACGACGGGTATTCGATTACCACTATCAATATCTACATGGACTGCACATGCTGGTATGTTACAAATAGAGAAATATGTGCAAATCGTATGAAATATGTCAAATAGAAATGTTTATCAAGAACAGAAAGATCTAAGTTGATATGCTCATTTGTATTAGGTTGGTGATAAAACAATATCGTTTTCTCACATATCTTACTTTTATATATGATTTCTGAATTAATTCATTGATATATATAGCAATGTTATATATCATTATGAAGCGTGTTTTTCGCGCTAATCGTGCTATTCGTTACTATTCTCAATCTCTTCATTCAGTTTTTTTAAGGCTTTTCGACCGCATGGACAAAATTCAAATCCGCACAATTTTCTTGTTCCAGTTCAAACTAGGCCGAAAAGCTACCGAGACAGCTCGTGATATCAATGATGCGTTTTTGTCCAAGAACTACTAACGAACGTGTGGCATAGCGGTGGTGCAAGAAAGTGCGAAATGGTTACGAGAGGCTCGAAGATGAAGACGGTCGCGACCGGTCGGCTGCGGTTGATCACGAATATTTGAAAGCCTTAATTGAAGCCGATCCTCGCAAAACCACACGAGAAGTTGCTGTTGAACTCGACGACCACTCAACAATCGTCCGCCATTTAAAGCAAACAGAGAAGCAAAAAAGTTTGATAAATAGGTGCCGCATGAATTCAACGATGATTAAAAAAAATCGTCGCTTTGAGGTGTCTTCTACGCTCCTTCTGCGCAACAAAAACGACCCATTTCTTTAGCGGATTGTGACGTGTGATGAGAAAAGGATTCTTTACGACAACCGGCGACGTTCGGCTCAGTGGTTGGATAACGGAGAAGCTCCACAACACTTCCCGACGCCGAAATTGCACCAAAAACATGTTATGGTGACTCTTTAGTGGTCTGCGACCGGTCTCATCTATCACAACTTCTTGAATCCGGGCGAAACGATTACGGTGAAGTACTGCCGACATATTGGCGAAATGCACCAGAAGCTCCAACGTATGTTCCCGAGATTGTTCAATATGAAAGCACAAATTCTTCTCCATGACAACCCTCGCCCGTATGTTGCTCAACTGATCTTGCAGAAAGCGAACGAATTGAACTGCGAGGCCCTGCCTCATCCACCATATTCGCCGGATCTCTCGCCCACCGATCATCACGTTTTTAAACATCTCGACAACTTCCTGCGCGAAAAATGCTTCAAAAGCTGAAATGATGCTGAATCGGCCTTCAATGATTTCATCGCTTACAGAATTCCGGATTTCTATGCTAATGGGATAAATAAACTTGTTTCTCGTTAGCAAAAATGTGTCAATTCGAATGGTTCTTATTTCGATTAATAAATTTTTGTTACGAAAGGAGTTATGATCTTTTGAAGTTTAACGTAAAAAAAACGACATTATTTTTGCACCAACCTAATATTATGGTCTCAGTTTTGGCAAATGCAGTCCAGAGGGTATGGAATGTAACTCGAATAGAAAGGTAAACCTTTTTTCTATTATACGTATAAGCTTTCTCTGTTTTAATGCATTAACATTTTTTTTTAAAAAGGGGTCACCATATATCCACATATCAAAACCCAGATGTCAGTAGAGGATATGGATAAGGGAGTCTGTGGGCCAGTAGCGCAGTAATCGTTTGTGGTGGACATGCAGTATAATTCAATTATTTACGAGGGGAGCTTACGTTGGGCTTGAAGACGACAATATTGTAGTCAGCTGGAAAGCAGACAGGCGGAATAGAATTCTACAGACGGAAAGTTCTAGGAAAGAAGCTTTGTTCATGGAATCCACGTTTAGGTTTAGGCACCGACAGAGAGTGAGGGAAATTATTGATACTTGATTTTCGTTAGACAAGTTTTTTTTGTGAAAGATTGGCGAGAGGGGAACTATAGATTGGAGCTCAGTCAAACACTTGCCATGAAAATAACGATAGAGCAGAGACAGGCTCGCAATGTCTAATCTGTGGAAAAGAGGCTTCAGAGAAAAGAAAAAAAAGCCGTCACCTGGCCACGTGTGTCATGCATGTCTAGTTGTTCTGTTTTACGACATATCACGAGAAACACTCGTCTAGCTGAAAACACTATCAATAATTTCCCACATTCTTTATCTGTCTGTGCCTAAACCTAAACGTAGATTCCATGAACAAGGTTTCTTTCTTAGAACTGCACATGCGTGACACTCTCTTCCATTTGCCTGCTTTCCGGCTTACTATAATATGGTTGTCTCCAACGTAAACAAGTTCTTACTAAATTTCCATTAACAATTACTAAGACATTGTCCCATTGATCACTGTATGCTTATTAACCCTTTATCTCGAGTGGCCTCTGGGCCTTGATAAGTGGAGATTCCTTTGTAAAAAAATCAACTCTTTTCGGATTAATTAATGCCAAATGAAGTAAATTTTGAAATCATATTCAAGTTCTTTATATCTTCAAATATTTATTTATGATGTTTGGTTTGGTAGTTTTGTTTTACGGCATATCAACCCTTTTCAGGTTATTTAATGCTAAATTCAGTAATTTTGAAAAAAAAAATCAACAAAAAATACGTATTTATTCTTCGAGCTTTTTATGCGTTCAGATATATATTTGTGTATTTCGCTTTACGGCATACTATTTCAGGTTATTTAATGCCGAATCAAATAATTTCGGAAAAAAAATCGTATTTATGTTTTAAGTCCTTTATATCTTCAAATATTTATTTATGGTGTTTGGTTTGGTTTGTTTGTTTGTTTCATTTTACTGCATGTGAACAAATTTCAGGCTATTTAATGGCGGACCTGGTCATTTTGGTAAAAGTTTTATGCTTCAAATTCTTTGTGTTCAAATATTTATTCATAGTGTTTGGTTTGTTTGTTTGTTTGTTTGTTTCATTTTACTGCATATGAACAAATTTCAGGCTATTTAATGCCGGACCTGGTCATTTTGGTAAAAGTTTTATGCTTCAAATTCTTTGTGTTCAAATATTTATTCATAGTGTTTGGTTTGTTTGTTTGTTTGTTTCATTTTACTGCATATGAACAAATTTCAGGCTATTTAATGCCGGACCTGGTCATTTTGGTAAAAGTTTTATGCTTCAAATTCTTTGTGTTCAAATATTTATTCATAGTGTTTGGTTTGTTTGTTTTGTTTTATGGTATATTTACTGTTTTCGGGTTATTTAATGCTGAATCCAGTAATTGTGGAAAATGATTTTATGCTTCAAGTTCTTTATATCTTGAAATATGTAGTCAATATTTTCTTCAATTATTTTGTAAAGGATAATTGTTGTTCTCGTTTTTTACTTTGCAGAACATGATTGAGTTTTTCAAAAGGAAAAGAAAAACTAATATCATTTTTGTGCGTTATGTAAGCGTTTTAAAAACATAGTTGATAAATTTCATTAAAATTTTGATAATAATAAGTTAGAAATAATATCCTCTAGGGTTCCCTGATAATTAATTATCTTTATAATTTTTGTAAACTTACTTTTATCTAAATCCAAAAAATTCAATAGCTTAGAATGCAGAGTTAACTTCTTTTTTTTCCTACCAAATACATATGGTGACTTTTTATAATTGAAGAAGGTCGAAGGTTACATTGATCGAAACATTGTGCAAATAACACTGAAGATTAGAATAATTGTCCGATTAATCCAAATAATAATAAAAAAATAGTGACCGACAAAAGCGAGTATTAGTAAGGCATGTTCAGTCATTCTGTACATTTAATGATGAAAATTCATTAATATACTAAAGCTTAATTATTCAGGAGTTAATACACTTTTCTTATAGAGTTTACTCGCAGAAATTATATGCTAAAGTTTTGGGATTGAGTTATGTTTACAAAATCAATTTTAATTGTTTAATTGCCTTTCATTTGTAATAAACTCACAATGTAACGTATCTCTTACTATGCTTCTGTTTACCATTCTCGCCCTCTCTCATTGTATCTTGTTTCGTCCCCGTTCATTTTCTATACAGTGCATATCACTCTCGGTTCCACCACCCCTCTTTCTCTATTTATTAACATTGAAATTGAAGGTAAAAAAACAACAACAAACAAACTAACTATAAACTTACGATTGGAACAGTTCATTATAAAGGTAATATCCCCGCTTACAATGATGCTATTTAACTCGTACTAAATGTATCATTATATTGAAGCTGAGTTAATTAACGATTGTTTTCTTAAGGTTTCTTTCACATATATTTCAATCAAGGAAAAATACGCTATATTTTAGTGTTGACTCATGTTTGAAAATAAATCCATTTTAATTTTTATAATTAGCCGTAATTTGCAATTAATTTACAATGCGAGTCATCGCTTACTAATTATCAGTTAAAAAAATTTACGATTGTTTCTTTTAATATCGCTTTTATTTTATACAGTCTCTATAATTTTCGCTTCCGTTACTCTCTGTAGTTATTTATAGCCAAGGGTAATAAAACAAACTATTTTACCCGTTGCTGGAAAGAGAGAGAGAGAGAGAGAGAGAGAGAGAGAGAGAGAGAGAGAGATGAGAGAGAGGGATGAGAGAGAGAGTAAGTGTGTGTAAGAGAGAGATAGATAGAGAGAGATAGAGAGAAATAAAGAGAAAGATGATAACATGGAAGAGAGAATACGCAAACATACTTGTAAAATATGGCTGACTAAAAATATAATAAGAACATATATTCTGAAGATGTGTCCATTCAATATGCACGCTTAGCGATGGGAATGCCATTGTAAACTTAAACGTGACAGACCTCTCACAAAAATACGTGGACGCATCAAAAAATAAAACGCGCTTCTCGATGAAAATGCTATTCAAACGTAAGCATGAAAGGCGACGGAACAACACAGTTCTATTTAAAACGTAAGTTTGATAGACAATGTAAAAGAATACTATTTCAGACGAACTAAAACTGCTATTAGAACCTGTGACAGATCCATGAACTAACAACGTGTTATTTTAAAGTTTAAATATGACAGACCGACAAACTGGCATTATGTTATTTAAAATATGATAACCAAAGGACCGATAAAATGATATATCACACTTAGTCGTGACAGACTGACGAACCAACAGAATGCTATCGTGACAGAGCGTCAGACCAGCAACATGCTATTTCAAAGTTAATGGTGATAAAGTACTCCTGCAGTTTAAATCCCGTTTTTCCGTTAGTCTCTCTCGGCAACGCCCGGCAGACGACAAAAATTAGCCTGGAAAATGCCGAGTGAGCTTATTCACTGAGAAATTGAGTGGAAAAAAAAAGACGCGAGCGAGCAGACGAAACCAAATTGGAAGAAAAGGGAAGAGTTTCATTGTGCTTCAAACAAGAAGTCTTTATTCTTGCAACAAGGAAGTAAAATGAAATGCTTTCTTCAACAGACAGAAACTATTATCTCTAATGTTATCAGGAAACCACAAGTTCCTCCTCAAAGTGTAACCCTAACCCCCAATAATAAATGTAATATATATATATATATATATATATATATATATATATATATATATATATATATATATTCAATTTTCACCCCAAACAAGGCACAGTGCCACTTTGAAGCAGGGGGCTACTATCAGGGACTTAATTAGCGGGGTCATTATAAAAGGAGATGAGTAGAAAGAGGTTTGTTGAACTTCTGCATATCGTTGCAGTTGGGAAAGCAGAATCCCGGAAGGGAGTTCCAAAGACCCGCAGTTCTGGGGAAGAAACTATTGGAGTAAAAGGCTTTCTTGCACCTAAGGATCTCTACTGTAAAGGGATGAGACTTAGTAGCTTGTCGGGTTTGTCGGGGTTAGTTACGTCGGGGAGGTACAAGTGTTTGCAGTTCGTCAGAGCATTCACCATTGAAGTATTTGTAGAACAGGCAGAGGGATGCAACATCTCGTCGATGGGACAGAGGCTGAAGCCTAGATGACAGTTCAGGACCTATCAGGTTGGCGACTCTCTTTTGAACCCTGTCCAGGAGCGAGAGACAAGAAGCAGATGCACCAGCCCAGATGTGACAACAGTACTCCATACATGGGCGAATGGTTGCCTTATAGAGGTATAGGATACTGTCAGGCGTAAGTAGTTTTCTAGCACGGTAGAGGGAGCCAACCTTCCTTGCAGCAGCCTTGGCAATGCTCTCAATGTATCTATTCCAGTTCATATTCCCTGTAAACGTTAGGCCGAGGAGTTTAAAAGAAGTACTTTCAGGTAATGTGTTCTTAGCCATTGCTATTGGTGGTAGAGAAGGTTTCTTGTAGTTATTGAAGGAGACAAGCTTAGTCTTAGCAGCATTGAATGTGACCAACCATTTTTGTCCCCATTCCACTACGGATTGGAGGTCATCCTCTAGTGTTTCTGCCATTTCCTTGGATATGTGTTCATTTGTTTTCCCCTCATATCTGTTATAGAGAGTGGTTTCATCGGCAAATATACCCATCTCCGAAACAATTTTATCAGGGAGGTCGTTTATGAATATCAGGAATAATAGAGGTCCAAGGATAGACCCCTGAGGTACTCCCGCATTTATGTCGTATTGTTTGGATGTACGACCGTCGAGGACAACTTTGATTTTTCTATTACTAAAGAAGGATTTAATTACATTATGAATTCTTCCAGTGATTCCATATGATCTAATTTTCCTTAGAAGACCATCGTGCCATACCCTGTCAAAAGCATTAGATATATCGAGGGCCACCGCTCTACCCTCCCCTGTTTTATCCAATGAACGGTATATACGTTCAGAAACTACAGTTAAGATATCTGCTGTTGAACGGGCTTGCCTAAATCCATATTGTTTGTCAGTCAGGAGTTTAGCAGCTGTTAGGTGCTGGACTAGGGCTTGATTAACTAAGGACTCAAATATTTTGGCGAAAAGCGGGAGGAGGCTAATGGGGCGATAATTTAGTAGGTCAGTTCTTTCACCAGAATTCTTGAAGACTGGTACCACAGAGGCGGTTTTCCAGCAGTCGGAAAAACAAGATTCATTAAGGCATTTATTATAAAGTTTGGACAGAACTGGAGCAACCTCGCCAGAGCATTTTTTTAATAGCACAGCCGGGATGAGATCTGGTCCACACGCTTTTGAGGTGTCTAGGTTTTTTATAATAGCATGTACCTGAGAAGGGGTGATTTTCAAATCGTCTAGTGAGGCGTCTGTTCGCAGAGGAAAATCAGGGAGTGAGTGGTGTACCGAGTTCAGTGTGGAGTTTGAGGCAAACCGACTGGCAAGCAGATTAGCCTTGTCAGTTGCCGTGCAAGCAACCTCATGATCGTTTGATAGTGGGGGAATAGTTGACTGGCCATTATTTACTACGCTGTTGTAGATTTTCCAAAAATCCCGGGTTCCTAATTTCTGTGCTTCGATGCGTTTTCTGGTGGTTTCAGAGTAATCTGTCTTAGCTGTCTCTATCACTCTCTTACAATTATTTCTAGCTCCTATATACTTCTGTTTATTTGAGCTGGACTTATGTCGGTTGAATCTGCGGAATGCATGCTACCTTTGACAAATGGCAGCTGCAAAAGCAGAAGTAAACCATTAGGGGGAGTGGGGCTTGCTATAGAATTTCCGTGCGGGAACATGTGCTTCAATAGCAGTTTTGAACTATTCCAGTGGTCTCATTTGCACACTGTTCCGCTGGAAGAGTAAAGATATTTTGCCATGGGGCATCTCTGATGAGCTCCCTGATGGCTTCCCAGTCAGCCTTTTTGTAATACCTCGTTGTTTTGAGTAGTGGGTCTTCAGTTTTAGGGCGAGAATTTAGGCTGATTTCTACCATTATCACAGCGCGATCAGCATTCCCGAGTGGGCTGAGGGCATTTGTTGTACAGTCATTGGGAACCGTTGTCAGAAAGAGATCTAGAAGTGAGGTATGTTGATCTTGCTGGTCTGGGAAACGTGTCGGAAATGTAATCAACTGAGATAGGGAATGGGATATAGAGAAGCTATGTGTTGCGCTACCAGCTACGTCTGTGTAATTAGAGAATCATAGCCAGTTACTGTGGTGGACATTGAAGTCACCAAATACATGTATTTGTGCGCTAGTATCGAGGGAGAGTGCTATATCTATGCTGTCTGAGACTTTGTTTATTAGGGTACAGTCTTGGTTTGAGGGAGAGCGGTAGAGAAAATACAAGTAGCTAATATTGTGTTGCATATTTAGTCTGAAGCACATAAAGGCCTGGTCCTCTGATTCTAGTTTTGTTTCTCTAGTCAGGGGGAGGGTGTTACGAATATAGACTCCAAGTCCATGCATATGTCTGTCCGAGTCCTTACGGTAGAGTGGGAGATAACCAGGCATGTTAAAGTGGTTAGAGGGAATAGAGGAGTGAAGGTTAGTTTCACTTAATGCTAAGATATCCGGGGTGTTTACAAAGAGAAATTACTCAACATCATCTAAGTTAGTTCTAAGCCCGCGGATATTAGTAAATGCAAGCCTCAAGGGAGGAGGCAGGTTGGGTTTCTTTGAGTTTGGTCCTGGTTTAAACGTAACTTTTGCTTGAGCTGTCATTTCATTTTATTTTATTTAAAAGTTTCAGTTAGGGTGAGTGAGTGAGGGGGTGCTGGACAAGTAGTTGTGCAGAATACCAGACATGAAATACAAGTAGACCATCAGCTGTCCTCACCCACAGGATTGTGGCCTCAGGAAAGCCCACCGGGAATGAGTGCAGGGTCCCTTTCCATGCGCGACATGGCACTACAAACATCCCGATATTTTACAACTGTTGATGGAGCAGCCGCTCTAAGCGCTACCAAAGAGTTAGGGCTCCTGTACTATCAGTCGGAAACAGCAGCCAGGAACTGTCAATCCGGTACCCTCAACCCGTTAGACAAAGCCAGCCCAGTCCAACTGCACCGACATATATGGCACTGAAGCACCCCACTGTGTCCAGTTTAGGGGGATGGGATGTGGCGGGAGTGGGGAGACGCGGCGTTCATTGCCCTAGTCAGAAAACAAGGTCAACCACTGGGTGATTCAGCCGAGTCCCTGTGATAGTACCTCTACGCCTGGCCAATAGGCAAAGAAGGAGTATGAAAGCCGGGCGATAGACAGAGCCTATCTCCTCCTTAAGCAGTTTAGGTTTGCCAACCGGTGATTTGTTTGAGTCACCAGCTCTAGGAAGGTTGTCGTCCAGGACTGAAGAGGCCTCCCTCCCCTAGGTTTAGTTTCAGAGTTTTCCTTCTCCTAGACGGATGACCTGGGAAGACCTACGGGTCCATCAGCTCCGAGGGGGTTCGCCCCGCGCCTGGGTCCTAATCCAGGTATTTCTGCGACCCCGCATGGGTATATATATATATATATATATATATATATATATATATATATATATATATATATATATATATATATATAAACATGTATTTTCAAAAATAAATTTTTGCATAAAATGCTAAAAGAAATGCTGTCGTCTGTTGCTGACAAAAACAAAAACATCGAAAAAAGTTTTTGTTAAAAAAACCCTAAAAAATTGTTAAAAAATAAAAAAAAACACCTTCTATTTGAAAACAAAAGTTTAAAGAAAAATATAAAGAAAGTGTTCTTTGTTCCTTAAAACAAAACAAATATAAAGAAAAATAACTTTACATACAAAAAGAGGCTTTCGTTAAGACTAACCTGGATCCCCGTGAAGCAAAAAAAAAAAAATAGCGATAGTAGACAGACAGGCAGGTTCGAACCCGTCCCGCGAAGGAGGAAAAGAACTTGAAAAAAAGTGACGTGTTTGCTGTTGTGCCCATCGCCAAATCGAAAGTTACGTAGGTTTAAATTAAGGCTAGACAATCTAAAAGAGGGGATGACTTTCGAAAATATCGGCGAAAAAAATGACCCCTCCCTGTAGAAATATTCCCAGTTGAGGGTGAAGAAATGATTGTTTTTTTTTTGCCAATTTTTCGATATTTCTCGTCCGAAGAGTTGAGCTTTAAAATGATACCAATATTGTGAAAATCTGTCGCTTCTGCCTTAAGTTTTAGGCACACATACACACATACACACATACACACATACATACATTTACACCGACAGGTGAGATTTATATTATAGATTGGCACTTCTTTGTTTGCAAAGTCATTCGATGAAAGTGACGTGAGAGAAATTTTTATGTATGGATAACTAAAACTGTATAAAATATATCTTTATTTTAAGCAAACAAGAATAGAAGTTTTATTCAAACAGTCTTTGAACTTTTCTAAAAAGGATTATAAGCTTTATATGGAATTCTGAATTTTGGAGATCAGATGTGAATGCTTGTGTTATGTTGATTAATCGGACTATTATTCTTGTCTTGGGTGTTATTAGCACAACGTTTCGGTCGTTGCAATCTACGATGTGACCCTTTTCAGTAGGAAAAGAAGCATGATCTCAACACCCGAAGAAGGTCGCAGGTTGCAGCGACCGAAACGTTGTGCTAATAACACCCAAGATGAGAATAATAGTCTGATTAATTAACATACAATAACCTTTATATGTTTATGCACTGTTTTATTTAATATTTATGAACAGTTTTTTTTATAATAAAAATATATTATGATATATTTTCTAAATACAATCAGATGCGTTGGTAATTGTTTTTGCTTTACCTCAAACATAAAAATAAAACTGTTATAAACAAGATTTTTATGAATTTAAAAAAATATATTTATGAACAGTTTTTTTTCCAATAATTTTATGAACAGTTTTTTTAAAGCAAACATAGAAACAGACCTCTTATAATAAAATATATATTATGGACTGTTTTTCAAACAACATAAAAACGGAACTTTTATAACAAAATATATATTTTGCGTTATTAGAACTTCATATATTAAGAGATGTTGAGAATAATAATTTTTGTTTATAAGTTATTACCTTTGGGAAGTTCCTATCAAAAATCTGGTAAAATTCTTTTGGTAAGTTATTTTGGATATGTGTGCTGTAAGGTGGATTTAACCATATAAAATCTGTTTTTCTTATTTTTATCTCCGTGATGTATGTTTGGGGTACTCATTCTGATCGGATTGGGGCTATTAGCGCCTATTCTTTTAAAATTTGTATGTTTGGAATTGCCCATAGCCATATTAAAAGATATACCATGGAATGGTGTCTTTTTGTATCCTTAACACTCTTAGGTTCATGCTTAATATATTTAATTTCATTATAAAATCCTGATCTTCCTAATATTATGTTAAACACCGGAAAATAAAACAGTCGATTATTATGATGATATATTATAGTCAATTATTATGACTGCAATTGTTTAGATAGAACATGTTATCGATGCGAAAAGTTATGTTAAGCTGAAATATTTACATTTAATAGTTTTCAAGAATGTTAACTTGACATTAATTTGGAATTTAAGCTAACGATAATAATAAAGAAAGATACGTGACAAAAACCAGACAAAAATATTTAATTACGTGGGTGATGACGTTATGGAAAAGATAGGTTTTGAGAGACATAGAATTTTAGCTTCGAGAAAGAAAAGTTTGAGACGGAACTCGTTAACAAACAGACCGAGGATCTTGTCGGAGAAAAGCACTTCTGATTTGAGGATGCATGAAAGAAAGATTAGAGATATATGTCTTTTGTTATAAAGCTGGTAAAGATATAAAATGATAAGAGTCATGTTCAATGAGTGTGTATGAAGCATATATATATATATATATATATATATATATATATATATATATATATATATATAGGTACTGGATATGACCTTAAACTATATCCGATGGTAAGGCCCCAGCTTGCGGGCTTTGGGGGAGTGTAGAGCCACCCTTTAATTGAATTTGCTCCCAGGTCCACTCTGACCCGGACTGGTAGTACCTGTTAGGGTCCTAACTATGGCTTAAATAGAAACCGACTTGAAAAAATCAAATACACTCTATTAAAAAATTGTTCTTCAAAATCACTGGATTCGGCATTAAATAACATGAAAAGGGTTGATATGCCGTAAAACAAAAACAACCAAACCAAACCAAACCATATATATATATATATATATATATATATATATATATATATATATATATATATAGTGTATCACAAAAGTGAGTACACCTCTCATATTTCCTCAAATATTTAAGTATGGAGAGGAGAGAATGCACTATGGAGAGTAGATAACGCACTGTGGATGTGTTATTGGTAGCTCTAGTAACTCTCGCTTCTCCTTATTTGTCCCACATTCCTCATTTCCAATGAGTGATTTTTCTGACGGCAGTACTTCCTGAACAGTAGTCTGAGATGTCGGAAATTTTTTGCTTCTATGTCTATACTTGTGGCCATAGTAAGGGTGCTCGAGGTAAACGTTTCATGTGGGCTGACGTTACCCGCCTGATGATCAGGGACCCGAACCTTGGATTAACCACTAAGGAGGCTGTCCTATCAGCAGGTGAAAAGTACTGAGGCTGCTGTATTGCCATTTGGATTCTGGACCATGCAGTAGTTTCTGATGGGGGCCTCTCGATGCCATACTAGTGGACAATTGTTACGGCTGTACCTTATCATGTGCTACAAAAATGCTTTTTCCCTTTTACTTTCCCTCTCTGTCTGCTCTAACACAGTCTGTCGACCTGTTCCACAAATCCCAAAATCCCAACATGAAATATCTCCAGAAAAAAACCCGAAGGCGCCTTTAATGTCCACAATTTGGAATAGCTGACCCACTTAAACAAGACAGATGATGAGGGGAGGTTCTGTCATGATTTCGCCATTGCCTACGACCTCACTCAGATTGTCCACGAACCCACCCGTGTGCCCGATACTACCGGTCAGTATGCAAGCCTTCTAGACCTATATCTCACAACAACCCCTGAGTTATGTTCATGTTCCGTGCTATCTCCTCTGGGATCTTCCGACGACTCGGTTATATCAGTTAAGATAAAAATGAAATGTAATAAGTCTTCAGACGTACGTCTCCACCGTACTGTATATCGATAATCTATGGCTGACTGGGATAGCTTCTGCACATTTCTATCTGATCTACCTCAGCATTCCATGTTCAAAAAGGATGTGTCCTCTATAGTATCAGACCTGACCGAATGGATAATTGTAGGCATTCATACCATCTAAAAAATTCCAACAAAAACCTAATAGCCAGCCATGGTTCTCCCTAGAATGTGCTGCTACCATCGCGCACAGAAATCACTTTTTCCATAGCTACCAACGTAATAGATGTACTGAGACTAAAGCTGCTTTCAGGACTGCCAGTAACAACTGTAAAAGAGTAATAAAAAATGCAAGAGTGCTATATGCTCAGTTCGTTAAATCCAGAGTAGCTGAGCGGCGGCTTGGTTCCCACCAGTTTTGGCAAAAAGCAAACAGGATTCTGAACAGAAACGTGCATTCTATCCCAACCCTCATCAATGGACCTAAGGTCATCTCGTCAGCATCAGACAAAGCCAAAGTATTTACCAAGAACTTTGCAACTAATTCTACCCTATGTGACGAAGGCCATCAACTCCCCGTATTTCCTCCTATAACAGAAAACACGCTATGCAACATACACATATATGTGAGTGGGGTCACCAAGCTAATCAATAATTTTATTCCAGTAAAGCAACTGGCTCTGACGGCATTCCAATTATAGTGTTGAAAAAGCGTCAACCAGATCTTGCTCCCATACTTACAAAACTGTTTAAGCGTTGCCTTAAGGAGAAGTGCTTCCCAACACCCTAGAAAAACTCATCAGTATGGCATGTATTTTGGAATTTAGGTGATAAGTTATCTCCCTCTCAGTACAGACCAAGTCTCCTGTGCCATGAGTAAGTTACTGGAATCCATATTCAATAAAGAAGTAGTCACCCACTTCAGCAGAAATAACCTTCTTAGTGACATGCAATATGGTTTTCGCCCTGCTAGATCTACAGCAGATGTGCTAACGGTTATATCTCATAGGGTTAGTTAATCTCTTGACAAGGGCTTCCTCAATTATTAAATCGTTTCTCTCTGATAGGCTCATAAGAGTAGTGGTTCATGGGCCCACAGTATTAATGCTGGAGTCCCTCAGGGGTCCATCCTGGACACAACTCTCTTCCTGATCTACATCAATGATCTCCCAAAACACATACTTAAATGATTCGTTGACATCTATGCTAATGACACGACCATCTATGGAAACACATCTAAGGCCGTAAATGACAAAGTTCTCTCTGATTCTCTCTCCTCTGATCTTGAATGTGTGATACAGTGAGGGAAGAGGTGGCTGGTTACTTTTAATGCATCTAAACCCAAGCTCCTATCTTTACATTATCAACGCTCAGATCCCCATCTGGCATCAATTGAAATGGATGGCTCTCGTCTTGGGGAGGCTCCATTTTTTGACAAGCTTCTGGGCTTGACCTTTACTCCTGATCTTAAATGGAACAAGTACATCAAGTCTGTTGCCAAGGTCGCTGGAAAATGTTAGGATCCTTCTACCCCTCCAGAAGATATCTCATTCCTGATGCAATTCTCTATCTATATAAAAGCCAACTACGTCCAAGGAGTACTGCTGCTAAAAACAGTATATCATGCCTTGACAGAGTACAAAATAAACTTCGTGGCTTGTGGGGGATGCTCTTTTCTCTTTCCTGCAACCTTTCTCCCATAGAAGAGACGTTGCGATCCTGTCTTTGTTTTATCGTTATTTCCATAGCAAGTGCTCGTCTGAGCTCCAATCTCTGGTCTCCTTTCACCAATCTTTCACGATAAACACCCGTCTAGTTGAAACCACTCTCAATAATTTACCCCACTCTTTATCTCTGCCAAAATCAAAACAGATTTCATGAACAAAGCTTCTTTCTAAGAAGTACACGCTTGTGGAACTCTGTTCCATCTGCCTGTTTCTCACCTGACTACAATTTGGATGCTTTCAAGTCCAACATAAACAAATTCCTGAGAAACCTCCCCCTTTAGTAAGACACTTTATCAAATCCCTATTACTAACGATTACTACGATATTATCCCATTGATTACTGTACACGCAATAACCCTTATCTCCGAGAGGCTTCCAGGCCTTGATAAGTGGTGTCTACCATGTAAATATATATATATATTATAAATTGTTTTCCAAACAACAGAAATCCTGGTAAATGATATATATTTTTTCAAATAAAATATCTAAAAAATGTATACAATAAAGAATATTTCCAAAATAATTCTCTCCAATTGAAACTCCCAATGAAAGTTGTTATAAAATACATATGGAAAAATATCATAAATATTTTTAAACAAAATCTCGTTGAAAACAAAAAATTGTTCGCTAATTCAAAGTAACAGAAATTTTATTGCAAAAAATAAAAAAAGACCCCCCCCAAAAAAAAATATTTAAAAAGGAAACAGTTCATAAACATATTTTTATTATAAAGGTTATAATTGTGTTATAAAAGTTGAAACAATCACTGAATAAAACTTCTATTTTTATACTTGCATTACAAAAAGATACATTATACGGTTTTGGTCATCTGTAAGTAAAACTTTGTTTGGCGTCACTTCCGCTCAATTGCTTTGCCAACAAAGAAATTTCAATCTTGACTAAAGTTCAAAGCAACAGAATTTTATTGTAAAAAATTACCCACCCCCCAAATTGTATTATGATAAAACAGTAAATTTTATGTATTGATTTCTGTTCGCTCGATATAATCCAGCGGTTTTCGTCGTCCACCAGGCGTTGCCGAGAGAGTCTCACGGAAAAACGGGATTTAAACTGCAGGAGTATTTTGTCACGATTAACATGCTCTTTCAAAATTAATCGTGACAGACCAACAGACTGATTGACGAAGTCTTACATAGAGATGAGACTTAAAAGCAGACGGATGTTAAGGTGTGTACGAGTGTAGAGAGTTCGCTGACATAATTACCGAGTTTTATATCTGAAATTTGATGTTATTCGAATTTGTCCTCAATCTGAAAACAAAAGAACCACTCAGGCAAAACGCCAAAAACATGATGTAATACAGGAATAAAAAACAAATGATAACCTGATTGGTTGTATTGATAATCGAATAGAAACCTGACACATTTCCAATATGGCGATATTACATATTCATTAAGTATGTCATTGTCGGTAAAACCTAAAACATTAGTAAAACAAATATGTGATCATATTTTTGAAAATGTTTTTTGTTATGCACAACAGTAGACACTTTTGATTATCTACCAAATGTGTACCTAACATATAAAGTTGTCTGATCGGGATGCTATCAGCTAGAATCGAAACTAAAACTTTTAGTGCTCCAGCTGTATTCCTTACTTTTATAGCTATCGCTAGATAGATAAGAAAGATTTAAAATTAAACCACTTCAAGCTATGAATGAATTTGCGCATGCAGAACATTAATAGAAATATTGTTACCCTTTGAGGGGCATAATGTCCATA
>NC_136487.1:47305377-47330377 GCF_053919585.1 Euprymna scolopes
AAGTGATATTCTTCTGAAGGTTGAAGGTTCAATTCCCAGTGTGGGATACCGAAAAATGCAATTGCGAATTACTTAGGACATCTATCCAGTCATGGTTGACGGAACAAGAGCATACTACTCCCGTGAAGTAAATAAAGGGTTCCGTTCGAAATTCCGCCCAAATTCCCGAGTTCGACAGAAACATTCTCGAGTTCGACAAGATACTCCTGAAGAAGGTCGGAGGTTACATCGATCAAAGCGTTGTGAAAATGACGCTCAAGATGAGAACAGTAGTCTGATGAATCCAAATAATGCGAATAAGAAATTCACTACTAAACAATCGTCTTACTTGCTATCAAATTTACATGTGAATTTAGTATATATATATATATATATATATATATATATATATATATATATATATATATATATATATATATATATATATATATATATATATAACCTTTATACGAGGGTCGTTCCAAAAAATAAAGCCTCCTATTTGTTAATTGAAAAAGTTGAAGAGCTACGAAGACGATAGTAGTTCAATTAAAACGAGTGACTTTTTGTGCTCCAGAATTTATTTTTCTACATATTTATTATGTTTCTCAATTCACTGTTGCTATGAATTTCATCGCACATTTCTGCTTGTGACGCACGTCTATGACAGGGGATACTTCTTTAGAGTCTCACGCCGTCAATATCTGAAAACGAGAGGTAAAACCTTCAAATCCTGAATGCATAAGTTCCATCGTCATAAAAATGCAATTTGCAATCATCTATGATCTATTTGGACGGATTAAAAAAATAGAAGGCATTACTTTTGGAACACTCCTTGCATTTTTTTATATCTGCTTTTTTAGTATCATTCTATTCTTTCTTGATTTAAATAAAATAAAGTGTTTTATTTTTTATGTAGCATTAGGTAAAGAATTTTTCGATTTCAACAGATTTCTGGGCTGACGGCTCAACACTTTGTATTATGTTTGATTATTTACACGCCTTAGGAAGTCAGTTATTTTGGTTGTAACTTTGTAGTATTATGCGAGGAACTTTTCGATCGTAACATGATTTTAGAACAGCGGTTCAATTATGTTTTGTTGTTGACACGTTCTAAGTAGATGGCTTCTTTGCCTGTAGCTTTGTGACATTACGTGTGGAAATTTTCGATTCTAACAGGTTCACATAAACTGCTGAAAACTTGTTGGCACTTGATTTTCCTAGTAGCTTTGTATAAACTGTTTTCGTTCTTCCCCATTCTTTGTAGCTGCTATTGCATATCTGTCGTGATGCAACTTGTGTTTAGCAACCGTCGACGTATTTTTAATAACAGTTGTAAATGTTGATAATGACAAGACTCAATTATTTTAGGTTTAACAATTTTAGTGGTGATGGTTATTTTTTCTTCCTCCAGCTTATCTTCTATAAGGATGGAACCAACTATCACATACACGCTCGTTCTGCTTCGAAGTAAAAAACAAAAACAACAACAACAACAAAAAAAAAAAACAGAAAAGAATTTTACCGGCTGCATGTTACTCGAGACTTCCAGTACATGACGTCATTTTATGAACACATCAGCTTAAATTCTAAAACTGGATTTCTATAGAAATTTTTCGCATGCCATTTAATCTACCATGACGTGGAAATTTTCGTTTTTAACACACCCAAGTTTAAATATTACTATATTTAGACTCTTATTTGATATCCTAATTCTCATTAAAAAAAATCATAATCTGTATTGCATGGCTGACTGCTAGCATATAGGGCAACCAAACGAGTCATAACGCCAGTACCCGAACTTAAAAATTATATAAACGAACCACGATTAACTATAATGCAATAACATAAAAAAACTATCGCTATTCTTTACATATTAATATTTAGCTGTAAATGTACGCAGCTAAGCAATAGAGTAAATCCTGTGTTTATATATTCGGGAGTAAGAAAGTATTATTTTATTAAGTAGTGTGTGATCTTTTCCCTACTCTACAATCCGTTTCACACAGAAAAGATGTTGCTAGCCTCTCTCTAATGTATCGTTATCTTCATGGTAGATGATCGACTGAGCTCCACTATCATTCTCTCTTTAAAACATTCACAACACACAGCATTATTTTGTTACTCTATCTGTACAAAACAAACAAACAAACAAACGGAACTTCCATGAACAAAGTTTCTTTTCTCGACCATTTCATCTGTAGAACAAAATACTACGAGATTGCCTTTTAACAGATCATAACATGATCGTCTTCAAGTATAATACAAACAAATATTTTTTGACAGCATTCATGATTAATCAACTCTTCTTATGTTTACTGCTGCCAACTCCACCGATTGTTTCTAGTCCTCTCGTGATAGCATTTATCGCCCGACTGAAACTCTGTTTAACCCTTATCCTTAAGTGTCTCCCAGACATTGATAAGTCGTGACCTATTTGTCAATAAAACAACGTAAATAGAGATGGAACACAGTGTACCAGAACCATTGGATAAAGAACTACACCAAGTCATTTCATCCCAGTAATAATTCATCAACATACCCCGCGTCCATTAATTATACACCTACTCTCTATAAAGAACCAGAAAACTGAAACTTCTCTTTAACTAAAGAAACTTAAGTCATTTTAACTTGCGATTTCACTTTTAATTGAATTTATTTTGGTGTTTACCAAGGAAAAGTATCTTCTTATTAATGTTTACCTAATGATTTCCGGTTTTCTTATAGTTAACAATTTTGCATAAACTAATCTTTTTTATGATAATGTTTGCTAAAATAAAATAATTTACATATAAAATATTTTAGATATTTATTTTACATTACGAGTGCCCTATTGAATCTGTATTCAGAATTCCAGAATTTTTTTTAATGCTGTTTTAATTGGTAGAGACAAATGATGGAAACTTTCATAATCATCCGTAAGAGTTTCTTCCGCATCGGACAATTAAAGCCAAAACTTTCGGCAATATTCTTTATCAGGTACATATTTTTATGATGTGTAATAAAAAAAATTCAAAATAAAGACAGTTTTTTATCTAAAATTTAAAAAATATTTTTTATTAAATAAAACTATTCTGAAAAAAAAAAAAAATTCACGTGATATAAAAAAACGTATCCAATAAAAAATGTACCGGAAAAAAATAAAAGTAAAGATTAAAAAATATATCTTGATTATAATATATATAAGCTAGCCGCCCGGCGCTTCCCGGTCGTACAATACCTTTAACATGATGCTTTTTATTGATGCAGATTACGTATGTATTATTATAGAATTAATCCTCTGTTGATTATTATTATATATTACGAGGAATAATTTGCCCGGTGGACTAATTCGCAAAACATGATATAAAAAAAATAATAATGATAATGTCGTTCATCAAATTCCGTTTGTGTTTGTTTACAATATCACGTCAGCTGATATTGGGCTTGATGATCTTAAACATAGTTTTCTTCTTTTTTATCTATAAGAAAAGAAAGACTATTTTAAAGATCGAATTATTTCGATTTTCGATACTTATCGGATGAATAACTGTACAAATCATATCTAAAAACACCGCCAGACATATAAATTACCTTTGTTTGAAATTTGTAAAAGATAAGCTTAGTCGTTTTGGAACCTATGAGGAAAGAGCTCACACACACAAAGTGACTTATATATATATATATATATATATATATATATATATATATATATATATATATATATATAGATGGATAGATAGAAATTTTATTTAAAATAAAACCATCCAGAAAAAGAAGCATTTCAATTTTTTTTATGTAAATTTAAAAAATAAAATTGGGATTACATAAACTTTAGTCAGAAGGAACATTTCCATGGGATATATCGTCATGACTTCCGTTAAACAGAAAACGGAAGTCAAAATGACATAAGTTTGTTTAACTTAACTAAACCGTTCCTTTGAGGGAAGGGTGTTTACGTTTAGCACAACGGTCATCATTTGAACTTGCATATGAAATCCTTACAAGGGTCACATTAATGTAATTTATTATATAATCTCGAAATAAAAAGAGACAAACAGCAGCCGTTTCACCTTTTAAATTCTAACCCTTTGTCACCGTGACAGGGGCGTTGGTAATGTGACAGTGTCAGAAATAACTCGATTAACAAGGCTTTGGTGAAAATTCGGACGGAGTTGGCGTCAAGATCCGTCATTTTCTGGTCTCCTCTGCCTCTGTGTGTGGCAAACAAAGATGTGTCAGGTGCGGGAATGCAACTTAATTAAGCAAAAGTCTCAATGTTACTTCTGTTTTTTTTTCTTTGTGTATTCCGAGTCAAACTTTTCCAGACTTCGTATGCAACCGTTGAGCCTTGTTGTTCTCGGTGTCGGTGGTAAAACCGGTAATCCTGGAGGTTAACAAATAACTGAGATCAACGAGGCCAGACAATCTTAAGATATGATTTTCGTGAGCCTATACAGAAGTTCAAGTAATTTAAGAACAACCATAACCCTAACTTAACAGCAACAGCAACATTAACAGCAACGTAAACAAACTGCTCAGTTTAGAGTAATTTTTCTATCGGGTTAATAAATAAAAGTTTATAGTGAAATTTGTAATGCTATCGTATAATTATTCGAGCATGATATTAAATATAAATGAAAAATTGTAAACTCAGTTCCTGTTCAGACAGGCACTATTTTAGTGATTTGTCCTCAGTTAAGAAATGTATTTTTCGTGTTAGTATGTAAAACGCAAACGCTCTCTTCGATTATATAAATACAACTTTGTCTGTGTGTGTGAGTTCGTTCCTTACAGTCTCTGAAACGGCTGAACAGATTTTCTTTAAATTTTCCAGAACTTTAGTGTATAAGTCTGGGAGTGATCTTAGCTAAGTTTTGTCTCAGAATACCCCCAATAATTACCGATAATCGATAGTCGAAACCGTTATTTTAATTTATCTATGATCGGTAAAGCCATTTTTCCATGTCTTCGCTAACAACAATGATAGAACAACGGACCGTAAAAATTCTACTGTGGGTAAGTTGATAGCGTGTTTTTTTTTTGCGTGACGTGGTCTGTAGGTCCAAACTCCGCACGTAAATTTCTTAATTCTTTTTTCATTAACTCTAAAGAATTTTATAAAAGTTGAAAATTTACGTGTTTTTAACAGTTCAAAAGTAAATTATGTTTCTGTTTTTGACCGTCCATTGAACAAGCAGCTGATTCTGAACAAATTGCAAAACAGTCTACACACATTTTTAGTGAAAATGTGATTCAGAGGTTTAACAAAACATAGGCCCCGAACAACCAAGCACAAGTATGCCCGGCAACATAAGATAAGGAATTTTTCGACACAGTTGACTAATTGTAGCACTATACAGTGACAACCATATAAATTCTTACAACGAATAGATAGTCCATGTTGATCCTGTGGTGTATTTCGCATACGGTTCAAGAAATCATGCCTCTCCCAAATATCGCCAAAGTAGTTGGTTTTGAGCTAGAAGAATAGCTGCTAGGGGGACAAATCAGAGAAATTGGACTGCTGTTGTATCTACTGTGTGGGGGCTATGTTGATCAGTAAGGTGTCAATATAACCGAAATTTACTATAATAATTTTAGGATTACAAAAAATAAATAAATAAATAAATAAAAATAAAAAGCAAAAAAAGAAAAGAAAAGAAAATATTGGAATTACCAAAGCTACAGATCAAAATAAGCATAAAACGGCATCAAAGCAACCCCCGAGCAAGGCCGGGTAATACTGCTAGTAGTTTATATAATTAAGAAAATTTCGATTCAGCAATTTGATAGACCAAATGTTTCTCACTGAAGCTATAAAAGAAATTATCAAAGTTCAAACGAACACACTCCATATGCTACCTACAAATAGTTTGACACGGAGCCGTCTGTTGGCTAGCCAAATAAATGAATCTAGTTGGAGCGGGGTTCTCAAGTTCTTTCTCTTGATTTTGTCTGAATTAAAATCAGTGTTTTATCTGTACATATAGTAGGCCCAAAGTAATGTTATAGTTATTTCTATTATCTGTTTCACATTACGGAGAACGTTTTAAATATAATAAATTATAGAAAACTATGCAGAACACTTTTCTATACGCTTACCCGTGTTTAAAAAAAGGTTATACGTTTCATAATTTTTTTTTTTTTATTTATATGCTTTTAACTTTGAAAATTACAATTACAATAGAGAGCAAAGAAAGTGGATATTAAAGCAATATTAGAAGTTGGAAAATGGCCTGTGACAAGAACCGACGCCGAGTTCTGCTGCCACACCCAGAGTCTGCTAGCGGTCACACAATTGCACCAGGTGATCACTACACTCTTCAACACATCCAGGTGCACTTTGGTGTTGACTTTCATGTCGACTTCGATGTGAGGTGGCATGAAGTGACCCTCACTTGAAACCACACCAAAGATCATAACCGTGGCCGAAAACTCTGTTTTCCTTACCCTGGACACGTCCTTGTTATTTGTAGCAATCCAGCAATGCATTTTGAAGGTGCTGTCAATGGTCCTGTTGGCATAACTTGGATCGGTAGAGAGCATGAGTTGTACAGCAGCGCATCTCTAATCTCGCTCGTTGAACATTGTGTTACTTTCAGACATAATAGAAGGCTTTTTATCACTCTTAGTATTTGTACACAACTGACCAACAAATAAATGGTTTGCACAACAAAAAAAAAAAAGAAAAAGAAAAAAGATAAAGAAAACTAGTTTTCATCAAACGGAAATGGAATAATGTTGTCTTTTCTAGGACGACAATTTTATCATTCCACTCTGTACAAAGTAGGCGAAAAGTCGGGTTATTGTTATTTCATTATGTGTTTCACCTTCACAATCACGTTTTAAGTATAATAAATCATAGAAAACAACACAGAATCCTTTTTCAATGATATTTACTCATGTCTCTAAAAGTTATACATTTTATAAATTTGTTTCTTTTTATTTATAGGAAATTAGATCTAGTTAGTGAAACCAAGATGGACATTTGTGTCTTACTGCATGTCAGAGTGGTTTTTGATAGGTACGCATATTTTTGCTAGATTGAAAGTGGACGGCGTCGAACGCTTGCGAGATTAAATGTTTAATATAGAATGTATGTGTAAATCTGATGAATGTCTATAAATGCAAATAATTGTCAAAATTATTCATAAAGTGTTATGGTGTAAATGTTGGAAAGAATAACGAGAAGACTCGGAAACAGTGAAATGAATAATATATTAAACAGAAAATACAAAAATGATGTTAGTTCAGCGGGAACTCCGCTCAACTGAAGGACAAAGTAAAGTTACAACTGTCTCTCCCTGAATCTTGGGTTCGGACTGCTGAAAAGTAGAACCTCGTAACCGGAAATGACGTCAATCCATTGTCATGAATCTATAAGGGTGCAACCCCAACAAAAAGTTGAAAAAAGTGTAAGTGTTAATTGTAACCCTATTTGGGCTTCCCCATCTAATGAGTATCATAAAACTAAGACATATTTTCCATAATTAATCGTATATAAATTTACTAGTGTACACTCTCCGTCAAAAATGTCAGATGAAATTATACTTTGCTAATGTTTGCACTCGTTATTTCTCCATATATTACTAAAATATTCCCATAAAATCGTAGAATTATGTCAGTAATTAAATGTTTTATATATAAATTACTAGCAGGATGACCCGACATTATCCGAGATTGAATGATGATCAAGAAATGTTCCACCCTCTCTTATTTATTGTCTTCGAAATCAGTTAAATCACCCATTTTTTTTTATCAAACCGATTGATCGCCTGCTCTAATTTGGGACTATTCCCCGCAGTGTACCAGAAAGAAGCTTCACAAGCCTTCCACGTGACTTATTCCAAATCCATTTTTTTTACAGAGGCATAGCCGCTTATCAAGGCCAAGAGACCACTCGAGGATAAGGGTTAAAGCGTGTACAGTAGAAATTGTTCAATATAGTAATTGTTAGTAATGGAAATTCGGTAAATTTGTTAACTTATATGGAACGGCTCATCAAAAACTTGTTTACGTTAGACTTGAAGACAACCATATCGTAGTCAGCTGGAAAGCAGTAAAACGGAAGACAATCCCATAGGCGTGAAGTTCTAAGAAAGAAGCTTTGTTCATGGAATCTACGTTTAGGTGTAAGCACAGATAAAGAGTGCGGGAAATTGTTGATAGTGTTTTCTGCTAAACGAGTGTTTCTTGTGAAAATTTGGCGAGAGGGGAACCATAGATTGGAGCTCAGTCGAACACTTGACTTTTTAGACTACATTGCACTGTAGAGAATCTATAGTTGATTTTATAAAAATATATGCAAATAATAGATTCACTTGTAGCTTAAAATGCAAAAGTAAAGTATCATGGTTCAGTTGCGCTCTAAACAGAAGCATTCATTTCAAACGCGATCATATCATATAAAATAATCTACAGTTATTTTATATCGTTACCTATTTTGATTGTGTGGTAATAAAACTTCTATATGCATGTGTAATGTTAGGTTGCATAAAAAAGTTAAGTTTAAGGCTTCCCTCTTTAATCGGAATTTTTTGATTAGCTATTTTCGATATTTATTGCACATATTCCGATACAAAACCTACGTAAGAACACTCCCAGACAGGCACCAGCTTGTGGGCTTTGGGAAGTGTGGAGCCACCCTTTAATTACCATTGCTCCCAAGTCCACTCTGACTCGGAGTGGTAGTACCTGTTAGGGTCCCAACTATGGGTTAAATAGAAACCGACGTGAAAACAACAAATATATTCTATTAAAAAAAAATTCTTCAAAATCTTTGGATTCGGCACTAAATAGCCCGAAAAGGGTTGATATGCCGTAAAACAGAAACAACCAACCAACAAATAAATTTGCATTATCGCAACAGCTGCGTGCCATTGATTTCTCGTTGGCAGCGGCCATTGATCTTTACTGGAATTTGAGTGTCAGTGAGCTTCTCCAAGGTCCCAGTTCTCTTCGCATTTATACAGTGGAGGTCTGGTCAGTGCTCACTCCTCGGTCTTTCCTTCCTCCTTGACTACTTGGCTATTCGATTTTACTCCTTTAAGGAGTTTTCACATAGGTCATCAAAAATGTTATTGAATAAAGCTTGTGGTGTTCCCTGGAAGCTGAGTGACAACAAGTATCCCCATATTTCCAGCATTCTCCACCTCTTTTGATAACATTTGCAAATGAATTTGCGTTATCACAACAGTCGCTTACCATTGATTTCTCGCTGGCATCGGCCATTGGTCTCCACTGGAATTTGAGTGGCAATAAGCCTCCCCAAGGTCCCAGTTCTCTTCGCACTTGTCCAGCGGAGGTCTGGTCAGTGCTCTCTCCTCGGTCTTTCCATCTCGGCTATTTAATATCACTCTTTTTTAGGGGGTGGGTGCGGTGATGAGGCAATGGGGGGAAGGGATAGCAGCTTCCATGTTCTTGGTTCCATGTAACGCTTCTTCATGTTTTGTCTCTGTAGCAGTTCGTCTGGCCTGTGCACGTGACTCACATGTATTGGTTTCCACATTCAAGGGTTTTCCTTAATATTTCAGCTGTTTTCAATATTGTTATTCGTTGTATCTTTCCAGCCATTCCTCTGATTCCAATTTCTCCTTTTCTTTTCTCAAAGTTTTTCGGAATTCTTCCAAGTGTTCCTACTATTATCAGTGTACTCTCTTGATTTTCTTCATCATTCAAATCCCTTTCAGCTGTCTGGCTAGCTCTGTGTGTTTTCTCCCTTTCTCCTTTTCTTTGATATTTATCCCGTTGTCAGCTGGAATAGCAAAGTCTACGATTTGGTAGGTCTTTTCTTGTTAATTATTACGATATCCGGTCTTCTTGCTTGGATGGGGTTATCCGTTTGTATGTCAATAACGGATAAACCCATCCAAAAGGTCTGTCATTATTATTATTATTATTATTATTATTATTATTATTATTATTATTATTATTATTATTATTATTATTATTATACAAAGTATCTTTTAAACTTTTTTTTTTCATAAAATAGAGGGTTCTTTTCAGGGTAAGTCTGGGATGGTCGTATTACTTGCAGTTGTCTTTCTAATTTCCCCATAACCACTTGAAATGACAAGAAAAAGCACATGTTTTTCTCGCTAACTTTTGCATGACCGGAAGTATGTATCTATATACAGTAGCTTTTACCCCATAGCAGCTAGACTTTGGAATTCCTTTCCGGGTCCCTGCTTCCCCAACTCTACTGACATGCAGAAGTTCAAGTGTAACGTCAACCGACATCTTGCTGCCCAACTCCCTACCCAGTACCCCTGATGCTTATGCCCCTGATAGTAGCTCCTTACAACAAAGTGGCAATGTGTCCTGTTTGGGGTGAAAATGTAAAATAAAAGGCTTAGGGTAAGCTTTTGGGTTAGGTTTAAAGTTAGCGTTTATGGATAGGGTTTAGTACTGACTGATTAAATTTGTGCGTCGTTACAATTTATTAAAAGTCGTCTGCTTTGATTTTCATTAGCTAAGAGTGTTTATTATCGCTTTTTCTATGGGCTAATCAACTTGATCGGCACTCCGCATATTCCGGCGATTAATCTCAGCTGCCGGGCGAGCTTGAGCCAGAAATTACAGAAACCCGGTTCTGAAATTACTAAAAATACGATATATTGAACAGCCTTGCCTGAAGAACTTTTATCCATAATCATCCTAAGATTTAATCATTTCTGTGATGTATGTGTCACCTGTTAAGGGTTCAGTAGTTTTAATCATATTATCAAACAAATAAACAAACGTATCTATTTATAGAAAATAAAAGATTTTTTGTTATCCGTAATAGAAATGAATAGAGTAATTGGTTAGGAGATCCACATAAGTACAACGGAGAATTGGCAGATGTGATCAGATGTTTTTGTTGCTTACCTTTGCATTTAAAAAAAAAATATTTTATTGTACCTATTATCAATATCTATTATCATTCATGTTACTTTTATTTTCTGTAGAGTTTGAAGAATTATGGCTCACAGCAACGGAACCCTTTACAAGGAGAGTTTTTTCTTTGTACACCGTTTTGTTCCATACGCATGCGCGTCTTTTGCTGACGGAGGTTTATTCATCAATCATGAGGAAAAAAAACTGACTTCTTTTCCTGAGAGTTTGAGCATTTATGTTCAGCAATACTCTCCACTTCACGTGGCTTATCTCGTCCTTCTCCATAAAACACGATACACCTCGTCTCATTTTCCTCCTGGTTTTTCAGCCCTGGTAGCAGAGAGAGAGAGAGAGAGAGAGAGAGAGAGAGAGAGAGAGAGAGAGAGAGAGAGAGAGAGAGAGAGAGACAGAGAGACAGAGAGACAGAGAGACAGAGAGAAAGAGACAGAGAGAAAGAGAGAGAGAAAGAGACAGAGAGAAAGAGACAGAGAGAAAGAGAGAGAGAGCAGACCTTTTGCTTTTTTGAGGTGAGGTTGTTTGCAGCTTTACTACTACAAAAAACGTGCATTCTCAAGGCTTTCAAGTAATATAACCATTTCTATATTATACACAATGCTTCAGGTAAACTATGTCACTTTCATCTCCAAGCCTCGTCTGTTACCGCTAAAGGACTGTCATGGCTACTAGAGAAACAGGGGAATTCGGCTGTCAATCGATTCGTTAATTTATTTAAATCAGATAACTAAACAAAATGAAATAACATGTAAAAATAATGCATAAAAAACGACACTTCATCTCAAGATATCTCTATTCGGTTATACAAATCCTCTAGTAAAGATAAGGATAATCAACGATGCAAATTTCATTTAATTAATTTTATCTGTATTTTTATGGAAATCGCTCCAGACAAGGCGTGAAGATACTTAGTTCGAGGAGCAGCCAGCAACGAAAGATAATCATCGAAGACAGGATATGCCTATTTGTCTTGAAAAAAAAAAAAACGAATGGCGATAAGCAAGAAGAAAAAAGTAAGTAGATAAAGAATTCCACAAGTCTGCAGTTCTTGGAAATAATCTAATAGAATAGGAAAGTGTGTTACACTGAGGTATGAAAACACCCAATATATGGAGACCACTAGATCAACCAGTCAAACGAACCCGAATAAACGAAGCAGAGAATAGCTGAAGCAATTTTGAAGAACACATGCAATACTAGTATTTATACAAAATAATTAAACTGCCAATATCATATCTGTAAAAGAACAGCTCAAACATGAAGCAGCAGTTCAAACATAGTCTGATAGCAGATTTTTGAGACAGAGATTGCCCTCAGATGTGAGAAAGAGTCTACAGCGAAAAAGAGAAGCGACTTCACGAGAAACAGAAAAAAGCGAAGTATATTTACACGTATGTATGAACTTTTAATCCTATACCAATTAATCAGTCATTATGAATTTTTGAACACAGATGCTAGGCACAGAAAAAGTCAAATATGCGCTATATTTAGTTTGATTTAGCTGATATAAAAAAAAGTAAAAATGTTTTATTTCTTCGATGTTTGTGAATTTTTTTTTACATTATATATAAGACATCAGTGTATAAATACTCGTTAAACTTCATTTTCCTTGAAGTATATAAAGTATTTCAAATATTTTAGTTGAAACGCTAAATCGAATTTGCATAGAATTTGATCCATAGTCATTACAAAAAAAAAAATAAAATAAAATAAAAACTAAGCAAGATACAAGAAATCGGAATAGAAATAATCAAGATGGCTAACGATATATTACATGACAGTACTTCGTTCAAACTTCTAGGCTTAACATTCACAAGGTACATGAGTTGGAACAGATACATCGAGCAAATTGCCAAGGCTGCTGCAAAGAAAGTGGGTCCTCTCTACCGTGCTAGAAAATTACTTAAGCCTGAGAGTGTCCTATATTTCTGTAAGGCCACCATTCGCACATGTATGGAGTATTGTTGCCACATTTGGGCTGGAACATCTGCAACTAGTCTCTTACCCTTAGACAGGGTTCAAAAGAAAATCGCCAACCTAATAGGCCCGGCACTGTCAGCTAGGCTTCAACCTCTGACTCATAGACGAAATGTTGCATCCTTACCTATTTTACAAGTATTTAATTGTAAGTGCCCTGATGAACTACAAGCTCTTGTATCCCCTCTACTTACAAATATTTCCAACAAATCCGACCAACAGTAAAATCACACCTCTACACAGTAAAGATCCCCAGATGCAAGAAAGCCTTCTACTCTAATAATTTCTTCGTAAAGATTGGTAGATTTTGAAATTCCCTTCCGGGTTACTGCTTCCCTGCTGTATTGACATGCAGAAGTTTAAGTGTAATGTAAATAAACATCTTGCTGCTCAACTCCCTACATAGTATCCCTGCAGATTATGTCCCAGATAGCAGTTCTCTACATCAAAGTGGCACTGTGCCTTGTTCGAGGTAAAAATGCAATTAAAAAAAAAACAATTTAAACCACGTTGACACAGTTGTAAAGAAACACCAACATACGTATATAATATAACCTAAAACACCTGTTAGATCGTGCACATACAAATATATAATCAATAGATCGATTGGCGAATACGAACACCTAAACGTCTCTCACGTGTGTAGCACAACTGATATTAATTAATAAAATATTTTCAATGACGTCCGTCTAGGTCTGATCAAATGGTACTTTCAACAATTTTGTTTTTAAGTTGTCAAACAAGCTTTCGTTCACCTTTAACGGCTATAATTAGCAATTACCTATTTCATTTGGTAAAGTCGATCTGAATGTATTATATATATATATATATATATATATATATATATATGATATATATATAATATATATATATATGATATATATATATGATATATATATATGATAGATATATATATATGATATATATATGATATATATATGATATATATATATGATATATATATATATATGATATATATATAATATATCTATATATATGATATATATATATATGATATATATATATGATATATAAATGATATATATATGATATATATAGGATATATATATAGGATATATATATGATATATATGATATATATATGATATATATATATGATATATATGATATATATATGATATATATATATGTGATATATATGTATATGATATATATATGATATATATATATATGATATATATATATGATATGATATATATATATGATATATATATATGATATATATGATATATATGATATATATATATATATATATATATATATATATATATATATATATATATATATATTACGATCCCTATAAGAGTAGAAAGATAATTTTAAGGATCGGATATTTTCGATACTCATCGGATGAATTTCTGTACAAAAAATATCCAAGGACACTACCAGACATATAAATTACCTTTGTGAAAAATTTGCAAACTTTTATATAATCTCTAATATTATATGAAAGTCACTTTATGCATCTGTGTGTGAGTTCTTTCGTCAAAATCCGATTTTATATCTATTTTTTCTCTCTTATAGCCAAAAACATTTTTCACGGGAATGTTTTACGTTACACCGGCCAAGGTTACGCCGGTGTTGCGTAAAATAATTCGTTGTAAAATCCATCCGATAAGTAATGAAAATCGAAAAAATCCGTTCTTAAAAATAGTCTTTCTTCTCTTATAGATACAAAAGAAGAATTTTTATATGGGAATATTTTACATTGCACCAGTGTAACCTTGGCCGGTGTAACATGAAATATTTCCCTGTAAAATTTCTTCATTTTTTATTTAAAAGAGAATAAAGACTATTTTTAAGATCGTCAAGCCCAAATATACACTGACCTTATATTGTAAACAAATAAAGACGAGATTTGATGGACAATATTATTATTATTATTATTATTATTATTATTATTATTATTATTATTATTATTATTATTATTATTATTATTTTACTTTTAATGAATTAGTCCACAAGGCAAATTATTCCTCGTGATATATAATATTCAATGCATACACAATCTGCATAAATTAAAACACCAAGTTTCTTTCAAATCACATCCTTACATCATTTGTAGACATTTATGCTGATGACACTACCATTTATGGTAGCACATCTAAGACAGTAAACGACCAAGTTCTCTCCGATTCTCTCTCCTCTGATCTTGAGCACGTGGTACAATGGGGAAAGGAGTGGCTGGTTACTTTTAATGCATCTAAAACCAAGCTTCTCTCTTTACATCATCAACACTCTGATCCACATCTGGCATCAATTGAAATGAATGGTTCTCGTCTTCAGGAGGCCTCAAGTTTTGAAAAGCTTCTGGGCATGACCATTACTCCTGATCTTAAATGAAACACGTACATCAAATTTGTTGCCAAGTCCGCTGGAAAAATGGTGGGATCTTTCTATCGATCCAGTAGATATCTCACTGCTGATGCAATTCTCTATCTATATAAGAGCCAGGTACGTCCAAGGATGAAATACTGTTGCCAAATCTGGGCAGGAACTGGTAGAAAGGACTTGTCCTGCCTTGATAGAGTTCAAAATAGACTTCGTAGCCTCGTAGTAGATGTCCTTTTCTCTTCCCTGCAACCTCTATCTCACAGAAAAGATGTTGCGAGTTTATCTCTGCTGTATCGTTATTTTCATGGAAAGTGTTCGACTGAGCTTCAATCTATGGTCCTCCTTCGCCAAACATTCACAAGAAACACTCGTTTAGCTGAAAACACGATCAATAATTCCCCCCACTCTTTATCTGTGCCTAAACCTAAACGTAGATTCCATGAACAAAGCTTCTTTCTTAGAACTGCATGCCTGTGGAATTGTCTTCCGTTTTCATGCTTTCCGGCTGACTACAATATGGCTGTCTTCAAGTCTGACGTAAACAAGTTCTTGATGAGCCGTTCCATATAAGTTAACAAATTTACCGAATTGATTACTATATTGTCCAATTTCTACTGTACACTCTTTAACCCTTATTCTCGAATGGCATCTGTGCCTTGATAATATAGTGATTCCTGTGTAAAAAAAAGAAAAAAAGCGTATTATACGATTAGGCGTCCATTTAGTATAGAGATAGAGAAAGAGATAGAGATACACACACACACACACACACACACACACACACACACACACACACATATATATATATATATATAGTAATTTATAAAATATATATGCCGATTAAGCTACACTGAATATTCTGCGTTTCATCCAACTATAGGATTCGTCAGGCTTATGCGCGAATTCTATGGTGGCTTCTTGATACTATGACCAAAAATATTTGCTTCTTGATACTATGACCACAAAAGCACATTCAAAAATAAAAAAAACACCGTATAAAAATAACACTAGCGAATAAATACTGGGAACTCAAAGAAAGCGGACATTCGCCGGTAGTCGAATGGAAAATAATGAGACAAGCTACCACATGCAGACATTTAGACGACCCATGTAAATTATGCCTCCATGAAAAATTTTCTATCCTGTACTTTAAAGAACCTCAAAATCTATTAAACTGTAGGCGGGAAATAGCAAACAACTGTGTTCACAAAATAAAACTTAGCGATACAAAATAGCTTTAAAACTAACAATAACAATAGAAAACAAACAAATAAATAAATTAAATAAACATGAATATACATAAACGATCACACACATATATGTATATATATATATATATATATATATATACATATATATATATATGTATATATATGTGCATGTATGTGTGTACACATAGGTATATTTATATGTATAAAAAAAAAGAATAAAAAAGGAGAACGTCTACCTAAAACCACTAACCTAGTTCTAAAACAGATCCTTTGTTTGATAAAATGCATGCTCATTGGCTGATAGGAAGGGGCGCGGTGGATACTAGAAAGCTGATTGGCCAACTAGAAATCCTCAACATATATAAAAACAAGAAGCAACCACAGAATTCGCGCATAAGCCTGACGAATCCTATAGTTGGATGAAACGCAGAATATTAAGTGTAGCTTAATCGCCATATATATTTTATAAATTACTAACTAGCTCTACCTACGTATTGAGCACTTTTGAAGTAAATACTTAAAGTTTACGCATAAATCTATACTTTTGTATATTAAATTTATGTGAATAAATGAAGTAGTTATATATATATATATATATATATATATATATATATATATATATATATATATATATAGTAATTTATAAAATATATATGGCGATTAAGCTAAACTGAATATTCGGCGTTTCATCCACTCTAGGATTCGTCAGGCTTATGCGCGAATATATATATATATATATATATATATATATATATATATATATATTATAAAGTCGTGTTAAAATGAGGTCATCTATTAATTTAACTTATTCACGAAAAAGACAAAGTCACCCCCATTCAAAACAACAGATCAAATCATTGTAAAAACGTCCAAAATAGGTCGAGAGTACTCGAAATTTAAGGAAAATTGTTACCCAGACTCCAAGGAACACCACCGGTTACTATCAGTGAGTGATCTCTATTGATGATCTGCGTGTGGACTCCTAGTGAGTACAAAAAATAATGCGACTTTTCGTTGCGTTGTAAACTAATTTTACAGGAGAGCATTCTCCGTTTAACGGATACTGCTTTCCGCAACAGTTGCAATCAACGATGCTATTATTGTTATCATTTTTTTTTCAAGACTAATTTGTGATGTTAATTTATGTGTTTTGCAACGTATTGACGCGTACACGTGGTATCTTTTTTTTTCTTTTTTATTATCAATGGCTGTGCTATTAAAAAACACTCCGCTGAGATTGCCCCAGTCCTCTCCAAACTTTACAACAAATGCCTTAACGAATCTTGCTTTCCTGACTGCTGGAAACTGCTTCTGTGATACCAGTTTACAAGAATTCTGGCGAAAGAACTGACCCATTAAATTATTGCCGCATTAGCCTCCTCCCGCTTTTCGCCAAAATATTTGAATCCATAATTAACCAAGCTCTAGTCCATAAACTTACAGTTGCTAAAATTTTGACCGACCAATAATATGGATTTAGGCAAGCCCGTTCTAAAGCAGATATCCTACCTGTAATCTCTGATGGTATTATCCGACAAAGTATGGTATAATCTGGACAAAGCAGGGGAGGCTAGCCTTAGATATATCTAAGGCTTATGATAGGGTATGGCACGATGGTCTTCTCAGGAAAATCAAATCATACGGTATCACTGGACGAATACTTAACATAATTAAACCCTTCTTAAATATATCCAAGTTATTCTCGACGGTCATACACCAAAACAATATGATATAAATGCGGGTGTACCTCAGGGGTCTGTCATTGGACCTTTATGATTTCTAATATTCGTAAATTGCCCCTGATGAAATTGTCTCGGAGATGGGTATATTTGCTGATGACACCGCACTCTATAACAGGTACGAGGAGGAAACAAATGGACACATATCTAAAGAAATGACAGCAACACTAGAGGAAAACCTCCAATCTGTGGTTGAATGGGAACAAAAATGGTTGGTCATATTCAATGCTGCCAAATCTAGACTTGCTTCCTTTAATAATTACAAGAAACCTTCTCAATCACAAATAGCTACGGCTAATGATACATTACTTGAAAGTACTTCTTTTAAACTCTTCGGCCTCACGTTCACAGGGAACATGAGTTGGAAAAAATACATTGAGAGCAATGACTCGGCCACTGCGAGGAAGGTGGGCTCCCTCTTCCGTGCTAGAAAGTTACTTGCGCGGGAAAATATTCTGTACCTCTACAAGGCCACCATTTGCCCATTTATGGAGTATTGTTGTCACATTTGAGCTGGTGCATCTGCTACTAGTCTCTTGCTCCTGGACAGGGTTAAAAAGGGAGTTGCCCACCTAATAGGACCTGAACTGTCATCTAAGCTTCAACCACTGCCCCATCTACGAAATATTGCATCCCTCTGCCTGTTTTACAAGTATTTTAATGGTGGATGCTCTGACGAACTACAAGCATTTGTGCCCCCTCAACGTAAATACCTCCGACAAACTCGACAGGCAGCTAAGTTCTACCCCTACGCAGTAGATGTAAGAAGGCCCTCTACTCTAATAGCTTCTTCCCCAGAACTGCTAGATTGTAGAATTCCCTTCCAGTTTACTGCTTCCCCAACTGTACTGACATGCGGAAGTTCAAGTGTAATGTGAATAGACAGCTTGCTGCTCGTCTCCCTACATAGTATCCCTGAAACTACTGTCCCCGATAGTAGTCCCCTACTTCAAAGTGGCACTGTGCCTTGGTTGGGGTGAAAATGGAATTAAAAAAAATGCTATTGTATATATATATATATATATATATATATATATATATATAATTCTTTTTCTTTTTACATTTTAGGAATTTAAAACTAAATCAATGCCCCCCCCCCAGATCGCTGCTGAAACCAGTATTACCGGATTCTCAACAAGGTTGGTCAAGGTGTGTAGTGAGGGGGGGGGGAGTTGTGAGCCGGTGTGGATTGCTGAATGATTTACTCATGTACATTGTGCGAGGTGCCTACTTTTCAGACGGATGATTCCATCTTATTTATGTGGTCTCAATCCCGTTTCAATTTCAATATTAAAATCTTCTCCGTTCAGTATTTGGCCCATTTTCTCCCGAAGAACATCAATTCTAAACAGCCATTTCTCATCACGACGAATACAGCATCGTCGCTACAGAAATAGCTGTCAGCTTCACACATCTAGTTATTTATCTACCTTAGTTTACTCATTACTATTCACTTCAATAAATTCATACCTATCTATAACCCAGTCTATTCATACCAACGGATCTATCTCAGTCCATCATATATATAGTAGTAACTTATGAAAATATATTGCAATTAAGTTACTCAAAATCTTTCGCGTTTCATCTCCGTAGGAAATCGTCAGGCTAAAATGTATGGGGCTCGTGATCTGGTGTTTTTATACATACACCTGGTGTTTTGTTTAGTTAGCCAAGCAATCAGATTAATTAATCTAATCAAGTGGGTTAATTTTTTCATCAGCTAGTGACCGGACTCCACTCATACTGTTATATGGAAGGGTTGTCCCCTTCGAAAGGAGTGTTACAATACAAGGTTCGGCTGATTTTTATATCTTGTTCTATTGTTTTTTTTTATAAGGTGACACGCAATTTTGCATATGGTGAATAAATAGTTGAGCTTATGTTAATATGTGCATACTTGCAGTGATCTATCTATCTATCTATCTATCTATCTATTTATCTATCTATCTATCTATCTATCTATCTATCTATTATATAAAAGGAACTTTGTGTGTCCGTGTATCTGTGAGTTCGTTCCCCACGGACTCGAAAATGGCTGGCAGTGTTCTTAGATAGGTTTTATGTCGGAATGTCTTCCATAAGTATCAATAATCGATAATGGAAATAATCTGATGAAAGAAGAAACAGGTGATTTTGACCAAAGTTAACATCTTACACAGCTTAACATCACAAGTGCATTTGAGAAGTTTTATTACCACTTAAGCAGAAAGGCCCAGCATATAAAATCAACAGTAGGTTCTTTGATATGACAGGGGTGCGTTCGAAATGGATTTTTCTGTTTAAAGCATAATTTCACAATGACTTTGTAATTTTAAACTTAAATTCAAGCCATTATCACCGCAAACCAGTAATGCCAGGTATATAAAATTAAAAATAGGTTCTTTCATATGATAGGCGCGCGTTCGAAATGAATGGTTCTTTTTTAGCACAATTGAAGCATGATACTTGACTTTTTACATTTTTGACTTTTATGCAAAACATTATACATAAAAATAATTTTCTACAGTGCGATGTAAACGACACTACCTTGTGAACTTAACATAGCGAGAGGCATGTGAAGCTTCCTCGCGGTGCATCGCGATCAACCCCCAATTCGAGCAGACGATTGATTTGATTGAAAAACGGGCTATTTCATCGATTTCGGTGGTAATAAAAATATAGGAGCGTGAAACATTCGTTGATCATCATTCAATCCCGGGCAACGTTATGTCACCCTGCTAGTATATATTTAATAGATCCGAGGTAAAAAAAAAAAAAAATTACATTTATTTACATACGTTCCAAATATTCATTGCAAAGAGCAGTTTCCTGCACGATCGTCTCTGAGACAGTATGGAATTTTATTAATATCAAATATCTTCATCAACACAGGATATAGACCCCAAGTAGGCAGTTAAAACATATCAAGACTAGAGTACAGTTTACTCTTCGTTATACAGTAATTCGAGCGGATGGGGGAGGGGGAAGGGGTAGGATATGATAATTACAACCCACTTCAAATAGCATTAAAACATTGACATTTAACATAGCTTTCCACAGGCAGGCTGTTCCGCTATACCACGGCTTTTCAGTGTGGCTAGATTGAGATAGAACCAACTATTATCTAGACAATAGTAAGTAGTTCTTAACACGCGGGTAATGGACAGGCGTCGCTAGTAAATTATATCTACAAGGCTTTTATATCACTCACGTCTTGAGCACTGTTAGAATAAATACTGAATATCTATACACTATCACCGTATAATATTATATGTATACATGAAATTATATAGTTCTCTTTCTCTCTCTCTCTCTCTCTCTCTCTCTCTCTCTCTCTCTCTATATATATATATATATATATATTATGTGTGTATATGTATATATATATATATATAATACATGAAATAATATGTATATATAATTTCATGTATACACGTATATTGTAAGGGGATATAATATATTTTGTATAACTTTTCTGTATTTACTTCAACAATGCTCAATACGCGAGTAGAGCTTAGTAGTAAAGTATAGAAATATATTTATGGCAATTGAGCTATACAAGCCTGGCGGGGGATAGAATGCGTACGCTCATGTCTAGCTTAACTGTCATAGCTCTACAGAGAATTGTTTCGCAGTTTCAAGACTTATCGGTGTGGCTAAACGCATCGAACACATCAACTCCGAATGTCGCTACAAATCATGATAGTTCAACGCTTTACCGTTTCAAATAACGCGCCTGGGGTTAATGGCACACGCACACACGTGCACATGCAGACACACACACCATGTACATGTATATGTATATGTACACACACACACACACACACACACACACACACACACGTATATATTTAAAAAAAAACTGATTACATATAATGATAGAAGATGTATCGAGACATAGAAATGGGTATATTAGATCTGGCAGAACGGTGGTTCATTAAAATTGTGGGGTCTGCGTTCGCGCCTGGTCCACAAAGTATGGGAATAAAAAAAAAAACACGTTTACAAGTGTTTTTGATATAGATGTACATAAGAATACTTTGATAAGTATGTTTTAACTATAATAGGGATGGTATAATAAAATTGTGGGGTTTGCGTTCGGACCTGGCCTCCATAGAATGGAAATAGGCACAAAGTTTAACAAGGTTTTTTAATATAAATCAATAGAATATTGTGATAAGTGTTTCAGTGTGAACAGGTATCGTATAATAAATTATGTTTTTTAAAATTTTATTTTTACTTTCATCATATTTTGCTTCGGTTTTGATACCCCCAAATTCAACCCAAATTTACAACCCTTCTTTTTCATAACCTATCATACTTTCATAAATCAGAGTCCATTTTCTGTAGGCTGCTTTTGAACCCAGTCAATAAACGCTTTTAAAGAGAGGCCGAAGACACACAATGTCAGTGTCTCGTAGGTTTTCCAATTCTCTTTTCATATAGGCTGATGTGAACCTCTTCTTTGTTTTATTTTAATTCGGCTGAAGTTCTCGGAAATCAAGTGACCCCTTTCTTGGGGTTAGCACTAGATCTCTAAATGAGATACGTAGATATTTGAATATTCCATTTAAATTTTTCTTTACATCTCAAACACTGAGAGTTGTGTCTTGTCATATGACTAATAAAACCTAACCCGAAAAGACAGCGCGTCCATATACACCACAGGAAGACTTAGTTTTAGGCGGCCTCAGGCTCACCCTGTCTGACACCCATGTTTATTTTGAATTCAGTTCATATCCACGACTAATTTCTCGGGGAAGTTGTCAAACTTCAAATTGGGTTTGCACGGACGGCATTTGTTTGTTGACATTTTCCCGTCAAGTAGTTGGTTGCGTATGCGATTATCATCCAGTCAAACTAATTGACCAGAGAAGCGTAGGCGAAATACAAGTATCATATCATATCAGATTCTAGGCAAGTGACATCTTTCAAATACTTCGGCGTCCAAAATAAAGAACAATCACTTCATTCTTAAGACCACGAGAATGTTATACTAAGAAAAGCTCTCAAGTGTGTTTAAATATCGTCTGTACAGCACATACACCAGGTCTTATTGAAATGCAAAAAGGCAGTAAATATCCAATCATCACTGTTATTATTGGCTCACAAGAAACTTTCACACAGGTTTTCAGAGATCTTTCCCTGAAAACAGCCTGTAATCTCAATGAATTCCAATTAAATAATATATACTGACAAAGTGTTATACATTCTCACCTTTCTGTTCACACAGTCAACATGAGGGACTTTCAGCCGCTTTATCAATGTGATACTTCACATAATTTGTCCTAAGCGCTGGCTCCTGCGCAGCACATATTAAAGCTTCTGTCCCAACGTTCAAGTCACATTTTAGCAATTATCGCCAGGTTTTTTTCTCTTAGTAGAAAAGATCTCTAGTACATTTTAGTTTTAATCCACTTGTCTTTCATTTCTTGTTCATTTATTTCCTTAAATTCCTTGCTCTCAAGCAATTTTTCAAATTTTGACGCACCGTTTATAAGCTTTGCCTAACGTTTGGAGATAAAAACTTCCAGACTATTTTCTTCTATAAGTCATTGTCCTTCCTCTTTTCTTTTCACATATAACCTATCGACATCACTCTTTGGGTGAAAAGCTCTATCCATTATCATCGCTTTATTTGTCTGTATATATTATTTGTCTGTATATATATATATATATATATATATATATATATATATATTATATAAATTATAGATAATATATATGATATACCTGTATTATATATATATATATATATATATATATATATATATATATATATTAAGTAATGTGATTGATAATTTAAAATTTAAAAATCAAATTATAATTAAATTAAAAATCCGTTTCATAAGAAGGAACAACAACAAAATCACTTATCTGTACGATCGTTTCGGAAAACAATGCTTTTTATTGTGGTAGACATCAAGTTATGTACAATAATTACATATAGTTTTTTAATAAGCAAGGTCTCCTCGTCAGCAAATTTTGAAGAGTTTTTATTAAATTTAAAAGACACCATAAATAAACCTAACATTAAAAGTAAGGCAGATGTATCTGAAAAAAATTGAAATAAAAGGTCTGGATTTAAAATTTATAAGAAAATTAATATGGGTTAGAGATAGAAAAGAAATAGATTAAAATATAGATTTGAATTTAAATTATAAGTTTGATTTAAGTACCACATTTCAAATATATATATATATATATATATATATATATATATATATATGTGCATATATATGAAAAAATAGACACACATAGATATAAAGGTATATATATAGAAAAAATATATAGAGAAATTTACCTTTTAATTTTTCGCTTTTAAATATATATACATTTGTTTTAAAAATGTTGCCTACTAAACTCCTTTGTCAGTTTTTGGTCTACAGACATAAAACTTAATATATAGGGCATTCGAATTTATGCGAAACTATATATTTGGGTTTTAGCCTGGGAAAATCGGTGCAGAATTTTCTAGATGAAGATTGCACGACGGTATTAAGAATATGCATATTCATGTTTTTATTTTAGCATTGCAGCAAACATGTTTTTATAGGTCAGGCAAAAAGTAAATCGCAAGCTAAACGTTTTGGTTTCGATTCTCGGTCGTGGCGCACGAGTCATTTTTTATTTTTTATTTTTAAGCATTAGGTCAAGAATATTCTTTTCATTGTTTTGACCCTCGAGTGTGTATCCATTGGCATCTTATGTTTATTTATAGAGTGATGTGGTCATCTGTTGATTAACTGTGTCTAACCTTGTTTGATATATACTCGGAACAATGAAAAGAATATGCTGTTGTCATAGACTTATTAATTATGACTACGAAATCTGTATTAGTCAAAATATCATATTTCAGTGCATTTTACATAGCAGGCAATGCAGG
>NC_136487.1:47332877-47595377 GCF_053919585.1 Euprymna scolopes
GAATGGTTGTAAAGAGATAACTTCGAATTTGGGGGTATCAAAACCAAAGCAAAATATTATAAAAGTAAAAATAAAATAGATAAACCCCATAATTTATTATACCATACCTGTTCACACTGAAACACTTATCACAATATTCTGTGGATCTATATTAAACAACCTTGTTAAACTTTGTGACATATTTCCATTCTATGGAGGTCAGGCTCGAACGAACATCCCATAATTTTATTATTCCATATTTCTTCAAACTGAAACATAATTATACATCTTCTATCATTATATGTGATCAGTTTTTTTTTTTTTTTATAATAGTCAACCATATAGAAGTCTATTCGTGACCAGACACACGCACAGACGTTCAGCTTTATATTATAGATATATAGGCATGCCATAATTTCTTGTGTATCGGTATATATGCATATAAGTATATATAAATAGTTCATAATTTTGAGTAATCCAATATATAACATGTGTAGATATTTCGAAGTGTTATATGAAAATTGTGAATTATTTGTAGTTGCTTCATATAAAGTAGAAATAAACTAGCATTGCGGTGAAGCTAATTTATTGTTTTTATGCTATAAATAAATCTTTGCTTAAATGGTATTACAGTGTATTGTGATATTAAAGTTGATCATTTTTTTTTTCCAATGCAAGGTTTATTTGTTCGAAACAATGGATAACATTTCTCTCGGTAACTTGTGATGGAGGCGATACTCTTGTATTGTGCAGGTGAATTTTCCAGGTGCAACTAGCGGAATAATCCCATTACTACACCCACAAATCTTATTATCGCTTCGCAAACGCATTTCAAAGTAAACAAAGTACATCACACCAAAACCAACAACATCGCCATCACTAAACGAACTTTTTTCTTTCACTCCTAATAGATATTCGCTACCCTCTATAAGGGTACATGCGTGGGGAGTCTAAAAGCAAAGGCTAGGAAATTTCCGAACGGGGTTTAATGAGTCCGGTGGCAAGGATATCTAGGACGACTGAACACAATAACCTTACAGTCAACAAGATACAACACGTATGTCAGAGGACGGTTAGGTGGGAGATGTATGGGGGCGCCTAATAACAAATGCAATGAAGCGATTCAGGCGAATTGAAAGACAATAACAACAATAACACAACAGCAACAATCTGAAAAATAGTATTCAATTTTTATGCAAGAAAAAAAAATACTGCATATTAAAGACGAGTGCCTTTTTAGTTGTATCAGGATTTTTGACACCCCTAGCACGAAACTGCGATTAAAATATAAAAAACTCGCAATTTCTTTCTTTTTTAAAGTCTCTTGAGACTGAACGGAGACATCAGTAGACGTTTGATAATAAGTATCCTGATATAAGTATTATAGAAATAATAATAAGTTGTTTTATTATAATTTTATTTCCAACCGTATGCTATGTATTATACTGCTGTTTATTTAATGCTTGCGCGGGTAATATTACTAAATATTACTAAACAAACGATCTATTTAGTTCGCCAGTCTGCGAAGCTGGGGATAATCGAAGTGTACATCACACACACACACACACACACACACACACACACACACACACACACACACACACACACACACACACACACACACACACACACACACACACACACACACACACACACACACACACACACACACACACACACACACACACACACACACACACACACACACACACACACACACACACACACACACACACACACACACACACACACACACACACACACACACACACACACACACACACACACACACACACACACACACACACACACACACACACACACACACACACACACACACACACACACACACACACACACACACACACACACACACACACACACACACACACACACACACACACACACACACACACACACACACACACACACACACACACACACACACACACACACACACACACACACACACACACACACACACACACACACACACACACACACACACACACACACACACACACACACACACACACACACACACACACACACACACACACACACACACACACACACACACACACACACACACACACACACACACACACACACACACACACACACACACACACACACACACACACACACACACACACACACACACACACACACACACACACACACACACACACACACACACACACACACACACACACACACACACACACACACACACACACACACACACACACACACACACACACACACACACACACACACACACACACACACACACACACACACACACACACACACACACACACACACACACACACACACACACACACACACACACACACACACACACACACACACACACACACACACACACACACACACACACACACACACACACACACACACACACACACACACACACACACACACACACACACACACACACACACACACACACACACACACACACACACACACACACACACACACACACACACACACACACACACACACACACACACACACACACACACACACACACACACACACACACACACACACACACACACACACACACACACACACACACACACACACACACACACACACACACACACACACACACACACACACACACACACACACACACACACACACACACACACACACACACACACACACACACACACACACACACACACACACACACACACACACACACACACACACACACACACACACACACACACACACACACACACACACACACACACACACACACACACACACACACACACACACACACACACACACACACACACACACACACACACACACACACACACACACACACACACACACACACACACACACACACACACACACACACACACACACACACACACACACACACACACACACACACACACACACACACACACACACACACACACACACACACACACACACACACACACACACACACACACACACACACACACACACACACACACACACACACACACACACACACACACACACACACACACACACACACACACACACACACACACACACACACACACACACACACACACAATAGAATATTGTGATAAGTGTTTCAGTGTGAACAGGTATCGTATAATAAATTATGTTTTTTAAAATTTTATTTTTACTTTCATCATATTTTGCTTCGGTTTTGATACCCCCAAATTCAACCCAAATTTACAACCCTTCTTTTTCATAACCTATCATACTTTCATAAATCAGAGTCCATTTTCTGTAGGCTGCTTTTGAACCCAGTCAATAAACGCTTTTAAAGAGAGGCCGAAGACACACAATGTCAGTGTCTCGTAGGTTTTCCAATTCTCTTTTCATATAGGCTGATGTGAACCTCTTCTTTGTTTTATTTTAATTCGGCTGAAGTTCTCGGAAATCAAGTGACCCCTTTCTTGGGGTTAGCACTAGATCTCTAAATGAGATACGTAGATATTTGAATATTCCATTTAAATTTTTCTTTACATCTCAAACACTGAGAGTTGTGTCTTGTCATATGACTAATAAAACCTAACCCGAAAAGACAGCGCGTCCATATACACCACAGGAAGACTTAGTTTTAGGCGGCCTCAGGCTCACCCTGTCTGACACCCATGTTTATTTTGAATTCAGTTCATATCCACGACTAATTTCTCGGGGAAGTTGTCAAACTTCAAATTGGGTTTGCACGGACGGCATTTGTTTGTTGACATTTTCCCGTCAAGTAGTTGGTTGCGTATGCGATTATCATCCAGTCAAACTAATTGACCAGAGAAGCGTAGGCGAAATACAAGTATCATATCATATCAGATTCTAGGCAAGTGACATCTTTCAAATACTTCGGCGTCCAAAATAAAGAACAATCACTTCATTCTTAAGACCACGAGAATGTTATACTAAGAAAAGCTCTCAAGTGTGTTTAAATATCGTCTGTACAGCACATACACCAGGTCTTATTGAAATGCAAAAAGGCAGTAAATATCCAATCATCACTGTTATTATTGGCTCACAAGAAACTTTCACACAGGTTTTCAGAGATCTTTCCCTGAAAACAGCCTGTAATCTCAATGAATTCCAATTAAATAATATATACTGACAAAGTGTTATACATTCTCACCTTTCTGTTCACACAGTCAACATGAGGGACTTTCAGCCGCTTTATCAATGTGATACTTCACATAATTTGTCCTAAGCGCTGGCTCCTGCGCAGCACATATTAAAGCTTCTGTCCCAACGTTCAAGTCACATTTTAGCAATTATCGCCAGGTTTTTTTCTCTTAGTAGAAAAGATCTCTAGTACATTTTAGTTTTAATCCACTTGTCTTTCATTTCTTGTTCATTTATTTCCTTAAATTCCTTGCTCTCAAGCAATTTTTCAAATTTTGACGCACCGTTTATAAGCTTTGCCTAACGTTTGGAGATAAAAACTTCCAGACTATTTTCTTCTATAAGTCATTGTCCTTCCTCTTTTCTTTTCACATATAACCTATCGACATCACTCTTTGGGTGAAAAGCTCTATCCATTATCATCGCTTTATTTGTCTGTATATATTATTTGTCTGTATATATATATATATATATATATATATATATATATATATTATATAAATTATAGATAATATATATGATATACCTGTATTATATATATATATATATATATATATATATATATTAAGTAATGTGATTGATAATTTAAAATTTAAAAATCAAATTATAATTAAATTAAAAATCCGTTTCATAAGAAGGAACAACAACAAAATCACTTATCTGTACGATCGTTTCGGAAAACAATGCTTTTTATTGTGGTAGACATCAAGTTATGTACAATAATTACATATAGTTTTTTAATAAGCAAGGTCTCCTCGTCAGCAAATTTTGAAGAGTTTTTATTAAATTTAAAAGACACCATAAATAAACCTAACATTAAAAGTAAGGCAGATGTATCTGAAAAAAATTGAAATAAAAGGTCTGGATTTAAAATTTATAAGAAAATTAATATGGGTTAGAGATAGAAAAGAAATAGATTAAAATATAGATTTGAATTTAAATTATAAGTTTGATTTAAGTACCACATTTCAAATATATATATATATATATATATATATATATATATATATATATATATATATGTGCATATATATGAAAAAATAGACACACATAGATATAAAGGTATATATATAGAAAAAATATATAGAGAAATTTACCTTTTAATTTTTCGCTTTTAAATATATATACATTTGTTTTAAAAATGTTGCCTACTAAACTCCTTTGTCAGTTTTTGGTCTACAGACATAAAACTTAATATATAGGGCATTCGAATTTATGCGAAACTATATATTTGGGTTTTAGCCTGGGAAAATCGGTGCAGAATTTTCTAGATGAAGATTGCACGACGGTATTAAGAATATGCATATTCATGTTTTTATTTTAGCATTGCAGCAAACATGTTTTTATAGGTCAGGCAAAAAGTAAATCGCAAGCTAAACGTTTTGGTTTCGATTCTCGGTCGTGGCGCACGAGTCATTTTTTATTTTTTATTTTTAAGCATTAGGTCAAGAATATTCTTTTCATTGTTTTGACCCTCGAGTGTGTATCCATTGGCATCTTATGTTTATTTATAGAGTGATGTGGTCATCTGTTGATTAACTGTGTCTAACCTTGTTTGATATATACTCGGAACAATGAAAAGAATATGCTGTTGTCATAGACTTATTAATTATGACTACGAAATCTGTATTAGTCAAAATATCATATTTCAGTGCATTTTACATAGCAGGCAATGCAGGGCTTCCCGCTAATATATATATATATATATATATATATATATATATATATATATATATATATATATATATATATAACTACTTAATTTACTCACATAAAATTAATATACAAAAGTATAGATTTATGCGTAAACTTTAAGTATTTACTTCAAAAATGCTCAATACGTAGGTACAGCTAGTTAGTAATTTATAAAATATATATGGCGATTAAGCTACACTGAATATTCCGCGTTTCATTCACTCTAGGACTCTTCAGGCTTATGCGCATAAGCCTGAAGAGTCTTAGAGTGGATGAAACGCGGAATATTCAGTGTAGCTTAATCGCCATATATATTTTATAAATCACTTACTGCTATATATATATATATATATATATATATATATATATATATATATATATATACAAAGAGAGAGAGAGAGAGAGAGAGAGGAGAGAGAGAGTACGATATAGAATGCAAGGGAATTGACTTTTTTTTATAACACTTAAGTAAGTGCTTCGCCTTAAGTAATTGAACCTGAAAAATTAGAAACAAAAATTTATGATTATATATATATATATATATATATATATATTATCAAAGAGAAACCGATGAAAAATTGAAAAGAGACTGTTTAAAGAATAAACCAACAAAGTGGGCGACCAATGATAATTCAGAATGAAGAAAGAAAGAAAAGAATATAAGAACACACACACACACACACACACACACACACACACACACACACACACACACACACACACACACACACACACACACACACACACACACACACACACACACACACACACACACACACACACACACACACACACACACACACACACACACACACACACACACACACACACACACACACACACACACACACACACACACACACACACACACACACACACACACACACACACACACACACACACACACACACACACACACACACACACACACACACACACACACACACACACACACACACACACACACACACACACACACACACACACACACACACACACACACACACACACACACACACACACACACACACACACACACACACACACACACACACACACACACACACACACACACACACACACACACACACACACACACACACACACACACACACACACACACACACACACACACACACACACACACACACACACACACACACACACACACACACACACACACACACACACACACACACACACACACACACACACACACACACACACACACACACACACACACACACACACACACACACACACACACACACACACACACACACACACACACACACACACACACACACACACACACACACACACACACACACACACACACACACACACACACACACACACACACACACACACACACACACACACACACACACACACACACACACACACACACACACACACACACACACACACACACACACACACACACACACACACACACACACACACACACACACACACACACACACACACACACACACACACACACACACACACACACACACACACACACACACACACACACACACACACACACACACACACACACACACACACACACACACACGGGGTTTCTTTTTCTTCATTTGAGAGCTAGTTTGTTCTGTGGAAAGCAACCACTTATTAAATCTCCCTGCGAGGACTTCTGGTTTTAGCATGTCCAGTGTCGGAAACATGTAAATTTGTTTTAATTAAATAAAAATATATCTTGCGCTTCTTTTGTTGACCACTTTTAATAACCTCGTTTAATTAATTAGGTATCCCTCTTGAATACCTTTAATCTAGTATATATATATATATATATATATCTCAGGAGCTATTTAATAAACAGACAACGGACTGTGCCTATATGCACACAAATATTTTTCAGATAAATATAATTACACATATCTAACATATCAATAAAAGTAAACTCGATTTTTTCAAGCATCTACAGTTCCAATAGGAACAGTAGAAACAGAAATAGATAGAAACAATAGAAACAATTGAAACAGAACATAAACAAATCTTTTACACCAATCATTTACAACACTTTCTAAAACGTTTTTCACAAAACAATGCGCACATTGTATCTCCGTTTAAAATTTATTACATTTATTCCGACCAAACTGATTCTCTCGAGTGCGTAATCGCTCAAAGAAAGTAGTTTTGCTCTCTATTCATTTCGTTTTCTTATTCCCCTCAAATCACTGTATTACTTTTCCTATAAGTAGAATTATTTTTATTAATTCATTTTTAACTTATACTAATTAAACTAATTTTTAAAAATACATAAGAAATGCTCCCTCACATTTACTAACTAATAACTTGCGCCCTGAATATATTAGAAAAATAGGGGAATAGCGGAATGCTTGAATTTCAGGACTGGCGTCTGGCTGTTTATAATATTTTTAATCATTCTTCAGAATGCTTGAATACATTACTGAACACTTAGTCATATTCAAAATGGCATATTAGCCCGACTCTGAGGTTAATATTTCCGGTGTTTTTTAAACTTTCAATATAGATGACTCTATTCACACCGGTCTTTTCTTTTTCAAGATACGTAAAGTCAATCATAAAAATCGATATATTTGTGTTATGTTTTTAGTAGTAACTAAAAACATAACACAAACAGATAAACATCTTTAATTATGTTTTAGGGAAAATAAATAATATATTTTAAAATAAAAAAAGTTCCCCTTGCTCGCTCTTTCTTTTTTCTACCTTTTCTTTGTTAGATTGATTTTTAACTGCTATTGTTATTGTATATTTCATTCCTTTTCACAATTGTTGTGGTGTGACCACCCTACGAATAATATTACATTCTTCCACTTACTATAAAGACAGGGAGAAGGTGTCATTCGGCGTTAGCACACCGGTAATGACACATTTGATTTTTATTTAATACCCATCTATTAAATATCTGTTAAAAAATATTCAGCACACAGGTAATGCACGAGTTTTTTACTTGTGGTAGTCGGACTGACGTATAGCTAATCTGTAGCAGTTGCTTTTCTGTTGAATATTTGAAAGTATCCTATACCTCTATAAGGCCACCATTCGCCCATGTATGGAGTATTGTTATCATGTTTGGGCTAGTGCATCTGCCACTAGTCTCTCGATCCTAGACAAGGTTCAAAAGAGAGTCGCCAATCTGATAGGTCCTGAACTGTCAGCTAAACTTCAGCCTCTGTCACATCGACGAAATGTTGCATCCCTATGCCTGTTCTAGAAGTACTTTAACGGTGAATGCTCTGACGAACTGCAACAATAATAGAATTAACGTTAAAGTGTTGTTTTTGTTCTGATACTACAGTTAATCTGTTATCTCTCTGTATTTGAACGATGAGTCCTTCTATACTGCGACCATACATTTATTACAAGGCAAATAAAAACAAATAATCTTTCTTTCATGAAATAATGTTACAAAACTTATTTTTAGCTAAACAGAAATGTACTTTATTTTCCAACGATCATTTAAAATTATCAACAACAAACAATTTAAAAATTTTATATATTTTTACTTGAATATAAACCTGTGCTTCTACTCAATATGAACAAAACTAAATCCACTCATATAAAAAATATCAGCAATGAAGCGAATGACAAAAAAAATATTTTACATTTTAAGGTGGTAGCTCATATTATTATAAGAATTTAACGAGTAATGAGCACCCACTTCCTGCCCAGTTACTAAGTAAGTCGACTTATAATCAGATAGTTTTTTAATTTTGGGACGAGAAGCTTAGGGTGGTGCATTTTTCTTTTACTCATCCAAATTGTTTCTTCTATTGTTGTTGTTTTAAATAGAAATGGGCGATTTACTTTGTAATATTTTCGAGATTTTAGACGCATTGGTGAGAGTAATTTATGAAAATAGCACTTACTTTACACACACACACACACACACACACACACACACACACACACACACACACACACACACACACACAATACCCATGTTTGTCTGAGTAGTACAAGTGTCGGAACAATCTATCTAATATAGCTAACTATTTTTTACTCGAACGTAACCCTAAAATTATTTAAAGTTTACAGGAGGGGCAACAAAAATGTATCTTAAAACATTAAATATGGTTTCTGCACTTCATTTTATATATATATATATATATATATATATACATATATATATATATATATATATATATATATATATATATATAATTCTGCAAGTTCCAAATATCAAGTTTTCTCAGTTGGTTATTTAGTAAATTCTTTTATGTATATATATATATATATATATATATATATATATATATATATATATATATATGTGTTTTATAATTAAATAATTATTTTATATTCCCCCAGGCAACGATCTAGCTAATTTGCATATTCTTTTAAACATTCATTTTAATTAATTCCCTATCAATTTTTTCGGTTTTCTGATAGGTTGATCATCTTTAGTTAACTAATACGTGTAACTATATTCATGCAGATATTCTACATTATTTATACTTGTGGTGGCATAGGATTAATATAAAAAAAAACAACATTTTTAAATCATTACTGGGTTCAATGTAGTATAATAATAAATAAGCTGCATTAATCAAAATATCATATTTAAGCGTATTTTACGACCGGGTAATGCTAGGCGGCCTGCTAGTTTAACTATGTAGCATCATGTTTGGTTAAAGTCCGTTTTATATGTTTGCATGTGTAAGACGGTTTTATGAAATTAACTATAAAACTATCCTATCTCTGGCCAAGTCTTTATTTTTGTCTTTCGTTCTCTCAAGTTCATTTCATCACTTCATCCTTTGTTTCCTTCGCCATCTCCTGTGAATTGGACTTTCTACCTTAATTGTGTTATATTTACGGACGTAATAACTTTCATTTATTCTTTCAACGTAGCCAAACCTTTGAAGTCTTCTGTTTTTCACAATATCCCTATCCCGTTCAGATTACTGATGACCGCCAAGGTCACATAACTAATAATGTATTTAAGATTAACATTACACACCTGTCGTATCATTCTCATATATTCTCTCCATGCAACACATGTCCTTAACCCTCACTAGCCATATTTCACCTCTACACATCATCACACTACGTACACTAGGCATTGCTAAACGCATGTGAAAAAAAGAAATGATTCCGTGACGTCAGACTTATGTTAACTATACGAATTATGGAAAAGTAGAAGCGACAATGATTTTTTTAAAAATCTTTGTTTATCTTCTTCAAACTGCAATTAATAATTAATCTTTGTTATAATTTTGTTAGGTTTTAAAATTTACACAGTTCAATGATTAATAATATTATAAACATTTGTATATTAAATATCAAATACGGTTTTAATAAATATGTACAAGTGTTCATGTGGTTAACTACCGGCTTCCATGCTTTTGTTTGATAAAAAGAGACGAACAAATATAAGAGTCGTCTACAAAATGCTTAATATTTGTGCAATAATATTTTAAAATCGGTTTTAATTTGGCGATAAAATAGCTGGCAAGAGTCATATTTATATTAAAACTTAATATTTAAAAAAAAATTAAACACAATTAATTAAAAATCTATATTGTAACAGAACATTTTGAAATAATGGAATTTTTATCGTTTTAATCTTTTAAAGATTAATTAATGTTTAGGAAGTTTCTTTTTCTTGGCAATTCAACTGATTATAGTACATATTAATTAAAAAAAACGCTATTAAAAAACATAATAATATTGAATTTATATCATTTTTTAATTGCAACTTCAAGGTAAGTTTTTGTTTCATAAGTATATTTAACTTTTTAACTTTTTAAAAATTTTACTTACTTGAACTCTTATGTCTCATACTAAATAGAAATTCCGATAAATTTAAATATATTTTGTTCAAATTTCGAAATAATAAATATGGGCGGTGGACACGCGCTAAAAAAATATTTCCCCTCGTATATTTTACAGAAACTGCATTTTATATGTAATTTCATTCTAAAATGGATAAATATCGAAAATTTTACGAAAATCTGACCATTAGTTGATTTTTGCTAGATTCATTAAACACAATTCGGAATACTTACTACATGGGAACGTTATTTTAAAGCGCCAATTATGTAAACACGATTTTCGTACAATAAAAAAAAAACTTTTAAAAATTAGTATTACTTTATTTTGCCCTTCTTCTTTTAAATGGTACAAAAGTTGTATTGGTAATATTAATTTATAATAAAGTTACACCGTTTTACAGATGGGGGGGGGTAATTATGTGTTGAATTTTGAAGGTGCCCAACGTACACATACCTGATAGATCCTTCCTTTGTTCTACAGTAGCAACGCTGTTGGTTAATAAAGGCAGAAGTTTTCTTAAGCTAGTCCATCAACTTCTAACTCTTGCAAACGCATAAAGATTTGCTCCATCCTGTGCTCCAATAGTATCACCATAGTAACAAAACTTCTCGACAAACGCAATAGTTTCGCCATTTTTTTTTTTTTTTTTTACACAGTGATCACCACTTATCAAGGCCCGGAAGCCACTCAGGGATAAGGGTTATTGCAAGTACATTACGTTAGTGTGGAGATTTGATGGAGTGTTTACTTAAGGGGGCGGTTCATTAGGAATTTGTTAACATTAGACTTGAAGACATCCAAGTTGTAGTCCGGAGGGAAGCAGGCAGACGGAACAGAGTTCCACAGGCGTGCAGTTCTAAGAAAGAAGCTTTGTTCATGGAATCCGCGTTTTGATTTAGGCACAGATATAGAGTGGGGGAAATTTTTCACAGTGGATTCAGCTAGACGGGTGTTTTTCGTGAAAGATTGGCGAGGGGGGACCAGGGATTGGAGTTCAGTTCATTTAAATATACTTTGTCCACATCTGACTTCTCATCCATCTTCATTGCTTACAGTTCTTGCATATCTTTTCTCTCAACCTATCAGTAATTCTACTGCACTTCTTGTGTGCCAAATGCTTACAAGCGCCACAAAATATTGGAATACTCCCTACTCTCTTTCCACAAACATGTATATCCCGTATCTCTCTTTCCTCCTCTTCTTTTTGACTTTTCGATATACAAACACGTGGCCTTCCTTTTTAACTGCAATATTTACGTAATTGGATTGTTTTTCTGTATCCATTCAAGAATTAAATCTTTATAAAAGAAAGAACTCATGAACCTTGACGTGGTAAATGCTTCAAGTGGATTTGAGAAGTTTTATCATTGCACATATAGAAAAGCACACATAGACAATCAACTGTAGATTCTTTTATAAGGGAGGAGCGCGTTCGAAATAATTGTTTCCTTGTAGAGCATAACTGAACCATTATATTTGACTTTTGTACTGTAAACATTAATTCAAGTGATTATGTAAAATAATTAAAGAAAATCAACAGTTGGTTCTTTGATAAGACAGGGGCGCGTTCGAAATGAATGCTTCTGTTTAGAGCACATTTGAACCATGATACTAGACTTTTACATTTGAAACTTTATTTACGGATAATATTATAAAATCAACAGTATATTCTCTACAGTGCAATATAGATTACAATGTATTGTGAACTAAGTCACTGCGGAAAGGCATGTAAAGCTTCCTTTCGGTATATTGCGGCGAGGGGATCCCTAACCTCAGCAGGTAATTAATCGATTTAATTAAAAAATGGGTAATTTCGCCGATTTCGATTATAATGAAACATTTGTTGATTCTTATTCAATAAGAAAAGTCAGGTTCTCCTGTATATATATATATATATATATATATATATATATATATATATATATATATATATATATATAATAGTTATGGCAGGGGAGCCTCGCAGATATATTTGTGCATCATTCAGAATTGTGCTATGTATGTATATATATATTATATATATATATATATATATATATATATATATATATATATATATATATATATATAAACGTGTGCATGTATTTGTTTTATCTATTTATATAAATATGATTCCTATTTAGCTACCTGTATAGTGAATTACCAATGTTTATTACAATGTTTATCAGGAATGTTAAGAACCTGTTCGACAAACCTACTGGATTATATATATATATATATATATATATATATATATATATATATATATATATATATATGAAATAAACAAATACATTTACTTACATACTTGTTTTATCCTGAATTTGCAGATACCGGCCTTCCTCTCCCCTTAAAAAATTTTTATTTTTTATTTTATATTTTATTTTTTATTTATTATTAATTTTTTATTTATTTATTTATTTATTCATTTTTTTCCATTCAGTGTGTTTTAACAACTCTTGCTGACATTTTCTTAAGTAATAACCTGTACATTTCAGTTGACTTTTTTTTGCCCTGTATTTCTTTCGCGCCTTTTAATATCTTTTTGTCTGGGTCATTTTGACATTTGCTTTTCTAGTTTATATTTTATTCAACCACCATTTATTTTTTTCCTCTTCTTCTTCCCTGATCTTTCTTATTTACATTATGTCTCGGCAGCATATACTATTTTTCTTTTATTAATATTATTTGAATTTTCCCCCTTTTCCTTGTACATATTTGTGCATTATTCCATGGATTTTGGCCTTTTGGATTATTTTGGACCATCTTCCAATTACGGGATTTCCTTGGATTTTACTTGTGCAAATAGAAATTCAATTAACTTTCTTGGAGTTATATTTTGCATTTTACCGTCATTGAATTATTTACCTTTCACTAGACTATCCATTCACGTGCAATCACCTTTTTCTTAACCATATTCCCTCTGCTTCACTTTTTGTTATCAAGTACGATCTGTGACTAACTTGCAGTTTCATCAAATACTTTTGTATGCAAAATCCGATCTCTGATGAGAAGGAAAGTATTTCTTCGAAACTCCGCGGATTAAGGACTATCCACTTATGAAGTGTTTTCTATTCAGATTAAATATGTTTTTAACTCTTTTTCAAAGTGTTTTTTAACATGTTTTATTAACTGTTTGCTCTTATATATATATATATATATATATATATATATATATATATATATATATTATTATTATTATTATTATTATTCCAGATTAAAGGGATCTAAAGATAGAAACCAATTAATTCAACGAGATTATTAATAGTGCTAAATAAAAAGAGTAAGATGTGTTGTTGTTTTTTTTAATTTCAAGTAATCAAGTTACATACTGACGACAATAACAATGTTACTGTTTCGGTAAAGTTTGGACCGAAACAGTAGCATTGTTATTGTCGTAACTCTGTAACTTTTTACTTGAAATTAGATATAAACATATATATATATATATATATATACAGAGAGAGAGAGAGAGAGAGAGAGAGAGAGAGAGAAAGAGCGAAAGAAATATAGATAGATGTTTCATGTCTATATATGTGTGTATATATATATATATATATATATATATATATATATATATATATATATATATATATATATATATGATAGAGCTTTAATGACTTTGTGTTTATTTTTTCCAAAAACAACGTGACTCGTTTTATTTGATAATTGAAACGTAATATCGTGAACACGTAGCGGTAGAAAACAGGATAATTTTGCTTCAACAGGTTTTTGTTTTGTTTAAGTTAATTTTGTCTATGCTGGAATCGTAAAAGACAGACCAGTTCATTTTTTTCATGATTTTAAACTTGACGTCCCCCCGACCAAAAAAAAAACCAAACAAAACAAAAACAAATAATAAAAAAAACTACAGCATTTAGAGGAATATACCTATCTACCTACCTTCCTACCTACATATTTAAAATGACATATTTACATACACCAATGAAGGGGTAGTTATCGTCGAGCAATGCTGGCGGGTAAAAGCACGGTAAATTTTGCCCCCATCTCGTGTGCCACGTTTCTATTTGAGCGGGGAGGAGCGGTTATAAACTGATGACATGTCTACGTTTATTTTTCAGTAGGAAACAGGTAAATAGGTAAAAATCTATTATAATGGTCGACTGCTTCTCTTCACCTACGCATGAAAGAAGAAATTTTTTTTCTTCGTATTTTTTTTTAGCAAAAAAAAAAAAAAAAAAAGAAAAAGAAAAGTAAAGCAAAACAAAACAAACAAAAAATATTCTCCATTTTGGCTAACGTAAACATTGAAATCGTGATGGCAAAAAAAAAAAAAAAAAAAAAAATCTTTCCCAGAAGTTATATATTTTAGATTTTCTTTTTCGTATCCGGACTAAGTTTAATAAAATGTTTAGTCTAAATAAAGGATCTGTTTTTTTTCTTTCTCTGAAATACAAAAGTAAATAAATAAACAAATAAATAAAATAAGTAAATAAGAAATGAACAAACAAACAAAAAAACAATCTAAAATATACAAGTCCTTGGGGAAAAATATCCGTTTTGCTTAGTTTGTGTCGATAAATAAAAAGAAAAGAAAGGAAACAGCGCGCATACACAGAGAGGTCGCAGGTCATGATTATAGATTTTTACCGGTAAACATAGTTTCCTTATAGATCGTGTGAGAGAAATTCGTCGTTTCCAATGGAATTAGAGATTACAGTAACACCGGTTATGAAGCAAGTGTCCGCTATCTAATGAAGGTAAAAGAGAAAAGTCACACCTTCCTATCGGTGTAAACATAAAATAAAATATTTTTGAGCGATCACCGTACTCCACAGGTAACAATAGACAAAAACCTGTAATTCCTTTGAAAGGATATTTGTAAAATCCCCACTCAAAATGTTACGGCCTGTATACCGAAACTCGATCTCACCCCACCTTAAAAAATATCAAGACATCTTTCAACCACACACACACACACACACACACACACACACACACACACACACACACACACACACACACATACGCACACACGTGTATGACATAGCACAGCAGATCTATATTATTTTTCATCATCATCATCATCATCATCATCATCATCATCATCATCATCATTCCGTTAAACAGAATAGACAAATAATTAAAAAAAAAACATTAATTTATTAATAATTGCATCAAAATAATACTTATTTCTTACCTATAAAAAAGATTCTTCCACCAACAGTTGGTCCTAAAAAATGTCCACGAGTTTGTAGTGTGTAATTATTTTTTTGTTATGGTCCAGGTCTATCCAGGTCTATCCATCGTAAGAAAGCGTGTGTGTGTGTATGACGCGTTCACAGTTAAAGTCCCCCATGAAAGGTAAGTGCTTGCGAGCAGAGCTGTCACCGACAGAAACACACTCTCGCTCCTCTTCCTCCTCCTCCTCCCGCGGCGTCGATAGTGTTATTCTCCCTTTCTTCTAACCTGTTAACTACGCTTCCCCTCTCTTTCTCGCTTACCGTGTGCCTCTCCTCCGTTTCACGCGTTGACCGCAACTATCCTTCTCGCATGGCTTGTCTTTATTTAGCAGGTTCGCGGCTAGAGCGAACGTCGTGGGTCGGAATATCAATTCACGTGGTTTGATTACAACAAAGGTTTTCTTGTTAAATCAGTTCTACCTGCCCGACGTTGCCCGGCAGCCCCTATTTAACTTGTTCCCCTAGAATAGAATAAAATAGAGTTAGACAGACACAAGGCCAGTTTTTTTTTTAATGTGGGGAAATCCCGCTCCCCTAAAAGGGACATTCTGAGCAATGATAATTTTATTTTCTAAATTACCTCAGTCTAGAAGGATTTCTCTTTCATTGACCGAGGACAGAACAGATAAAGTGTAGTATCAGAACATATATTACACTTTGCATTATTTATTTATTAAAACATAAAAAAATAAATCATTTTAGGAAATCAGGCACAAGGAGCGTATGGAATCGGTGACTATTCTCTATTTAATTTGAATCATTGCAGTCACCACAATGTCACATTTTTTTTACAAAATAGAAATTGCTTTAGATAAGGTAGGAAGCTACCTCTTGCAAAGAGCTAAAATATTACTTTAAGGTTAAAAATAAGATTTCAACACAGAAAACAGCAATCCTTCTCGTCTGTAAGAAACATCGCTCATGGAATGTGAGAACTAAAGGACAAAATAAAGGAAGTGAGAATTACGCCCAAGATCCAATTTCTGCTCTCCTTAAAATTTACTATATTTGCTTTAAGGGCCATTAAGGGAAATTAATTTATAAATATTTTCAAGAAATTTGAGTCTTTTTCACTTTTTCACTTTTTTTTTTTTTTAAGAAGGATGTCCTTTTGAGTGGCTATTTTTAACCAATTATTACTTTTTAAATCAGATTTTTAAATTTAAATTTAATTATTATGGTTTCGTTTAGTAATTAAATTATTAATTAAACCAACAATCTGTAATTAATTATGTTAAAGTAATGTTGGTTAACATTCAATTCATAATTGGATCTCATTACATATTAACTTACAAATTTTTAATGCAATGGATTTGCTAAGAATTTTTTACATCAAAAATAAGCTTCTGTTCAGCAGTTTAAATGCTTCCGAATTCCTTGCAAACTTTGAAGGGAATAAAAATCTATTCATTCATTATTTTCAGCTATCAAGAAAAGGTTATAATACCTGGCCTGATTACTAAGATACAGAAATACGTACTGATTGATTTAATTTCGTAATTAAATTACTTTTTTCATTTTAAAAAAAGTTCGCTTTAGTATTTAATCCTGCTGCATTATTCCAATAAATAATGGATTGATAATAAATTTTTTAAACAAATGTGTAAATCATATAGCAATTAGTAACACACTCACTCACACGGAATTATATATATGTTGAATATGAAAACTAGTGGCTACACATATGCAAATATATTTCAGTGACCACCCTGCTGGGGAAAATCACATCATCAGGCCAAGAATAGGGAAATATTCTTGGCCTAATGATGTGATTTTTTCCTAGCAGGGTTGTAACTGAAACATATTTGCATATGTGTAGCCACTAGTTTTCATATTCAACATATTCATATTGCTCTGTGTAAACATTGAGCACTCTTTGGTAGACACATTGTGTTTTTTTTGTTTTTGTTTAAATAACTAAACAATACTACAAAATACACACACACACACACACACACATACACACACACACACACACACACACATATATATATATATATATATATATATATATATATATATATATATATATATATATATATATATATATAGTCTTGTAGGATTATTCAGTCATAGAAATGCTTTTAATTTGCCTAGAATTTTTATATGGCCAGAAAATGTACGACTTACATTGCCCTCTTGTATATCCTCGGTCTACCACTGGTCCTGGATATGACCTTAAACTATATTCGATGGTGAGGCTCAAGCTTGCGGACTTTGGGGAGTGTGGCGCCACTCTTTAATTGCCATTGTTCCCAGGTCCATTCTGACCCGGAGTGGTAGTACCTGTTAGGGTCCCAACTATGGGTTAAATAAAATCCTACTTGAAAAAACAAACAAACAAATATACTCTATTAAAAAATTGTTCTTCAAAATAAGTGAATTCGACATTAAATAACCTGAAAAAGAATCGGTCTACCACTATTATTCTTACACTCATCAGTAAAGCGCTTAAGAGATAAGGAAGGAACAGAAAAAACGCAAGGGAGAAAAGAAAAGAAAAACAAAGAAAGAAATAAGGTAAAGCGGAAGAATGGAAAGGAAGAAACCATAAATGATTTATTGGTGGTGATTCTAAGGCATGTCTTTTTTCTTATTATTCGCCACCATTCTCGTTTACTCCCACCACCATTACTCCTATCTCTCATCATTGATCTTTTACTTATTTACTACGTGAAGCTTTGAAAGTTGTATGGCAATAATAATAATAATAAAATCTCTAAATGTATATAATAAATTCATCTCCATGCTTAGATATAATCATCTACTCTAATTGTGATGATAATAAACATAAGAAGTAATGGGGATAAACATTATAAACATTAATGCACCCAAGTCATATGGATAAATATTTTTTTTTCTATTTTTGAAACCGCAACTTTATAATATATAAAAATCGAGAGAGCATCAACTCTATAATAATATATACGAAATCTGCAAGAATTAAAATGGGTGACTGTGATATTAATGATAATTGATAAAGATAATTTTTAATAATAATTATATTGATTAATAATATTAACAATAATGGGAAGAAAGTGTTTAAAGCAAACTTAAAAAAAAATCAAAATTTAAAGAATAATGGATTTCCAAAATTAGAAAATAAGGTGCAAACGGCAAAGGATACACTAATTCAAGACATAAAAGACTTTTGGTATTGAGCATTCTTGTTTTAACCTTGTTAAACTTCATTGGTTACTTAACCTCTGCAAAACCATAACCTCAGATAATATATATATATATATATATATATATATATATATATATATATATATATATATATATATATATATATATATACGTTTTATTTTTTATTACCGTATCTTTCTGTTAAGTTACATTATTGTTTCGGCTACACGGCCGTTTTTTTGGCCATCTGTAGCGTCCTCAGACTTTTACAGAAAAACCAAATTTCCAAAGTTTTTCTGTAAATGTCTGAGGACGCTACAGACGGCAAAAAAAAAAAAAAAAACAGCCGTGTAGCCGAAACAATAATGTAATTTAACAGAAAGATACGGTAATAAAAAATAAAACACATATTTGCTCTACAACAGTATTGAGCACTTTCTTCAGTTTTTATTAACTACCATCGCCACTATATATATATATATATATATATATATATATATATATATATATATATATATATGTATATTTCTGGCCTTGATGGAGGGAGACTACAACTTTTTTTAAATGATCTGAAATAACAGAAAGGGGAGACATTTTTCCAAATATTTCTCATATATTATATTTTTCCTCTTTTGGAAATTGGGTACGATCAATATCAAATAATTCTTATACACTGTGAAATTTACTTTATGCATGAAAACCAAAGATAGATATATGAGAAATATTTGGAATAATGTCTCTCCTTGCTGTTATTTCAGATCATTTGAAAACTGCTGCCAGAATGGCATCAGAGCGTAGATAATGTAGAGATAGAAGCTTGGTTTTTGATGCATTGAAAGTAACCAACCACCTGTTTCCCCATTGTACCACGTTCTCAAGATCAGAGGAGAGAGAAGCAGAGAGAACTCAATCGTTTACGGTCTTTGAGGTGCTGCCATAGATTGTAGTGTCGTCAGCATAAATGTCTACGAATGATGTAAGTATGTGATTTGGAAGATCATTTATGTAGATCAGGAAGAGAGTTGGGCCCAGAATGAATCCCTGAGAGACTTTAGCATTAATACTGAGAGCTTCTGATTTCTGCCTATCAACCACTACTATCAGAGAGAAATATTTAATAATTGACATTTATGGCATATCTTATCAAAGGCCTTTGATATGTCAAGAGCAATTGCCCTAGTAAGGAAGCCTCCGTCGGGAGATTCGCTAATCCTATGAAATATAACTGTAAGCACGCCTGCTAGATATCTAGCAGAACGGAAACCATATTGTACGTCACTAAGAAGGTTATTTTTGCTGAGATGGTTGACTACTTCTCTATTTAACACAGATTTCAGTAGTTTACTTATGATGCGCAGGAGACTTATTGGTATGTACTGGATGGGGGATGTGCAATCACTTGAATTCTTAAATACAAAACATACTGATGAAATTTTCAAAGATGTTAGGAAGCATTTCTCCTTAAGACAACGCTTAAATAATTTTGTAAGTATGGGTTCTGGTTGAAGCTTTTTGAGCATTATAATCGGAATACCGTCAGAGCCAAATGCTTTACTGGAATCAACGTTTTTGATTTGCTTGGCAACATTGCGTACAGATATTTGTATGTTGCATAGCGTGTTTTCAGATACACGAAAAAATACTGGGAGGTCGGCGGCCTTCGTTAGAAAGGGTAGAATTAGCTGCAAAGATGTTGGCAAAGAGTTTGGCTTTGTCTGATGCTGACAAGATTACCTCAGGTCTATTGATGATAGTTGGGTTAGAGCACACACACGTCTGTTCAGGATGTGTTATGTGTCCGTGTTTTCCTTAGTGATCCTTCCGGGCAACAACAACTTGACGACGAAGAATTGGAATTCACGAAAGGATCCTCATAACAACTTGGCGACGAAGGATTCAAATTTAAGAAAGAGGATACTCACAGTAACGTGGCGATGAATAACTCAAATTTAAAAATGACTACCAAAGAAAAATAAAAGGATAAAATTATACCAGTAATTTTACACCGATGCTATCGGCAGAATTCTCAACGAACAAAATACTCTTTCACCTAGGACTACAAAAATACCACAAACCTTTTAAATAAAAGAAAAACAACAAAAACAAACAAACAAACAAACAAACAAACAAACAAAAACAGAATAAATCCTTTTATTGCAAAAAGTTTTCAAATCTGTAAGGATATTTCTGAGTAAAACTAAAGAGACAAAACGCTTTTCTCCAATTAAATATTTTTTTTCTCTCAGAGGAAAAAACGAAAACCATTTCAACGTATAATGGTAGACTGTTATTAGTAATATTATAGTGTTTTTTTTTCTCAAATAAATTTCACTCGTGGGAAAATTATACAAGATGGACGACTTTAAATAGATTATTGAATGGAAGTATGATATGGAAGAAAGGATGTTACAACAACATTAACAGGAACTTCGAAAAAAAAATGCTACAAAAACAGAAAATTGAAGAAAAGTTGATTAAGCAGCAATAGTAATTACAGAAACAACAGCTTTTACAAGTGAAAATGGAAGCACGTCTATATAAATTAAAAAAAAAACCCAAAGAAAAAATAGCAATTACTTCTCAAAGGTTTTACCAATAAACGAACAACAGACAGTAAAACAGCGTTTTCGTAAAAAAAAAAAGACGTTTACCTACGACGTGTTCCTGATCAAGACCAAACGTTGGACGCATTATTTAAGAAGTATAAAAACTTTTTCAATGCCGATTCCTAAGATTATCCTTTTTTTTTTGTTTTTGCTTTTTAATTTCCAAACAAGGCACATCGCTACTTGGATGTTTAGGACTGTGTTTAGGGGAGATGATCTAGATGTTGGTTTACTTTACATTTAAACTTCTGCATGTTAGCACAGTGAGGGAAGCAGGTAATCAGAAGGAAATCCCAAAGTCTAGTAGCTCGAGGGAAGAAACTATTAAAGTAGAATGCTTTCTCAAATTTATGAGCTTCTAGATTTAAGGAGTGAAATTTTGTTGCTAAGCGGGTTAGTCGAGGGTATGTACGTCAATGGGGGACATATGCAATAAATTCATCATAGCAAATTACATTAAAGTACTCGTGAAACAGGCACACAAGATGCAACGGGGCAGGGGTTTATATTTGATTATTAGATTAGAGACTATTATTTTAACCCTGTCCAAAAGGATGCACCAGCCCAGATATGACAACAGTACTCCGTGCATAGGTGAATGATGGCTTTGTAGAGGTACAGGATACTATCAGGTGCGAGTAACCTTCTAGCACAATAGAGGGAGCCCAGGTTCTTTGCAGCAACTTTTGTAATGTCCTAAATGTACTTGTTCCAGCTCACATTGCTTGAAAATGTTAAGCCGAGGAGTTTGAAGGAAGAACTCTCAGGTATGGTGTTATTTGTCATAGCTATCGGTGGTTGTAAAAGCTTCTTGTAATTGCTAAAGGAGAGTAGCTTAGTCCTAATAGCGTTAAATGTTACCATCCATTTACGATCCCATTCCACTACAGTTTAGAAGTTGTTTTATAAGAATTCTGCTTCACACAGATTTGTGTACATCCGTTTTCCCCTCATGCCTGTTATAGAGCGTTGTATCATCGACAAATGTACCAATATCGGACACAATGTTATTAGGGGAATCGTTAATGTATATCAAGAATAATAGCGGTTCAGTGATCGACCTCTGAGGTATTGCCGCATTAATGTTATGAAATAAGTATGTGTGTTTTTACGAAAGCTAGGAACGGCTGGGAACAGTAAGCTTGTAGACTTCCTTAAAAATTAAAAAGAAAATGGCGACCTGCAGTTTTAAAGCAAGCAGGTGATTCAGAAACAAACAAAAAATACCCCCAAGACTATGTTACCGATGTTAGAGGATTATGCTGGGAAAATTATGCCCGTTTCGCGAGAAAACTTATTAAAATTGTAGCAAACTTGGGCACAATATGTCGCATTGTAGAATCATGCACAAAACAAAAACAAAAATAAAATCAGACAGAAAAATGCGTAATAATCAAGATATCTAATAAAAACGTGAAACTACAGTTGGATACTTTCAATTATAAATTTACATGCGTGGAAGAAAGTTAACAAAACACTAAAGTTAACCTGCACGGTGACTGGCAATAAGTTTAATTTTATTGGAAAATTATATTTACCAGTAAATTTGAAAGAGACTGTTAAAAATTGAGGTCGTACGTTCTTATAAATCTGAAAACATATTTGTATTAAACTAGCTGAAGTTTTAAACTTTATAATTTATCAGTCATCATTTTTCATCCAAAATATGTAAGCCGAAGAAAGTCAAAGAGATAAAAACGTACCGTACGAAATTCTTTTCGAAATCAAGCTATTTATGAAAAATACCCAAAGACTTCCCAAATGAATTGCATACAGTAAATCTAGGAAGACAGTAAAACGATTAAATATAATTAAAAAATGCACCAAGAAATACGAAGCAACAATTAAAAACTGAACAGAAAATATAAGTCATAAACAGAGATGGATATACACTGTTGTTTAAAGGCAAATAAAAAAAAATGTCGAAGGATTAAGGAAAAAACCCAAACATTATCCACTCGAGAATCAAGTAGAATTGAAAACTACGAAGATGGTTCAGTTTCAGTTTGTATAAACTTAGAAATACTAAAATATCTGAACTTGCGCAACAGAATTGGTATCCCATTCAGAAACTAATGAATGATATTACTAAAGAAACACAGATATTAAATCAAATTCGTGATATCATACAAAACATACTCATTAGCATCACCAAAACCAATAATAAAAAGACGTCATTGCTATGACATCTAGATACACATTACATATAAAAAGAAGCGCCGATCGACGCTATTTTTGAGACGTTCGATCCAGGAACAACGACGGTAGGGTAGAAAGAGTAAATTCATAAGCGGAAAAGATATTAACGAGCATTTTGTGATGCAAAAATGTTGAGAGTGGTGGTGTTTTGGGGACGTATTCATACACAATATATAGACTCTTTCAGAACTATATAAGTAGACTGAAAGGTACCGAGTCTCGGTGTGGCTTATGTACTTTCATAGTACGCCATTTTGGCGCTACGAGTCACGAAAATCGATAGTCGAAAAAAATCCGATTAAAACAGGAATCGTTCGATTTTTACCAAAATTAACACTGTTATACAGCCTAACATCAGAAGTGCATTTGAGAAGTTTTATCACCGCACAAGCAGAAGAACTGGTGTATAAAACAACAGTAGGTTCTTTGACGACAAGTGCATCCGAAATAAATGTTTCTGTTTCGAGCACAACTTACCCATGATACTTGAATTTTGCATTTTAAAGTTTAATTCAAGCCATTATATAAATATAATTTTATAGAATCAATAGTAAGTTCTCTAAAGTGCAGTTTAGACTACAGTATATTCTGGATTAAGTCACTGCGGCAAGGCATGTGCAGGTTTCTTCTGGTGTGTCCCGATGACTGCCTAATTAGAGCAATTAATCAATCGATTTGATTGAAAAATAGGCGATTTCACTGATTTCGATAACAATAACAGTATTGGAAGTATAAACCATTCGCTGATCCTCATTCGACCTCGGGCAACGTAAGGTATCTTTGCTAGTATGATATAAATATGTATATAATTAGATTAGTTCAAAAGTATTAAAAAATGAATTCTAAGTGAATATTCTTTAAAAGTGCCGAATACAAGGTAGAACTATACAAAACTATCTTATAGAAAGTAAAGTATATGAATTTGTTTCGATGCTAAAGTACACTGGACAGGAGCACAATTCACACTAGAATCGAAATCCCAAAAGAGAAAAAAAAATCAGATATCGATGATCTAGATAGACGTAAATTTAGTTTAATGTTATAACTATACTGGGGACGAGACAACACAAGCAAATTAATTAACTAGTTAATTAATTAAGTAACTAATTAATTAACTCAATCACAAACAAATCGAATTAAAGACACATCTTTTCACCCCCAAACCTCTCCTACATATTAAGGCGGTTAACAAGACACAAGTAATGCACATGCTTAATAGAAAAAAAATATACACACACAAAACTTAACATGCAAGTAAACAAGCATGCTCATATTTCGCTATTGTTTATTAGGGATTCGCCACCCATTAAGGCTCAAAAGCCACTCAAGGATAAATTTTCATGGATGTCAAGTGGCCAGTGAGATAACACTGTAATGATTGACAATTGAACTTGGCCAGAATTTGATTAATTAGGAGAACGGCTGAACAATAACTTGTTTACATTGGACTTGTAATCAACTAGAGAGTAGCACTTCGGTATTATTCTCCACGAATAGTTCTAGGAAAAATAACTTTGCTCATAGAATTTACATGTAGGTTTTCGGCACAGATAAAAGAGTATGAGAAAGACGAATATTTGCTGTGAATGATGAAACTCAGTCGAGTGTTAGGAAATAGGTCGAACATAAAAAGAAATATGGTAAATTATATTGTAGACACGTTTTACCGGAAGTGAAATTCAGTTGATCGGATCTGCGCATGAGTCACGTGATCAGGTTAGCTGGAGTCAGTGAGTTTGGGTTTGGACGTAAAGAAGAACAGACGACCTAGCAAGTCGTCCCCTCCCCTTCACTGGGGGAGAGGGCGCTTACGTGTGTGAAAATAAGAACCAAGCAAGCAAAGATATTCACTTTCCATTCTTCTGCGATCGAGACATGGAAGGTGAATAAAAACTATAAAAAACCAATCATTGTCTTGGAGTGAATGAATATTCGTCCAAAACAGGTTCCCAGTCTCCTAGGGAGACTGGGAACCTGTTTTGGACGAATATTCATTCACCCCAAGAACAAGATGAATTCCAGGTGGACAAGATCAACAACTCATAAAATAAGTTATGTCCAGAATACATGTACCACACACACACACACACACACACACACACACACACACACACACACACACACACACACACACACACATACACACACACATACACTCACATACACACACAACTGCATACGAACAATTAGATATGAATATATCAGAACTAGACAGCGGTCCTGGATATGACCTTAAACTATATCCAATGGTGAGGCCCCAGCTTGCAGGCCTTAGAGAGTGTGGAGCCACCCTTTAATTGCCATTGCTCACAGGTTCACTCTGACCCGGAGTGGTAGTACCTGTTAGGGTCCCAACTATGGGTTAAATAGAATACGACTTAAAAAACAAATATACTACATTAGAAAATCGTTCTTCAAAATCACCAGATTCGGCATTAAATAACCTGAAAAGGGTTGATATGCCGTAAAACAAAACAACCAAAGCAAACAACTAGACAGCAACACACTTAGACGATCACACTACGGTACCCTTTTATGATACAACAATACCACACGAGCACCTGCCGTGAAAACAGCGATAGCGCAGAGATAGACTCATATATGTAGCTGATGCCATCACTTTCGAGACATTTCCTCTTGATACGGCTGCATTCTCAACTGTTTCAACAACGGGCACCAACAATCTACCTTTAGAAATCTGATAGGCATGTCATGTTAATTTGTTTTACGAATGTGCACTACCTGAATAAAAATAAATTTGACCAATTAATTCACAACAATATCCTTTAATAGAAAGATGAAACTGATAATTCTTTTCGATTTTTATAGGTTCTTAAAATTGAACCAATATTTACAAGGGTCTCTATTATTTTGACCAACTCCTGTATTTATGTGTAATTATCACTTCCTGTACTGATGATTGTGAAAGCATGAAACACTAGGTATAAAAATAATTATTAATATTTATAATTATAAGCCTCTTAATAGATTATCAAAGTTGAGCCCTGTCTGGGAAATAAAAAAAATGAAGCAATAAACTGGCGAAATGCAACGTTTACAATTTTCAATCGTTAGAACACTCCCTGACCAACTTTACTGTTACGTTGGTATTTATAGATGTTTAATTTCCCGTAACATCCGTGTTAATAAGTGCTGGTCCAGAAGTAACATCCTAGCAAATGCAATCAAAGATGATTTTGTAACCGGGTTCGAATCCATCGACAAGTAATTCTCGCTTCTTGCACTGTTAATTGCGAAAGCATTATATACTAGTGTCTGTGGTTATAAAAATGATTCGGTGTGTGACTGATTCGGCGGGAGGACGATTCGACATAAAATTACCAGTTCGTCGATAGTTTTTTTTTTATTATTAATTCAGTAAACAAAATGTTTTCTTTGAATAAAATTGAAATAAAAAGTATTAAAAGAAAAAAATGTATGAATCCAAAAATGAAATTTAAATACGGTAATTTCCAAAATGTTTTAAAATTTAAACTAGAGATTAATTGTTTGTACTAAGAAATAAAGGACTCCTTAAATATAGTATTTTCTAAAAATGTTTAAATTAATTTATTACTGATATTTTATTTCAGAAAATATTGTTTTATTTCTTAAATTATGAATAGCAAAGAAAGCGTAACCATTTTTAACTTTTCTAAACTTTAAACGTTTTTTTTAAATTCTTTTTTAAACACGAAAAAATATTTATGAATTAATAAAAAGAACGAAGGCAAAAAGTAAAAAATAAAATTTTCAGTCAATTTTAAAAGAATTTCGACTAGAATTTTTTTAAAACTCAAAATGGAAATACTGTTTTGTAAACTCATTAAAGTTAATTATTTATTTCGTATTAATTTGCAACACCATTCATAAAATTATTAGCGTCTGTAATGATTCAACTTTCATTATAATTCTTTTTAACCATTCATCAGCATCTCTATATTAAAAAAAAATTGTGGAGGGTGTTATCCAGCGATTAACTTGTCTGAAAATGCATCATGTCCCTTCTGAGTTTTCTTTAAGGCTTCTATAAATTTCCAAGTTGGTAGGATGATGCGTTCCTAGTTCGCACTGTGAACGTCGATTGGCAGCTTCAGCGTGATTGTTGGTTCGATCTTCATTATTTATAGTTCATTCATTAAAGGTTCCGTATCTCGGAGGCAAAAATAGGGTTTGTTCTTGCATATTGACTCCTCTTCTGTCATAAAATACAATTATAATCAAACCAATGGAACAAGCGAATTAGTTCATTAGGAATAACTGCAGCTAATGTATCCACGTATTCGTCCATCTGTTCTAATGGAACAGATGTGAGTGCTATAATCATTTTAGACCATAACGCAAAGTTAAGATCAGTTTTATAGTGGTTTGAAAAACTCAATGTAACAAAATGTTTGTGCACGTCTTGGGTTAGATGGAAAAAGCAGCCTTTAATAAAGACGGCGGGGAATACATTTTGTAGAGAATGAATTGCAGCTCGTTCAAGATCTCAAATTACGGAGATCGGACTCAAATTCGGTTCAATAATTTTAAGTAAGTCAAACGAAAATAAGTTGCTCATTGTTAGGAAGAAGAACAGAAACGACAGAAATGTTTCTTTGCCGATACGCTATACACCAGATGAAAAAAAGCTAGGTGCAATACTAAAAATCCCGCCAACAAACCAACTTTCTGAACTGACTAAATGCAGCTTATTTTTCCAAATACTAATATCCTATTATTTTTATTTTTTTTTTGTTTACTTGGCTCCACACGAGGCAAAGTTAGACACAAGGTCAGTTTTTAATGTGTGTGTGGAGGGAGGAGAAGGAGAAGGAGGAAACCAGCTCCCCAAAACGGGGCATTCTGTTTAGTAATAAAAGTAAAAAAAAAAATGTATCAGTCATGACTTTTATAACAGGAGAATAATCTTTTTATTATTTTGACTCTCGAGTATATATCAGTTAATATCTTTTATATTTTTAGATAGAGTGACGTGGTTCTCAATGGATTAACTGTGTCTAATTGTGTCCGATATATACTCGAGAGTCAAAAAAATGAAAAGAATATTCTCTTCTCATAGTCTTAGTCATGAAGGAGTTCTCCTCCACAAATTGAGACCAAAAGAGTTAAGTGAAAAAGTGAAGCGCAGCATCAGAACAGACACTACACCTCGATCCCGGCCCGAAGGCCAAAAACCCCTTCTCCAGTATCTCATAATGAGAACTTTTCTTCCATATCCAGCTGGGGAACATATAATGTATAGAATTTGATTATAACTAAATCCTCAAATGAGTTAACTAGTGCTTATTTTAAACAAAAACTCGTCACTTTGCGATAAGTTTTCGCATTGCAAACAAGTCTGGAACTAAAGCTAAAATAACTTTATGAATTCATTTACGACGACGTTTAGTGGCTTCAGAGTTTCAGCACTTCTTTTCTTAACATTTGTTTTTATCTCTTCGATCTCTATTTATGCAACAGATGGTCCATGGGTGTGTCCATTCAACTGACGAATCAGTTTGATTATTCAGTTTTAGTTAAAATTCAAATTATTTTATTTTTAACTTAAAAATATTTTTTTCACTTGTTTAATCCCCAAAAGATTAACTAGAAAATAATTAACCAAAAAGAGTTTTGCAAAAACATGATTTTTCTTTAAAACTTTTAAAGTGATACATTTTCATATTGTTTTTTTTAAATAAAAATAACTATAAAATCTCTCTCTCTCTCTCTCTCTCTCTCTCTCTCTCTCTCTATATATATATATATATATATATATATATATATAGAGAGAGAGAGAGAGAGAGAGAGAGAATATGTATATATATATATATATATAGAGAGAGAGAGAGAGAGAATATATATATATATATATATATATATATATATATATATAGAGAGAGAGAGAGAGAGAGAGATAATCTTAGTGATGGGACGATTTCAATATTTTCCCGCTTCCGATACAATTACCGATCCCGTACTAAATTCCCGATTCCGATACAGTTACTGATTCCGATTACGATCCTTTATAAATCTCTAAATATTTAACTATATAGTTGTATCCTTTCTCTGATTATCGTACAAAACACATGATAATCTCGTGATTATCGTACAAAAACACATGTTAGATGTCCAAATATTTTCGTAAGCGTAAAAATATACTTGTGGGCGACGATCTATCGATTTTAGCTTCACTGATGTTTTAAAATCAATCAATATTTATTATTTTATCGTTATTACCAGAAATGGAAGATTTAGCTTTGAATAAAATTAAATAAAGAAGACACTTAAAAGAATCGTTTTGGCATCGGAAAATTGGTACAAATTTTTGCGATTCCGATACCGATTCCGATACTCTCAAATATCCGATTTTTCCGATTCCGATAATTATCCCAACACTTATATATATATATATATATATATATATATATATATATATATATATATATATATATATATATATTAGTTATAGAAAAATTTCAAAGATGTAATTACTTTACACTCAACATTTTTTTAAAGATTTTTATGCAAACGTTTAATATTCCTTATAGTACGTCTAACATGTTTCGCTGAATAGCAGATAACCACTAAAAATAAAAAATCCCTAGAGACGAATATATGTTCTCCCCTAAATTCTAGAAAGTTTATTATATGCAATGAAAAAATATTTAGAAAATAAAAAATAAAAAAAGCATATATATATATATATATATATATATATATATATGCTTTTTTTATTTTTTATATTCTAAATATTTTATTAACTGTTTGCTCATATATATATATATATATATATATATATATATATATATATATATATATAAGCAAACAGTTAATATAATATGTTAAAAAAACTTTGAAATGAGTTAAAAACATATTTAATCCCAAAAGGAAACACTAGATAAATGGATAGTCCTTAATTCGCGGAGTTTCGAAGAAATACTCTCCTTCTCATCAGAGGGTAGGAATTAGCAAAATGCAGGATCGGATTTTGCATGCAGAAGTATTTGATGAAACAACAAGTAAGTCAAAGATCTTACTTGAAAACAAAATAAGTTAAGCAGAGGGAATATGGTTAAGAAAAAGGTGATTACACATGAATGGATAGTCTGGTGGAAGATAAAAAATCCAGTGACGGTAAAATCCAAATGTAAAACTTCAAGAAAGTTAAAAGAATTTCCATTTGTACAAGTAAAATCCAAGGGAATTCCCGTAATATGAAGAAGATGGTCCATAATAATCCAAAGGCAGCAATCCATGGAATAATGGAAAAACATGTGTACAAGGAAAAAAAATAATACTAATAAAAGAAAAATAAGACGTGCTTTTCACTCTACTTCCGAGACATAACTATAAATAAAATATGGATAATATTTTTGACAAAAAAGATCAAGGATAGTTGTTTTCTGTGTACGTTGTTATTCTGGGTAAGTGCTATGTGGACGGATTCAGTCCTCTTCATTAAACTCGTAATCTATCAATCTAATTGTCATCAGGTGTTTTTAAGGTTGACAATATCGAATAATTGCAATAATTGCTTTTAGACATAAGCAATATATATTGATTAGAAATAAGACCAACTAATAACCAGAAGCTTCAACAGGTTTGATAGTCAATTTCATCAAGCACACACGAATAGACTCAAATATTTTAGGATAGTTGGAAAGTTGAACGGAATAACATACCATATAAGTATTATATTTTAATAGTTCTTTATCTCTCTATTTTCTCTCTCTCTCTCTCTCTCTCTCTCTATATATATATATATATATATATATATATATATATGTCTGTATGTATTTATATATGTATGTATGCATATATGTATGTATATATGTATGTATGTATGTCTGTATGTATGTCTGTATGTATGTATGTATGTCTGGTCATATCATATGCTACTGGTTCCATGTAACCCAGTACTACCTGCCTCATGGTCGGGTCACCGGCGACTAAACTGGTTCCCCCACCAGACCTGTTTGGTGAGGAGGGCGGCTAATCTCCCCGAAGGATGAAAAACAAGACCTTCCAAAGGACGAATGAACCCTTTTTCGGAGTCAACGGCCAACTAGCACCGTGTATATTGGTGTGCATTTATATATGTGTTGGGGTGGAGAGGGCACCTGTAGGCCGTGGCGAAGGCAGCCTTCCTAGGAGAACCAAATCTCTGATTTAAAAAAACATAAAGTGGGAGACCAGTACCCGCATTAAGCTGGTCTGCTGTTTAATTTGTTGCTGGCTATCTTGCTCTTGCTTGTTGCTAGGTCTCAACATTTTGAACCGAGAGAGAGAGAGAGAGAGAGAGAGAGAGATAGAGAGAGGGGGGAGAGATTTAGCTGTCGTACAAACCTAAGACTCTGTAACATCATCGTTGTATAGATACTCCCTCAGGCATTTGGGCTCATGGACTTTAAGTGTCCGAGGGAGTGGCACTCGTCTGGCAAGACGTTGCAATAATTATATATATATATATATATATTTTGAGAATAGCTCGCGTTACTTTAAAACACCAGTTTCTAGTTTAGTAATAAGGATGATAAAACAAGGTGGGGATAAAAATAAAATATTAAAACAGTTAAATAAAGCATTTGTTCGTTATCCTGATGCTTTTGAATCGTTTAAGATAAATCAGACTATATTAATAAAGGAAATCCAAAACTATATTAGCAATGTATAAAATGTATTTATAATTACATATAACAAATTTATATATAAAAAAAAAATGTATATATGTAAAAATATTTTTAACCTTTATACATCTAATTTTAAATAAGAATGTAAATATACTAAATACTAATCATAGTGGGGGTGATAAGTAGTTAAATTGAATAATCCTAATCTTATAAATACAAGACTGATAAATTAAAAAATTAAAAAATGTATCCATTTTAAATGTGAAAATTGATGAATCGCACAGGTAAGAAATTCATTTTTATAGTATGAAAAGGTTAGTAATTGCAATTAAGAATAGGAAATTGGATCAAATGTTTGAAACATGTCTTCTTCCTAAGATTAAGGGTGGTGGTGTTTGATCAACAATGCTGGGGAGCCATTATGTAATATACTGTTTTTTTTTTAAATCCCCGAAACAGTTTGTCATGGTAAACAACTGATGATCGCTTGAAAAATAAATTATTGGTATTATAGTAAATTCGAGAGCGAGTTGATGCAGTGATTGCAGGTGATTAAATGACTTACTGACTAGATGGTTTTCTAACGAATGATAAAAAATATTTTTTGTATAGTTTTAAAGGTTAAAAACTTCCAAGACTATATATATATATATATATATATATATATATATATATATATATATATATATATATATATGTACATTTATATAAATGTTATTTATTTGTTTTAGTTTTGTGATACTTTTTGAATGAATTCAATTATTTATATTGATTCGTATGCTGCTTATTTTGATCAATTAATTTTTGCTTGATCAGAGATATGTTAATCTGAATTTAAAAACTAACATCCACAAGAACTTTCTTATTAACCTGATATATGTATATATATAAACTGTGTCCATCGCTTTATTGCGGATTACAAAATAATCAATATTTCAGTAAATATAAGTTATAAAAAGCTGAAAATTACACCATCCAAGGACTGTATTAAGGTGAGATAAATCCTAAAATTTCATCAAAATTCATGTCATATTTAAAAGTTATGTTATTTTTTTAATATTCAAAGAATTTTCACCATCCATCGCTTTATTGCAAGTCTTCTAAGATAATGTTTTAGCTCAATAAAACAATACCAAAGCATCATAAATTTATATTGAACACATTTTCTGGGGAAAATTAACAAAAACAAAGGCACATCCCGAGGGCTAAGTGTCAAACAAACGAATTATTTGTCCACATATCCCCCATGTTTTGAAATTACATTAAACAACCTTTTGTCCACCGAGGAGGTCAATTGTTTGATCTGAGATGGAGTAATGGTTCGACTATTTTGTTCCAAAGGGCAGCCTTCGAAGAAAACTGCTCTCCTCCCTCATAAACTCATCGTTTCAATATTGACCATAGGTGTTCGATGGGGTTAAGGTCCGGAGAACACGGTGTCCAGGGCATGAGGGTTTCTCCAACAAAGCCCTGAGATCCAAGGAAGGATGTAGTTGCCCTAGCAGCATGAGATGGGGCATTGTCATGCATAAAAATAATCTTAAAACGACGTGACAAGGGAAGATCATCTAGCCATGGTAACAAATTCTCATTTAGAAAGGCAGTGTAGGCATTGCTGGTGAGCTTGACACCTTTTGGCACTCGGAATGGTCCACATAGCTTATCCCCAATAATTCCCGCCCAAAACATTATGCCTCCACCTCCCTGTTGGCGACGAAATCTATAAGGCGTTGGAGTTCCATTTGGATTCCAAACTTTGGCCCATCCGTCCGGTCCATCAAGGGTAGCACGAGCCGCATCTGTAAACAGAACATTTTGGCAATCCATTTTCATATATTTTTGTGCCCAAGCCAATCGTTTTTCTTTGTGGGTTTGGCTCAATGGAGGCCTTGGAATAGGATTGATGTTCCTTGCCATTTCATTCAGTACATTGCATCGGGCTTGTCTGGACCTTGGTATGACTCCAGCCCTCGCAAAAATTGTTGCACTGGTGCTGTTTGGGTTGCGCACAATCTCTCTACGAATTTTTCGAAGATCCCGATCAGAAAGGTTCCTCCTTGTGCCCTTATCTTTCCTGGACTTGATGTTGGGGTTCTTGACGAATGTAGCTAAAGTTCGGGGATCCCTTTTTAGTTCTGTCGCTAAATTTATGATCGAGAGTCCTTCTGCTAGTCCTGCAATAATCCTCTGCTTCTCGGTAGCTGTTAAACGTCCTTTTTTTGGCATTTTATGAGACCTGCAATAAAGCGATGGACGGTGAAAATTCCTTGAATATTAAAAAATAACATAACTTTTTAAATATGACATGAATTTTGATGAAATTTTAGGATTCATCTCACCTTAATACAGTCCTTGGATGGTGTAATTCTCAGCTTTTTATAACTTATATTTACTGAAATATTGATTATTTTGTAATCTGCAATAAAGCGATGGACACAGTTTATATATATATATATATATATATATATATATATATTCATTCATCAATTTATTTACATATGTATTACAGAATAGTAGGACAACATTGGCACCGTTTGTTTCAAATCTAAAGGAAGGTGATCTAAAGCTGCTCTCCTATGCAGGACTTTCATAATCCTCTGTTTATCTGACGAGAGTCTAGCATAGTCTTTCTACTTGTGCGGTGATAATAGATTGAATTTAAGTTTAAAATGAATAAGTCAAATATCGAGTTTCAATTGTACTTTCAACAGAAACACTCATTCCGAACGCGGAACCTACTAAGAACACTGCTAGATACATGATGTACATTTGTGTGAAATTTCATAAAAAAAGCGGCCCAGCCGTTTCGAAGTCCATAGGAAATAAACTCTCAGACGCACAATTACTTTTATATAATATAATTGTAGAGATATATTCTTACATGTATATACACATGCATGCATGGTTATTGAGCATAACACGGAAAATTAACTTTCAAACACGACAGTAGAAGGCGCTCTCATCGCTCAATAGAGGTATGGAAGAAACAAATAGAAACAATGCCTCCGATTTTCTCCAAAACTGCTTAATTATATATTTGGGCAAACTATTAAGATATTTTGTGTTAATATATTTATGTTTTTAAATATATTTATTAGTAGAAACGTGAAAAAAACCCAAACAAACAACAAAAAAAAACAATGAATGTGTCGCAAACTATTGTTTTGAATTATTAAACCTTTTCTTTTTATCAATTTCTATTTATTTTTGGCAAACTATTTAGATATTTTAAAAATATATTTATATAAAAAAACCATGAAAAACAATGAATGTATCACATTTTTTAACAGTAACAAAATGGTGAATGTGCAAGATAAAAAATAGTTTCACAGTTGTGCGAATAATCTTATTAGAATTCAAAACAATATTTTATGTTTCTATAAATAAACGCATTGTCAAAATATCTAGATAAATAAAACAAGCACTTAAAAAAAATTTTTGTATGGAACGCAATGCGACACATTCATTGTTTTTTAATATTTCTGTAAATAAATATATATATTTTTTAATATCTAAACAGTTGACCAAAACACCTAACATATTGATGAACTAAACATAGTTATTAAAAAAATATATGCGATAAAAAATAAGTAATAAAAATAAGTAAGCACTTTTGAAGAAAAGTGGTATTGTTTGTATTTTGTGCCCCCATACTTCAATCGAACGATGCGAGCGCATTCTAACGACGCATTTCAAAGTTAAGCTACCGTGTTATGCTCAAATGGCGACTCACAAAACACACACAAATCAAAGGATTCCATCCATATATATATATATATATATAATATTATATACTTCAGAAGTTAGTATGCATTTTGGTTGGTTGGTTGGTTGGTTGTTTTGTTTGACGGCATATCAACCTTTTCAGGTTATTTAATGACGAATCCAATGATTTTGAAGACATTTTTCAAGTCCGTTTCTATCATAGTTAGGATCCTAACAGGTACTACGACTCGGGGTCAAAGTTGACCTGAGAACAATGGCAATTAGAGGATGGCTCCACACTCCGAAAAATCTGCAAGCTTGGGCCTCACCATCAAATATAGTTTAAGGTCATATCCAGAACCAATGCTTTTTGGATTTGAAGTTGAATATCCTTTTTTCTGTCTCAATATCAAATTTCGCTTATTCTATGTAGCTAAAATGATTTAAAAACTTGTACTTTTTTATGCTTATTGTCTTTTGCAAACAATGTGAAAACCAATAATAACATTTGCTGATATTTTTCCTCTGAGGAAATACATAAACATCGAAAACTCATGGGTTAAGGACGTTTATTTATTAAACTGTATTTTTTGTTCGAAAACAATAAAAAAATTTTATATTTGAAAATAAACCTTTTCAAATCATTAAATTTAAATACCTAAATTATGATATATACATTATATATATATATATAATATATTATAAATATATATGCATATATAGTAAGGTATTAAAATATTTGCCAATCTAGCTATATCTTATGTAATCGGGTTTAAATGTGTGCAACATACTCTACTTATATATGCGTCTATACAGTAACAATGAATGCAATGTGCTAATACATTGGTAATATATACATCTTTTTAGAAAACCCTGTATTTATATATATATATTTTTTTTTTACACAGTGGTCACCACTTATCAAGGCCCGGAAGCCACTCAGGGATAAGGGTTATTGCAAGTACATTACGTTAGTGTGGAGATTTGATGAAGTGTTTACTTAAGGGGGCGGTTCATTAGGAATTTGTTAACGTTGGACCTGAAGACATCCAAGTTGCAGTCAGGTGGGAAGCAGACAGACGGAACAGAGTTCCACAGGTGTGCAGTTCTAAGAAAGAAGCTTTGTTCATGGAATCCACGTTTTGATTTAGGTACAGATAAAGAGTGGGGGAAATTTTTCACAGTGGATTCAGCTAGACGGGTGTTTTTCGTGAAAGTTTGGCGAGGGGGGACCAGGGATTGGAGTTCAGACGAGCACCTGCCATGTCTTTGAAGTTTTTAACCTTTAAAACTATACAAAAAATATTTTTTATCATTCGTTAGAAAACCATCTAGTCAGTAAGTCATTTAATCACCTGCAATCACTGCATCAACTCGCTCTCGAATTTACTATAATACCAATAATTTATTTTTCAAGGGATCATCAGTTGTTTACTATGAAACACTGTTTCGGAGATTTAATATATATATATATATATATATATATAAGTATATGTATATATATATATATAATACACACACACACACACACACACACACACATATATATATATATATATATATATATATATATATATGAAGTTATAAAATATATATGGCAATTAAGCTACACGGAATATTTCGCGTTTCATCCACGCTAGGATTCATAAGGCTTATACGAGGATTGCATATCGTTTTTCTAATGTGTCCTCACGCCCAGAGTGCATTTTTGAAATTCACCAGCTGTGACGATCAGGCTTTAGTAGCGTGCGTTTCAATTCCTGCTGTAGCTGTTCATTTGAGCCTGAAATCATAATAATGGAGCAGTCAAATTATAAGATGTATAGCAATGTATATATATATATATATATATATATATATATATATATATATAAATATATATATATATATATATATATATATATATATATATATATATATATATATATATATATACACGAGTGGCGGACGGATGTTTATTTATTTAAATAGACATTCGGACAGTTTAATTTCGGCCACCGATTCCGTAGTCAGGGGGTAGGACTGCCGACTGTCATCACGACGGTTCTGGGTTCGATCCTCGGTTTGGGAGAGGTGTTAGTCTAGCGGCACTGATGAGTTGTGAAACAACGAAACAGGTCTGTATGTCGATGACTAAAATATATTTTATATATATATATATATATATATATATATATATATATATAGTTCACAGATAAAAAAATATGATGTATTCATTTGCATCCGTTTCAAGACTTCAACTGTTTTGTGTACGATGGTTTTCGAAGCGACACAACACGTACACACAGACACACACACGTACTCAAACACACAGACACACGCACACAGACACACGCACACATATATATTATATTTCATTCAATTGCTTCCATCAATTCTAAAATATTTGTGTCTATTCGTATGTACTCGATGAAATTGATTCTCAGACCTGTTGAATCTTCCATTTATTAGTTGGCTATTGTATTGACACGTTCCTAATCAATATATATATTGTATCTGTCTAAAAGCAATTAGATAAGTTTCATCGTACACTATTCCCAAATCTGTCATATTTGCAAATGTCAGTCTCACCCAGTGACTATCAAACTCACTCTACTATTGTAATGATTTGATAAACAGTATTCCAAAATTATCTCCTTCTCTGGTATACAGCCCCAAATATCAGGTAAGGTATTGTTTTCAAAAATATAGATATATTGATATTTCTCTATATGACGTCAATGGTACGTTATTCTTTGTTTATTTCCGATATCAGTTTTTTATGCATCAGATACCGAGGCCGTGTAAGTAAATGTTTCAACTTCCCAGCTTGACATTAAACTGGAACATGAACTAGAACAAATACATTGAGGATAGTGCCAAGGCTGCTGCAAAGAAAGTGAGAATAATCTGTATCTCTAAAAAGCTACCGTTTGCCCATACATAGCGTATTGTTGCTACATCTAGACTGGTGCTTCCACCAATGGTCTCTCATTCTTATACAGTATCTAAAACATTCCAATTTAATAGCTCCCGCACTATCAATTTAACTCCAACCCCTATCCCCTCACCACAATCTGGCACCATTTTGTCTGTTTTACAAGTGCTTTAATGGAATGTGCTCTATTGAACTCATTGCACTTGTACGATGTGCCTTCAATAAGCTTCCAGATTTTTTTTGGGAGGGGCACTCATGGGACAAACTTCACGCAAATCTTCCGCATCTTCAGTTCCTCGTGAACAATTGTGTGTGCAGTTCTCATGCTGACATCAAAACTGTGCACTTATTGTCTCTATGGACACACAACGATCCTTATCCATGAAATTCTGGTGTTCTGACTTTCATACTCCTTCCACACCTCTGATCATATCTCCCAGACTCCCTGCGCTCCTTGAACCTCTTATTCCACTCAAAAACTGATGCTCGATTCATGCAAGATGGTCCGAATGCAATCTGAAGCTTTCTCTGACATTTTTTGCATGTTTAAAACAGAATTTTATTGCATATCGTTTTTCTAATGTGTCCTCACGTCCAGAGTGCATTTTTGAAATTCACCAGATGTGACAATCAGGCTTTAGTAGCGTGTATTTCAATTCCTGCTGTAGCTGTTCATTTGAACCTGAAATCTTCAAAAATTAATCAAACTATAAGATGTATAGCAATAGCATACTGAATTTTCAAGAGTCTACAGCAATTTAACTGCCTGTACAAACTAAATCTGGAAACGTATTGAAGGCGCCTCGTACTCCTTCGACGTATATTTACCGAATACCCATCAAACAGCAAAATCCCAACCTTCACTGCCGATGCCCCTAGATGCAGGAATACCTTCTTTTCTAACAGTGTCTTCCTTGGGGATGATACACTTTGAATTTCGTTCCTTTTCCCCTGACTGTAGTAACGTGCAAAAGTTATAATTTAATATAAACAGAGACCATTTCCTGGCACATTCCATGTAAACTTGGTCCCAAATAGAAGCTCCTTACATTCAAGTGGCGCTACGCCTTGTTTGGGGGTGAAAACAAGGACAAAAAAATGTTTTACAGCCTCCACATTACACGAATACAAACAACAGATTTACATAGAGTGAATTTTGATAGAAAACGATGGTTTGGTTTTTCAATCACTTTTTTATTTATGCTATTTTATACAAGAAACAATGGTTTATATCAACATCTATACTCATCTGCATAACTAACTCAATTATAGTTGTTTAAAACCGCCCAAGAATAACGCATATTCACCTTCATCAAATATATTGTTTTCAGTCATGTTCGTCACTGTGATTGTTTACAGCCTAGCGTCCTCATTGCTTGACGAGTCGTCACTAAACTTGGTCAAAGTATCGGTCATAGTCTTAGAACTCGTATGTTTGGGATATCTAAGTCAAAGGTCAAGGTTAAAGGTCAAGGTCAAAGAAAAAATTGAAAGTTACACTTTTGGTGATACATCTTTTTTCTTGTGATCGTACAAACTCGATACTTTTCATATATTGTAACTAATGGAATTCCACATCTTGAAGATAATTGCCGAAATTTAGTCGTTTTGCAGGGGGTCGAAATGTGTAAAGGTGTCAATTGATCGTACAACTAAGTATTATTAATAATAAGTTAAATAAATAACGGCAATAGCAAAAATAAATGACAAACACAGATGCTCTGTTAAAGACGATGTGTATCGTGTTTTAATTTTTACCCAGTAAAAAAAGTAAAATGTATGGAAATGGATATCAGGATCAACCGGAGCAACAATGGAGGTCTCGCGGAGTTGAGATTCTTGCGTCCTTTAAGTAGATTACGTACTTCAGGTTGATTCGAGTCGTGTAGACACGATTTGATGCTGAAAACAGGTAACCGGTCGTTGACGGGGTATTAAACGTCAACGGGTGCTGGAACTGGTAAGTGGACATCAGTGAGCATTGAAAACTGATAGTTTTATGTCATTAAGTACTGAAACAGGTAACTAGGCGTTAGTTGGCACTGAAACGTGTAGTTAGATGTCAGCGGGTTCAGGAGACGGTGGCTGAAAGCACTGGGGGCTTCAAGAGTAACTGGAAGCTGTAAGAGCGAGCTGGAGGCTCTGGAGTCGCTAGAAGTTGCAGTTGACTGGCTTAATAAAAAAATGAACGACTATAATTAATTTCGCACCGTATTACGCATAGTCAAAATTGTTTTCGGTGTTTTTTAACTGTATTTATTTTTTAAGATAGGTTCCAAATAATAGTCATTTGTTTGTGTTTAGTTTGTGATCTATAAAGTATTTGTGTGTTTTCTATTAGCACACGTGGTCGTGACGTATTTCTAGAGTTGTCAGGTTTCTGCCTACGTCTTATTCGGGATTGTTTCGATGAAATGTAAACAAAGAAGCGGTAATATGAGGCCACAGCAGTTGGAATTTTAACTTCCGATTTTTCCAAATTTGATGCATGCAGATGGTCGTCTTTGATTGATAATAACCATCATGCAAGATTTCAACTTGTTGTTGTTGGGTTATCAATGTTTCCATACCATAACTTTGTGAATAGTTTATAAAATATCCGAAATAGTTTATACAATATCCGAATAGTTTATACAATATCCGGAATAGTTTATACAATATCCGAATAGTTTATACAATATTCGAATAGTTTATACAATATCCGAAATAGTTTATACAATATCTGAATAGTTTATGCAATATTCGATATAGTTTATACAATATCCGAATAGTTTATACTATATCCGAAATAGTTTATACAATATCCGAATAGTTTATACAATATCCGAAATAGTTTATACAATATCCGAATAGTTTATACAATATCCGAAATAGCTTATACAATATCCGAATAGTTTATACAATATCCGAAATAGCTTATACAATATCGGAATAGTTTATACAATATCCGAATAGTTTATACAATATCCGAAATAGATTATACAATATCTGAATAGTTTATACAATATTCGAAATAGTTTATACAATATCCGAAGAGTTTATACAATATCCGAAATAGTTTATACAATATCCGAATAGTTTATACAACATCCGAAATAGTTTATACAACATCCGAATAGTTTATACAATATCCGAAATAGTTTGTACAGTATCCGAAAGTTAAGCCCAGATAAGATTTTAGCACATACTTGCGTTGTCAGGTTGAGATATACAGTGTCATCATTTATTTGTATTCTTATTTTTAATTATCTTGTTTATCCTAGGACTATCCACTAATAAGGCATATGTTTCACATCTGATACTCGCATGAAAAACTGCACGTATTTAGAATTAGTCAGTTCACGTCGTCCTTCTTGTCAGTGCCCGATTTCGTTATTGAAATGTATTTTTATAAGAAAGATATCGGGGGAAACCAATGCTAAAAATGGAATCATCTGATTCATAAAATATGAACACATGGCCCACCACAAAAATGTAATTGTTTGAAGTGTGAGGAATATGTGATGTTTAAATATTTCAATTATTTTTTCATTCATTTCTTTTAACCGGAATTCGTTGTTTTGTATTTTGTTTTTGATGCCATGGCTCTTTCATTGAATTTTTCATTCGCTCATATTTTCGGCTAATTTAATTTATTTATACAAAAGACGATAATCGAAAAAGTAACGTAGTAAAAGTAACGTAGCTTTAAAAAGAAAAATAGAAAATGGCTGCAGCTTTTTATTTTTTTTATTTTTTACTGACGATGAATCAACAATTCAACAATTTTTATCGACGGAATATTATTACTTTTGATTTCTCCCAAGAGTGCATTATTATGATAAGCGCAGTTTGAACGAAACTTCCAATACCAGGCGTCGGAAAAGAAAATACAGAATTCAGGTATATCCTATTCCCCCAAGTACAAACTGAAATACAGAAATTTAAGGATGTTTGATAAACATATTTATAACAAAATTGAGCCTATCTTAGGCTAGAAACTAAGGCAGTTAGTAATCCGTGCTTAACAGTTGTATAAAGACTTTTAAGTTCTTTCTGAATTTATCAGGGCAACTTTAAATTCCCACGAAGAATGGGGTCTTTTAATGTGTTAGAAATCAACTAGTTTTTTAATGTATTAAAAATCAACCAGACTTTGGTAGATCCGCAATAATAACTTATACTGTGGAATAGACTAATTTTATTTGTAATTTCGCTTCAAAGCTAAATATTTCCTTTGCAGAGTAGAATAAAGTCTAAATTCACATCTTACGCGATGAATCACCTGTTAGTTCGCGATGTGAAAAGACCTATGGACCTACCACTACATAGTTCTGTTACTCAGATCAGAAGAAGTAATGAATGCATAGTGATAAGATAGCTAGAAAATAAGGTATTTCAAAGATTCTGAGGTCCAAAATATATAGTTTCCCATAATCACGCTGATCAATTCTGCTTCCCACTTAGAGTTGATTTTCAGATATATATTTACCTATGTATCTGTTATATTTACTTATATACCTCTTTCCTTTTATGAGTTCAGGTTTATTATCAGGACTTATTATTATAACTGAAGAGTTCTGAGGTAAGGGAGATAATCAAAATACGATAATCTTTGTTTTTAAACAAGAATGAGTATAATTTCGTTGGTTATAAGATATAGGTATAGATGTCTGATAAAAGGAGGTTTTACTCTTTATAAATCCCCATTCTGGTTTATTTTAAAAATATTCTATAATTATTTTATTTAAAAAAATTATCAGAAATTGTAGAAAATTGGATGTAATCAGACCGGGGGCAATTATTAAAATGTTAATGGGAAGATTAACAGATAATGTTGATATGAATAACAAAGAGAAGAAATTCAAGGTCAAAACAATATATTTTAGAAATAAACAAAACAATGCCATTACACTAATAAAAATGAGTTAGTCAGAAAGTTGACTAAATAATTTGATTTAGAAATCTTTCATGAAAAAAAAACAACACTTATTTTATTATACCGTATGTATACGCATAATCACGTAAACACACCGATTCTCGCAAGATCACTGAAGTTAAGCAACGGTGAGCCTGGCCGTACCAGATTTGGAAACGCCAGGCGCTCTATTTACTCTCTGCTTACCTCGGCATTGTTTGCAGTCATTCTGAGCTTATATATACTTGCAACTGGAATTATGACAGTGCCGATATAGGAGAGGTATAGTTGGAGATTATACAACTCTATCCACAACAATTTTACGAGCAGGCACTCTTCAGTCTGATAGCACCGAACTGAGCTGTTTTTTTATAAGCTTGACTCGTGTAAATTATAATGTTGTTATTCCAAGCATTGAACATTTCTCCGAAACACTATTTCTTCTTCTTTGCTCTCTGTTTTTGTGACGGATACTTCCCTCGCCAAAGCACGAGAATGTGTCTTGTTTGTATATAGGCTTGTAAACATGCTAAACTCGTGAGGCGAACGTCAGCAAAGTTACGATGAAATGACGCAGTGCATGTATCATTGAGCAAAACGAAATTGACTCAAGCACGGGTCAATCATTCAGGGTCAGTTTCATACCTAAATCAGACCGGCACTGTTTAAGATATTTTTGAGAATGACTTGTTCTCTGTCGGTTTCAGGTATGACGTTGTACAGTTCTCAAGGGTCCACCTTAAAAGGCTTTACATTCTCGCCCTTTGAGACGGAGTTAGCTTATAGCTAATCGCCTGAGACGCGCTTGCTGGGGAAAGCCGACGAGACTGCCCAAACAAGGTTTTCTTCGGCCAGAGTGATCTTTTTCTAGGGTGTTGACTTTTTACATCTAAAATTTCTGATCATCCTGTTGTGAGAGCAAGATTAATAAAAAAAATTCAAGCGCAAAATTCTCATTTCTCATCCCAAACCGAGGAGAGATAAAAAAGAGTTGCTTCTATGTTTGATAGGGAGTTTTCGTCTCTTGTGCAGGCGCAGATTAGATTCACAGCTCTGAAAAATAAAAAGAAAAAGAAAATGAAAGAGAAATATTTTTAGTGAAAAAGGTGTATAGGTCTATAATTAAATGTGAGAAAACGAGCGACATGTTATACGATAAATAAAAACAAAATAATCAGTCCAGAATCATACTTTCACGAAAGAGATATTTTATAGATGTTTAAAATGGAAGATTACAGAAAAAGGAAAAACACAGAATGTTCATGAATATTTTAAAACAGAGGGGGTTCATTAGTTAAGATATCGAAGACGTCAAAGTCGATAATTTAAGGGTTGTGCGTTACACGGGTCAGAAAAACGCAACCAGAACTTCCCCGCTCAATTACATAAATTATGTTTCATTAAAAGTTGTTAATAAGAGTCAGTGTTTATTGTTTTTTATATTAGAAAGTTCAATAAGAAAAATTGAGAATATTTCAATTAATAAATTGGTAAAACAGTGAACAGACGACAACAAAAGAAATTCAAGCACTGTGTGTATGTGTGTATGTATGTATGTATGTATGTATGTATGTATGTATGTATGCATGTATGTGTGTGGTGTTTTGTGACTTAAGAGATTACAGAAAGCTCAATGTCCAACGGATGCGTGCCAAGGGAAGCCGGTCAGGGGACACCGACTCAACTGGTTTATTGAGGAAAAATCTGAAATTTAAAGATCAAGGTGACTACCAGAAATGCCATTTCGAATAAATTCAGAACATCTTCTGATTGGTTCAAAATATACTTTTTATTATTAATTCAAGCTAATGAATGCGTACATAATGTGCGCAGAAACGAGTTTAAGCATTTTTATTTTGAACACTTAAGGGTAAACTTCGGTGCTACTTTTTTATTAATTATAGTTAATACTATTTTTGTATTTAATAACCTTTATTAGCAAAATAATTCTAATAGTATTTTTATGTACATTCTTCGTTAATTTTAACCTATACCATGTGCCTTTGCTCTTTATATGAAGAAATCATATACACATGATACCCACGCAGCTTTTGTATAAAAAGTATTAGAAAATACCGTTCTTTTCACTCGGATGAAGTTCCTGTAAATAATAAGAATAACATCTGAATTTACTTATGTTTTTAGAAACACTATATAAAATACATGTAAATTAATAAAAATTGCGTTATATTTTTTTTTATAACGGTTTTATTATTTTTCCATGAACCAAGGTTCTATATATCAATAAGTTTTATTAACAAGTGCATTCGCTAATTTCTAATTCATTCCATGATGCCACTTGCAATCGTTCTTGGATCACACGTTTCATCCAGCCACCGTTTTATTATTACACAAATCGACTGCAATAAAAAAGTGACTAAAATAGTATGAAAAATTCTTTCATCTCGCGCATATCGTCAAAAAATTGAAGTTAAAAAAAATTGTATTATTCGAATTTGGATTCTTCGGACTACTACCAAAGCCCCGTGGCGTATTTGATAAAATACTTGGTAAAATTCAATTGTGAGTTACACTCTTTTGAAGGTTGAAGGCTCAATCATCAGTGCGACTGGCATTCAAAATACAATTGCGAATTACTTAGGTCTTCTAACTACAAGGAAAAGAGAGTATGCTAGTCTGTGGATTAAATAAAGGCTTCCAGATTTCCGAGTGAGACAGAAACATTCCTGAGTTCGACAAGATACACTTGAAGAGGGTAGAGTGTTACATCGGCCGAAACGTTGTGAGGATAACACTTAAGTTGAGAACAGTAAGCTCAATACTCCAAATTATCAATCCTCATCTCAAAAGTTCAGAATCATAAATCCACTTAATATTGTATTACATCGACAGGAACGTTGTAAAAATAACTCTCTAGGTGAGAACTATAGTCAGAAGAATCCAAATAATACTGACAATCAATCCTCATCTAAAAATTTCAGAAACAAAAAATTATATTGTTAAGCTTTCTAACGGTTTTATAATTTTTTGTTCAATAATTAAAATTTCTAAAATTTAGTTGTGTAATCTGTGCGCTTAACAAAACACGATGGTTCAAACAAGCACTACTTCAGCTACTTCAGGCCTGATCGTTAACAGACCCCCCCCCACAAGAAAAAACAACTTTTTCAGTGAAGCGTAACTGATCGATAGACACACAAATGGTTGGTCACATTCAATGCTGCCAAGACTAAGCTTGTTGAATTCAATAATTACAAAAACACCTTTTCAATCGCCAATAGCTATGGTTAAAGATATGTTACCTGAAAGTACTTCTTTCAAACTCCTCGGTTAAAGTTCACAGGGAACATGAGTTGAAACAGATACATTGAGTACATTACCAGGATTGCTGTGAGAAAAGTGGGCTCTCTTTACCATGCTAGAAAGTTACTTACGCCTGAAAGTATCCTGTACTTCTACAAGGCCACCATTCACCCATGTATGGAGTATTGTTCTCACATTTGGGCTGGTGCATCTGCTACTAGTCTCTTGCTCCTAGACAGGGTTAAAAAAGAGTCACCAACTTAATAGGTCCTGAACTGTCATCTAAGATTCAGCATCTGTCCCATGGACGAAATGTTGCATTCCTATGCCTGTTCTATAAGTATTTTAATGGTGGATACTCCCACGAACTAAAGATCTTGCACCTCCTCGACGTAAATACCCCAGACAAACCCGACAAGCAACTAAATCCCACCCCTACACATTAGAGATCCCTAGGTGCAAGAAAACCTTCTACTCTAATAGTTTAGTTCCCCAGAACTGCTAAACTTTGGAACTCCCTTCCGGGTTCCTGTTTTTCCAAATGTACTGATATGCAGAAGTTCAAATGTAATGTGAGCAAACATCTTGCTGCTCAACTCCCTACATAGAATCCCTGCAAGTTATGGCACCGATAGTAGCCCCCTACATTAAAGTGGCACTGTTCCTTGTTTGGGGTGAAAATGGAATAAAAAAAAAGACATACAGTGTTTCTTACTTTAGATGCTTATATATACCTCAAATGAGATGCCTTCATTCGCTATGCGCGCTAAGCGATCACGATGTTAATTCATACGCAAAAACGTAACAAATTGCAATAATCCGCACAGAAAGACAATCAAAATCTATTTACATTCATATACAGTCTGAACGTTTGCGTAATTACATTTTAAAGCTTAATATAGTAGGCATTGCCACGCATATCTTTTTGCAGTCTTATCCAAGAAGCAGAGACACGGGATAGAGTTTTTCTGTACTAATGTGTCACCACATATCAATGTCAACAGCTAATCGAAGATAAGGGTTAATTAGATTGTAATGATTGCCACTTGAAAGATGAAGATTCTCATGAGAGAAATGAGGATACGTAATGGAATCAACTAAGTTTGATTAATTCTAGTGGCGGTTTATTACATGTATTTATATACATTCAATTTGAAGGCGAGAGTGTTTTAATCGTAAGTAAAGCCGTCCCACGATAATGATATTCATAGACATAAAGTACTTGCGAAGATGCATTGTTCGTGAAAAGTTTACCTAACGTTAGGCACACAAAAAAGGGGAGTTTTTTTTCTCGCTGTGGTAGCAAAGTGAGTTCTTGCTGTGAATGTCTGACAAGGAGGGGCTAGAGATTAGAGATTAGTCGAGCACTCTCCATGAAAATAACGACAGAGAGAATGTGTGTGTGTGTGTGTGTGAGAGAGAGAGAGAGTGAGTGAGAGAGAGAGAAAGAGAGAGAGAGAGAGAGAGAGAGAGAGAGAGAGAGAGAGAGAGAGAGAGAGAGAGACTATCAATATATTTTCTGGTTGTAAGGAGCAGAAGATAATTCCTCACTCGCTTGCAAAGCTGGGTTGTGAATGTTCTAAAAGTAGAAATTAGAGATCGGAGAGCACTCTGCATGAAAATAGAGTAAAAATAGAGAGAGAGAGAGAGAGAGAGAGAGAGAGAGAGAGAGAGAGAGAGAGAGAGAGAGAGGCAAAGACAGAGAGAGAGAGAGGCAAGGAGAGAGAGAGAGGGGGGAGAAAGACAGAAAGAGATACTAATAAGGAAGAAGTATTATAAAGTAGAATATAACTCGTTACTAGATTTCAAAGTCGATTTTGATCTCTATCTAAGGAAATGCCGCCTTTCTCCTTTTTAGAGGAAAGCGATGATGGCCCGCGGAGACTAGGACTTGCGATTGAATAAATCACTCCTCGATACATAGATTAAATTTCTCGTTGATGATGTACGCTAGCGCCTAATCCTCTCGCACTCTCCGCAGCTCAAGTGCTTTGAAGCCGTTCTTTGTAAGTGTGGAGAGTCCCGTCACCATCCAATCGTTGAACAATACTTCCCAGGTGTACAGTATTCTATTGGAGATAAGAATGCGTTGGATGGCATACTCAAAAACAGGCTATACCAGAGTTACGTAATACGATTTTAAGCTTAAACTCGACCGATCAAAGAAAATGCTATTCGAAACTGAGGTGTGACAAACTAATAGAACGCTCGATAGAATGACTGACGGACAACACTTCTTATAGGAAGACTTTGGCGCATCTAATAAAACAGCGGATGCATTTGTTACAGAACAGGAACATAGCAGGGAGACCCGATGTTGCCCGGGATTGAATGCTCATGAACGAATGTTTCACACTCACATTTTTATTGCGATCAAAATCGGTGACTTCATCCATTTTTCAATCAAATCGATTAATTGCCTACTTTATTTTGTAGTCTACATTACACTGTAAGGAATCTACTATTGATTATATAAAATTATTTTTATATATAGTGGCTTAAAATAAAGATTAAAATGAAAAAGCCAAATAGGTTCAGGTGTGCTCTAAACAGAAACATTCATTTCGAACGCGCCCCTGTCATATCAAAGAACCGGCTGTTGATTTTATATGCCGAAACTTTCTGCTTGTGTGGTAATAAAAGTTCTCAAATGAACTTGTGATGTTAGGCTATATAAGGTGTAAACTTTGGTCCAAATCGTCTCTTCCTTCTTTTATCGGATTTTTTTCGATTATCGATTATCGATACATATCGAAGACACTCATATACAAAACCTATCTAAGAACATTACCAGGTACATAAAGTACGTTTGTGTGAAATTTCATAAAAATTGGCCCAGCCGTTTTTGAGTCCATAGAGTACGAACTCATACACACACATAGTCAAAGTTCCTTTTATATGACAGTGGATAGATAGATAGGGAGGTAGATAGATAGGGAGGTAGACAGATAGATAGATAGATAGATAGATAGATAATACTTTATTTAGTTACACGAAATTTGACTGACAATTATTTTTAAGATATGAAAGAGACTCTTTATTTATATAGATTTCGATTTGAAAAAAAAAATGCATGAATAAATGAAAACGTTTAAAATGTTTTATTTATTTAGAAAGATATATCGTAAGAATGCCCTTTTCTTTTCTCTGCAACCTTTTTCCCACAGAAGAGACGTTGCGAGGCTGTCTCTGCTCTATTTACTTACATGCTTATGTTCATGACAAGTGTTTGACTGAGCTCCAATCTATGGTCTTCCTTCACCAACCTTTCACAAAAAAGGGCTCGTTTAGCCCAAATCACTATTGATACACCCCCACTCTCTATTATCCCTTTTCCTAAACATGGATTTCATAAACAAAGCCCCTTTTCTAGAACTGCCCATCTGCGAAACACTATTCTGGTAGCCTTTTCCAGTCGACTACAATATTGTCGTCTTGAAGTATAACCTAAACAAGTTCTTATTGTATCATCCTAGTTAATACCAAGTTTCCACAACAGACGATTACTACGTTAGTGTCCCAATAACTAAAATGTGCACATTAAACCTTATCCTAGAGTCGCTTCCGGGCCTTAATATGCGGTAATTTTGTTGCAAAAACAAAAGAGAAAGTTTATATATTTATACATTTGTATGCGGCTATGTATTTCCATCTTTACGAATGAAAAATACTGCATTATCTCTCTCTTTCTCTCTCTCTCTCTGTTCTTATATATATATCTATATATCTATATATCTATATATATATATACAGTTGTGCCCGATATTATTCATACCCCCCCTTGAAAATTGAGTTTATTAGGTGTAACTTTGTTAGAATTTATTGTTTAGGTCCATATTGATACATATTCTTAATAAACCTCTTCTGATCATTTTCGTCATTTTAAAATCTCGGGATACTTGTAATAAAAGAAATATACAGCTATTTATAAAATCTGCAATGTTCAAAAATAATCATACCCCCTTATTTTTTCAGTATTAATCGAGTTTCTGACTGTTTGTTTCTTGTTTGATTCTTATTTTGAATGCTTTTATACAACCTTTGATTAATTTCATTTCGTTTTTTGCATTTTTCAGAAATTAAAATGATATCAACTGAAAACCAATAAAAGAATAAAAATTATTAGAATGGGGAAGAAAAAAGAGCTTAGTAATGATCTTAGGACTAAAATTGTGAATTCACATAAGGATGGTTTAGGTTAAAAGTCAATTTCCAAGAAATTTGAGGTCCCTACAGCAACAGTACAGAGCATCATCAAAAAATTCCAGAGCCACCACACAACAAACAACTTGATTGGTAGAGGAAGGAAAAGGAAACTGTCTGCTAGAGCCACCAGGAATATTGTAAGAAGTGTTAATGCAAATCCAACCACCACTACTAAGGACATTTTAGAAAATCTGGAGTCTTCTGGCATAAAAATATCAAGGCAAACATTGCAAAGGACTCTGCATGAAAATGGTCTGAAAGGAAGAAGACCAAGAAGGACTCTATTGCACACCGGAAAACACCTTGCAGCACGTCTAAAGTTTACTAGGAACCATGTGAATTCTCCAGAGTCCGTTTTCTCAAGTATTTTGTGGACTCACGAAACAAAAATTGAATTGTTTGGCCATATGGATGCTTCTTACGTTTGGAGGAAGAAAGGAGAAGCTTACAACCCAAAGAACACCATACCCACGGTGAAACATGGTGGTGGTAGCCTAATGTTTTGGGGCTCCTTTTCGGCTAGTGGTCCAGGTAGTTTGGTCAAGATAGATGGAACCATGAAGAAGGAGCAATATTTGGAGATACTCCAGAAAAACATTAGACAGGATGCGGAGAAGCTCCATTTAGGACCAAACTGGGTCCTTCAACAGGATAATGATCCAAAACATACTGCCAAAATAGTCAAGAAATGGTTTGAGGATAATCAAATTAATGTTTTGGAATTGCCTAGCCAGAGTCCCGACCTGAACCCTATCGAAAACCTCTGCCACATATTGAAAACTGAGGTTAAAAAGCGGAAACCTAGAAATTTGAGGGATTTGGAGAACTACTGCATTGAAGAATGGTCAAAAATCAGTGTTGATGCTTGTAAAAACCTTGTTGATAAATATCCAAAACGGTTACAGGCAGTTATTAAGAATAAAGGGCATGCTATTGACTATTAGTAAGAGAGGTATGAATAATTTTGAACTAGTGCCATTATTGTTTTTCTTTGTATAATGTTTCAAACTTGCATAATTTATTTATTTGTTGAGTTTAAATTAAATGCTTATGTTTGATTTATTGTTTGAAATCCCTTTAATATTGTCTACCTTCTGGTTTGAGCAATAATCTTATAGAAATCTCAAAGATCCGAGGGGTATGAATAATATCGGGCACAAGTGTATATATATATATATATATATATATATATATATATATATATATATATATATAAATATATATATGCGTGTGTGTGTTTATGTGGGACTGTATCTGTCTGTTTGAGGAACGGTCTCTACCAAACTCCTCTTTAAGATCTTTGTTCTACAGATTTAAAACTTGATATATAGAGGAATTGGGACCTGTGGAGCAGTTTCAATTTGATTTTTAGACGGTAAAATAACTGTTAAGAGGGCAAAATTGCAAACAAGTAGAACTTGGGAGGCGTAAGTCGACTTAAAGTGTTTACTACGCATGCAAAAATATAAATTTATATCTTTTGCAACATTATTTTTTAAGTGTTTTTATGAGTAATTGAATAGTACAAAGAAGGCTAAACAGCTATATTGATAGCAATATACCTTTATTTACAGCAATATACAAAACTAGCATTTCAGCCCGGCGTTGCCCGGGTGTTTGGATGTGTATGTTGGGCAAAAAAAAAAAAAAAAATTGGCAGTAGGAAGGTAGGCTCGAACCCGTACCGCGAAGGAGGAAAAGTACGAGGGAAAAACCTGACGTCTTTGCTGTTACAACCACCGGAAGTGACGTACTTTTAATTAAGGCTAGACAATCGAAAGGAGGGGATGACTTTCAAAAATATCTTCGAAAAAAGCGATCCCGCCTGTAGAAAAGTGCACAGTTTAAGGTGAAGATATTAATGTTTTTAGCCAATTTTTCGATATTTGTCGTCTGAAAGGTAGAACTTCAAACCGATACTGATCTTGTAAAAATCCGTCGCATTAGTGGAAAGTTTTAGGCAGACATTCAAACATACGTACATACATACATTTATATATTGGTAACTTAAAATTTTCGATTTAACCCGATTAAAAAGTTTACCTTATCTATGAATATCCTTTATGTAAAATTTCAAATGTTTAGACCGGAAATTGTCTGAGTAATTTGGTAGAGACCGCAGAGGTCAATTCTTTTTAAAAACTTTGACCCCTATTATGATCCCTTAACATTTATTGTTTTGCGCTCAAATCAAGTTATTAAGTTATATCAATATCTAAGGAACCTATATCTAAAATTTCAAGTGTTTAGACCCAAAATTGACGAAGGAGTTTGGAAAGGTTCTCAGAGGTCAAATCGTTGAACTTTGATCCCTTAACAGCCATTTCGCTCAAAGCAGCCCAATGGAAGCAGTAAAGGCTGACATTTTCGCCTCTGACTTGGACTTGATAACCCGTGTTTATTCACAATTCCTCAACGACAGATTTAATCTCATTCTTTGACAGTTTTAAGATTATTCACTTCGACCACATATGATCGAACTATCACCTATTTTCACCATTGTCTATTGCAACTGTTTGAAGCTCCGAAAACAAATATATACTTCCTTCGTTTCTGGATATCTACAAAAGAGTGTTATTACACCTTGGAATCATCCATTCCGGTTTGTCTTTTTTTTTACTCCTTCTTTTCTCCTCTTCCTTTATTCATCTCGACAAACATTCTACAGGCATTATTTTGTATTCCATGACCACCATCATACAATGCAGTTTCATAAAATGATAAAACCTGTAAATTTTTAGCTCTGCTATTTATATAATTTGTAAACTCATTTCCTTCCTTTGAAAATAAAAATTTTGCATTCTTTGAAACTCCGCGGTATAAGGATATATTAACCTTGTTTATTTATTTGTTTATTTATTTGTTTATTTATCGGAGATATTCTGTTGAAAAATAAATTTCACATGCAAGTTTTGGTTTCCAGTTTCCAGTTATGCTTCTTGTATAAAACTGTACTTCTCACTGTCGTCGTATCGAGTTTTTTTTTTTTGGTTGGGATAACATTAATAAGTTTACATTTGCCTTTGTTTAGTAAACTTCTCCTATCCCCTGCATTATATATATATATATATATATATATATATATATATATATATATATATATATATATATATATATATTGTTTTCAGTCGGTCTGGACTTCTCCTTGCCACTGGATTTAAGCAGTGCTGATTTGGGAGAGATGTCGTTGGAGATTGCACAACCCTTGCCTCGTCTGCGCAGCTACCCTTACATGAGGTATCCATTGTTTTTCAACAATGAACGGAGTCGACTATATATATATATATATATATATATATATATATATATGTGTGTGTGTGTGTGTATTTTTTCGTGTATCAACATAAATTTTATGATGCCACGTATCGACTTTCAACAATACTCAATACGTGAAGTGAAAACAGGGCCGAGAACATGATTGGTTAACGTAATATCAGGTGTAATTTATATAAACATGCGGTAATATCAATTCCATGCATTAGCCTACTACAATGAAACGTCGAGTATATATATATATATATATATATATATATATATATATATATAATGTATATATACTTTATCGCAGTAAAACATGTGCCAGGCCATCTTAAGTGGCGTGAAGAAGTGAGAAAAGCAATTCAGTCAACCACCTCAGACTTACTCCGCCGTTTGAAATGAGTTCAAGTAGAATTCTAAGAATTCTTACATTAAGCAAAAAAAAAAAAAAAAAATAATAATAAATAAATAAAATAAAATAAAAATAAATAAATAAAAAAATAACCTGAAGTTTTTTTTATTAGGTCATCAAAGTGATAATACTTTACACATTACAATTACTGATGTGATCCTATGATTTTATATATTTTTTATAATATATCTAGATAAATAAGAAATGCGAACACTGACAAAACGTAACCCCTTCCCTGAGTTTGTACACTAGTTTATTGTGAAAGTGAAAACAAAATGCATTTAATCTTATTTGCATGGATTTTTACTTTCTATCCACCTTATCACTCACATTTAAAATGATAACTTTAGTAAGTTTTCGAGTATGCTGAAAACGTATATCATATTTAAATTTTGGGCAAGCAAGTATTTTTCTGGATATTAACAAATTTTTCCCAATGTATTACTTTATAAATGTCAGTAGCGTTCGCCATTTTTAACATGGGCAGAGGAGAGGGTGATTTGTAACGCATGCGCATTAGTACTTTTCAGTTGAGAGAGAAAAACATGACTACCAGTAAAAACATAATGTATTATATTGGAAAATAAAGATCTCACTATCTTGAAAACTACTTTTTTTTCTGCGTAGAATTTAAGTGTGATATTCGTTTTCAGCATACTCGAAAACCTAGGAAAGCCATTAATTTAAAAGTTGAGTGTTGACATGGAAAGAAAGTAAAAAGAAAATATACCATTATTTTTTTATAGACTACATTAAAATGATTGCAGCCATAGCCTGCACCAATAGGAACACCGTTGATCTTTCGAGGCGACAAGTTCTATTAGTACATGCGAACAAAAATAAAGAAATAAATAAACAAAAAAATGTGTAAAATATGTCACTTTAGAATGGCATAAGAAAAATGGCTTCTTAGATAAGATCTAAAACCGTAATAATAACAAACGTATACATACGCCTTATAGAATCATATTCTTTTACGTTAAGTGTACTTTTAGATGGTTTCAGTTTGGTCTATACAGGATGGGACGATAAAATTGTCGCTCTAGAAAAGAGGACATGATTCCATTTCCGTTCGATGAAAACCGATTTTTGTTGTTGCAGATCATCTACTAGTTGGACAGTTGTGTACAAATCTTAAGAGCGATAGAAACCTTCTATCATGTCTGAAAGTTACACAATGTTTAACTGGTGAGATTGGAGATGCGCAGCTGTACAACTCATGCTCTCTACCGATCTAAGTTATGACAACAGGACCATTGACAGCATCTTCAAAATTCATCGCTGGATTGTCACGAATAACAGGGGCGTGCCGAAGGTGATGGAAACAAAGTTTCCGGACACGGTAATGGGTTTTTGGTGTGGTTTCAAGTGAGGGCCACATCATACCACCTCACATCAACACCAAAGCCTGTAAAGCAATCAGGTTTGGCTTCAGAAGAAATGCTACGATTTTATACCCTTTTCTCAATGCCCCCTTCTCCTCCGACCCGAACTCGCTGTACTACTTTGGTTATACGTCGAGAACATCAACGTAACTTTACATAACACCAAAGCCAGGCTGATCGCCGCCATCCGCCGATTATCCGCCGAGCCCCCGCCCATAAGCTTGTGGAAAATGCATGCTCCCAGTTCCGGACCCGTATCGAGGTGGTAATTGAGGCTTAAGGCGACTACATTAAATAGATGTCAGATCTACTACATAATCAAATTACCTGAATTGATTTTTTAAAATAAAAGTCTTAAAATAAAGCTGTAGTCTTGTTTTCTTTAGGGCAACAGATAACAGCAATATCTATATGTGTTTACAGTGTGGTTCAAAAGTAAGTGGACCGTTTGTAAATAAATATCTCGAAATTTTGATGAATCAAATTGTTCACGAGTTATAGTAACAGCCTTACTAACATGACAATAACATTTCGTTGTCAATGTAACAATTGTGTTGGAAAATATCATTGGATGTAATCTCTAAACAAATGTTATGATTAACTGTTCATCTACTTTTCGATTAATCTGTATTACTTAAACTCTTGTTGCTCGCTTGTTAGCACGTTTCTTCTCGTGTACACTAGATGTGCTCATTAATATAATGACGTCATTGTTAAAACAGAGATCGGGAATAATCGGGTACAATGTATGGTCAGAAAATGATGCTGTGATTCATTCTCTGCCTGGGCGACAGATGACCGATCATCCATAAGACAACAATCTGCATCCCTGATAATTTAGTATCAACACTAAAACTCTAAGGATCTTTATTAATTGATTATTATTTATCCGATATAGTTTCAAACATGGCATATGCAGGTAAATCATTGGTGTTTAGTTCGTTTCGTTTCTTTGTTTTAACTGCGAGTGAATTTGGAACACAATACACATTTTGTACGATTACTTCACTATAAAATTAGATATCCCATATTCGATTGACCGGTATAGCTTCACAAAAAAAAAATCCCATAACAACATTTACTTAATATGTTAGATATTACAGACACAGTTGGTTTTTCGAACAAAATTATTTTATTTATAACATATTTCATTTTTATACCTAATCCAACATACGGTTTCTGTTGTTATCGCAAATGTCATAGACGTAGTCGGCGAGGATAGCCTTTCGTCGCCCTGAAGATGGCTTCCTGCAAATTGGTTTACCCTGTTCTATTTCTATAACGGATTTTTCCACTTCATACAGATTGTAAATCATTTCTCTGACTTTCTCACTGGATTCAAATTTCAATAACACAAAAGGCACATCCTTTATTTAATGTATTTAAGGCTATACAAAGCGAGAAATTAAAATAGAAAAGGAATCTGTTCAAATCGAACTAAGCGACATTGATTTCCATTTTTCAAAGAGAGAGATACACATATAGACCAAGTTCATCTCTTTTTGTCTATAACTATTAGAACGGTCCAAGAAAGTCTAAAATCTAATAAGCTCTGCACTGTCGGTCAAGTTCCAACCTCTGTCCCATCGCGGCCATGCTTCATCCCTGTGGCTGTTTCACAGGTATTTGGATGAAATGTGCTCCGCTAAACTTCCACTTGTATCTCCTTGACAAACAAGTAGCAAAATCATACCCATTTACTGCTAAGGTCTTTAGGTGCCGGGAAATATTCTATTCTAATGGTTTCTTCTATTGGACTGAAATACTCTGGAATTCCTTTCCTGCTTCCTAATTCCCTTACTGTACTCAGTAACTGTGTTCAGCTTCCGTTCTGTCTCCACTTGAATCTTCCAACCACTCTGTTGTATCAGTTAAGATAAAAATGAAATAAGTCCTCGGATGTACCACTCCAGCATACAGTATATCGATACTCTATGGCTGACTGGGATAGCTCCGTACATTTATATCAGATCTACCTCTGCGTTCTATGTTTAAAAAGGATGTGTCCTATATAGTATCAGACCTGATGGAATGGTTAATTGCAGGTATAGACCGTTTATTACCCTCGAAAAAATTCCGGCAAAAACCTAACAGCCAGCCGTGGTTCTCTCCAGAATGTGCTACTGCCATTGCGTAATAGATGTACTGAGACTAAAGCTGCTTTCAGACTGCCAGCAACCACTGTAAAAAGGTAATAAAGAAGTCAAGAGAGTTGTATGCTCAGTCTGTCAAGTTCAAGGTAGCTGAGCAGCGGCTTGGTTCCCACCAGTTCTGGCAAATAGCAAACAAAATCCTGAACAGAAGCATGTGCTCTATCCTAACTATCATTAATGGACCTGAGGTAATCTCGCCAGAATCAGACAAAGCCAAACTCTTTGCCAAGAACTTTGCAGCTAACTCTACCCTTTGCGACCAAGGCCGCCTACCTCCAATATTTCCTCCTGTATCAGAAAACACGCTATGTGATATACGTATATCTGTACGTGATGTTGCCAAGCTAATCAAAAACCTTGATTTAAGTAAAGCAACCGGCCCTGACGGTATTCCAATTATAGTACTCAAAAGACTTCAACCAGAACTAGCACCCATCCCTACAAAACTGTTTAAACGTTTTCTTAAATAAAATTGCTTCCGATCACCCTCGAAAATCTCATCAGTATGCCCTGTATTAAAGAATTCAGGTGATCGCTCATATCCCTCTCAGTACAGGGCAATAAGTCTCTTTTGCGTCATCAGTAACTTGTTGGAATCTGTGTTAAATAGAGAAGTAATCAATCATCTCAGCAAAAATAACCTTTCTTAGTGACACACAATATGGTTTCCATTCTGCTAGATCTACAGCAGATGTGCTTACAATTATATCTCATAGGATTAGCAAATCGCTCGACGGAGGCTACTTTTCTAGGGCAATTGCTCTTCTTATATCAAAAGGCCTTGGATAGAGTATGGCATAAAGGTTTACTTCACAAGATCTTCAGCTACGGTATTACTGGAAATGTCTTCTCAATTATTAAATCATTTCTCTCTGATAGGTTCATAAGAGTAGTGGTTGATGGGCAGAAATCAGAAGGTCAGAGGTCCATCCTGGGCCCAACTCCCTTTCTGATCTACATTAATGATCTCCCAAATCACATCCTTACACCATTTATAGACATTTATGCTGAAGACACTATCTATTGTAGCACATCTAAGACCGTAAACGACCAAGTTCTCTCTGATTCTCTCTTCTCTGATCTTGAGCAATTGGTACAATGGGGAAAGAGGTGGCTTGTTACTTTTAATGCATCTAAAACCAAGCTTATATCTTTACATTATCAACGCTCTGATCCCCATCTGGCATGAATTGAAATGAATGGCTCTCGCCTTGGGGAGGCCTCATGTTTTGACAAGCTTCTGTGCTTGACTATTACTCCTGATCTTAAATACATTAAATCCGTTGCCAAGGCCACTGGAAAAATGGTGGAATCCTTCTATCGATCCAGTAGATATCTCCCTGCTGATGCAATTTTCTATCTGTATAAGAGCCAGGTGCGTCCAAGGATAGAGTACTGTTGCCACATTTTGGCAGGAGCTACTAGAAAGACTTATCCTGCCTTGATAGAGTTCAAAATAGACTTCGTAGCCTCGTAGGGGATGTCCTTTTCTCTTCCCTGCAACCTCTTTCTGACAGAAGAGATGTTGCGAGTTTGTCTCTGCTGTATTGTTATTTTCATGGCAAGTGCTTGGCTGAGCCCCAATCTATGCCACACCTCACCAAACTTTCACAAGAAACACCACTATCGCTAATTTCCTCCACTCTTTATTTGTGCCTAAACCTAAACGTAGATTCCATTAGTAAAGCTTCTTTCTTAGAACTGCGTGCCTGTGGAATTGTCTTCCGTTTTCCTGCTTTCCAGCTGACTACAATATGATTGTCTTCAAGTCTAACGTAAACAAGTTTTTGATGAGCCGTTCCATATAAGTGAACAAATTTACCGAATTTCCATTACTAACGATTACTATATTGTCTAATTTCTACTGTAAGCTCTTTAATCCTTATCCACGAGTGGCCTCTTGGCCTTGATAACTTGTGATGCCTATGTAAAAAAAAATAAAAAACTATGTTAGACACGACCCGAAATAGTAGCCCCTTATGATCCGACTAGCAACATGCTTTGTTTGCGGTCGAAAAGTATAAAAAATTAAAAAAAAAAAACCGACCAAGTAAAGAAAAAAAACGTATGGTCAATTTCGTAAAAGAAGAACCATCTCTGTATATTTCTTTTCCTTTGTTTACTTTCTATCTAATCATATTAAAACTAATGTTGGCAGCAAGAGCGAAATAGAAAGCGATAGATTGAAAAAGAGAGGTAGATGGGGAGAGAAGAGGCGAGAGACATCTTTTCAGCGTTAACAAGCACCTATGCCTTTTTTTCCATTTGAAATAGATTTCGGTAGCAAGAACAATAATTTTGGTTAAAGCTTTGTTTCCGCATCAAGGAAAAACATTTATTTGTCCAAATAAAAACGCAAACAAATGTCATTAGAATGACACACATAAGGAGATGTAAGAAAACTTGATATAACTTGCAGGCTCATTCATGGCCCTATCGTATTAGTGCGTAAATTCTAGTATACCATGTTTTTTTTTTACTCAACATAGACAATTTAGTCTCCTTAACGTATATTATGACAACAGCATTAATATTTAGACATAATTCGCCCATGCGTAGAGCATTGTTGTCGCATCTTGATTGGTTCATCTATCACTAGTTTCTCACTCTTAGAGTCGAAAAACGAATCTCAAATCTAATACGCCCTGCACTATTGCCAAGTTCCAAACTCTGTCCCATCACCGCAATGCTGCGTTCCCGTGTCTGTTTTATAAGTACTTTGATAGAATGTGCTCTGATGAACTCATAGCACTTGTGCCCCCCCATCGACGTACAAGCATGAAAATTTCACCCCTCCATTGTTGAGGTCCCCAGATGCTAGAAAACCGTCTACTGTAATAGTTTCTTTTCGCGGACTGATAGGCTTTGGAATTTCTTTCCTGTTTCCCTTACTGCACTAATCTGCAGAAGTTTAAATGTAGTGTAAACAGACGTCCCTCTGCCCAATTTCTCAGTTTCCTATTAGATACGATCCCAAATAGTAGCCCGTTATTTTCCAACTAAGGACGTGTTTTGTTTGTGGGTTAATAATAAAAAAAAAAAACGTGTTTTTGTTTGTGGATGAATTAAAACAAAAAACAAAAAAACAACAAAAAAAAAACAGCAAAAAACAAAAAACAAAAAAGCAACAAAAAGCAAAAAACAAACAAAAAAAAAACGTATGATCAATTCCGTAAAAGAAGTACAGTTAGTGATGTTTGTTCTACCGTAATCTTTGAATCATTTAATATTGAAACAGAATAACAATCGTCAACGGTTAATTGCAAACGATTAGTTGAACAGGAATCACTATTTTAATAATGAATAGCGGGAAAGTACGAGTTCCTATTTTTCCCGGCGACATTGACCTGATTAGTAATAAAATGACAACTGTAGTTCCAATAGACCTTGAACGTCATAGCAGACGCCATAGATCTCAACGTTATGTAGAGTAATATAGAACGTTTTAATACCTGATAATTTGCTCGTGAAGAACATTTGTTCGGACATGTCTTTTCACCGTGTGTGTATGTGTGTGTGTGTGTGTGTGTGTGTGTGTGTGTGTGTGTGCGTACGCGCGAACCAGCGAGTGACGTGTGAATGTTTCGCTCTGGAAACGGCAAGCAAATATCGACAGGTAGAAATGGAATTTTGCCAATAAGGTAATTTATTATTATAATCATACCGACCTCCCTAAAATGTCACCACTGACGATGATTACGTGCTGTCGGCCAAAGAATCACAAATAAGAAAAATAAGAGCCGATGTTCCTAAGATACGTCCATTCAATCATCGTGGCACACCGACGAAAACAAGATTCGAAAAATAAGTGGGATGAACTAACGAAAACGCCATACAAAACTTAAACCTGACAAGACAACGTATATGCTATTTAGAATTTGAGTATGACAGACACTCATAACTTGTATTTAGTACTTCAGTGTACCAGACTGATGAAAATGTATTTTAAATTTAATCGTGGTAGATTGAGGGAAATACTATTTGGATCTGAAGTGAGATGGAGCGTCGGGAATGCTCTTTATTACACAATACATATACTTATTCGAAAAACATGACAGATAGAGGAACATTCTATTTCAGACTGAATCCAAACTTACCAATTTCAAATTCCATCATCAGTCACTGACAGAAACTATATCTTAAATTGAATTATGACGAACCGATAGAAATGTTATTTAAAACTTAGGAATGGCATACCGAAAGAAAGTCTATTTCGAACACAAGCATGAAAACAAAACAAAAAGGATCTTTCAAATTTGACGATGGCCGACGACCGAACGTTCTTTTACACTCCTCTTTCTTCTTATTTTCTTTTTCTCTTTTACTTTATTCTCTTTCTTTCTTTCTTATTTATTTCTCTTTTTCTCTTTTTTATTTCTTTATTTCTTTCTCCCTTAAAGAAAATATTGAATAACATCTAAAGTAAAATTCGTGTTTACATTATCATTACATAGTCTCAACTATCAGAGTATCAACTAAAATTCGTGTTTACGTAAGCATTTCAGAGTATCGCCTATCATGAAAAAATGTATTTATAACTGGATACTGAAAAAAAGATTATCAGCCCACATTACTGTGCATTCGCGCGTTTATTCATTTGTTTTATGTAATGATAGTCAATTATCATCTGCTCGATAATATATATATATGTATGTATATATATATATATATAATCACTAAATTCTCGTGGCAGTTGTTGGTGGTCTAAGAGTAACGTTCCTTACTAATGGAGTAAAGAGTGGCTTCGTTGCAAGGTTTGAATTTCTCTACCAGTAATAATCGTCAGTTTCTGTACTGATGATTACTAAAGAATGAAACACTACTATCTTTAGGTATAAAAACTTAATTATTTATAATTATATATATTATATATCGGCGTGTGCGTGTGCGTATTTGTGTGTGCGTAAATTTCTATATGACTATATTATATTTCTCTTAGTCTGTAGGTTCGTTCAATTTTCTCTGGAACTACTGGCTGTAAAATGTACAATTCTTGACAGAACTTGATTCATAGCGCAGAATTATTCATGTAATTATTATGTCAATATTGAATTTATTCTGCCCTTAACTCATCTGAAGAAAAATATCTTATTAACGTTAAAAGAGAATAAAGGAATTCGGGCATGTTTACAAAATCTGAGAATTGGAAGAGAATTTGCAATTGTTTTTCAATTTATTACGCTATCTTTGAATTTTATATATGCGTACATACACACGCACATACACATACACACACACACACATATATATATATATATATCTACATCCATATATACATATACATATATATATAAATATACATATATATACACATATACATAAATATACATGTATATATGTATATATATATGTATACATATATTAGGACGACAAGAGTATGAAATGAAGTCACAAAACTATATATTGGTAGATATAGAATGGAAGCTTCCCCCAACATTCTATAATTCCTCTTAATCTTTTTCGTCCCTAATGAAACCTACGCTAGACGCCGCATCCCCCCTATGCTACCTAGCACCTTCTCTACTCTTTTGATGAGAAGCATTAGGCTTCGAAATGCCCTGGCATAAAGGGTCCCGTCTATCCCTCAAATTATGCTTGTATTCCCTTATTCAATAAATGAGCTATTCTATACCTACCAATATATAGTTTTGTGACTTCATTTCATACTCTTGTTGTTCTATTGTATAAGCTCAAATAATAATTGTTGAGCTTGGCATTATCCGGATAAGTCTCTTCTTGTAGAATTGAACTCTCTCTTTTCTTCCTCTTACACTTTAAGCTACACACACACACACACACACACACACACACACACACACACACACACACACACACACACACACACACACACACACACAGTAGTAGTAGGAGGATATTGCGCAAGCAAACAAGCAAACAACAAAGAACGACAGAGTTTTAGTATTATATAGATATATTATACATATAAATATATTATATATACAATACATAGCCACCTACAAGCATTGAAACACATGTTAAAATTTCAGTACATTTTGACAGATCTGTTTCGTTATGCAGAAGCAATCGTTTATTATTATTATGTACACGCTGACTCTTGGGGGGGGTATAAGGCTGCAAAAAGAAAGTCCGCACTTGTAATTTTTTCAAAAACTGCAAATTTAAGCTACATTTAATGTAACTCTTTAAACAGCCTATACACTATTTGATTCGCCTGTTATTGATTTATAATTTTACCAGTTCATTTTTGACTTTTAATTGAAATACTCTAGTGTTCACGTCAATTAAAAAAATAATTTCAAATTGAGGAGGCAAAAAGAAAGTTCGTACAATGGAAAATTGTTATATAAATGTGACTTTAGGACATTAATGCAACATAAATACCACAGGAACACAATGGACTAGTTAATATTTAGTAGCATAGCCCTTCTGCAATTTGACAGTCTGCAATCATTTTGGAATTCCTTGAATTAGACTGCAACAATATTCCGGGGAAAGGACATTCCACTTTTCTTTAATTTTTGTCCAAAGTTCTTCCAAATTTGATATTTTATCATTGCGTAGCTGTTGCTTGATGTAATGCTATACGTTTTCGATAGGATTGACGTTTAGAGATTGTGCAGGCCAATCCAAACACAGAATATCATGCTCTTCCAGAAACCTCTTGATAGTGTCAACCGTGTGAATGGGAGCATTATTCTGCATGACGATGGGATTATCATCCAAATTCCAACCAAAGTAAGGTAAAAAATGCTCAGTCAGCATATTGTACTTGGTCGAATTAATTTGACATTGCAAGCCAACTATAGGCTCTGGACCATTGGTACTAATAATGCCCCAAATCAAAACTGAACCCCCATCGTCTTGTAGCGTTGAAACTGAGCATCTAGGATTAAATTTTCGTCTTTCCTCCGACGGACGTTCTGCCTACTTTCATTGCCAAGCTTATTGAACTTGCTTTCGTCGCTAAAAAGCACTTTTGACCAATATGAAAAGTCATAATCTTCATTGCATCTGACGAAGTCCAGACGGCGCTTTCTGTTCTTTACAGAAATAATTGGCTTGCGTTTTGCAACATATTCTCGCAAATTAAATTCCTTTAATTTGTTCTTGACAGTAGAAAGAGAGCACTTTTTAACAAGGCTGCACTGTTGTTGAATTTGGGGAGCCGTTCCAAATCTCTTTCGTAGGTTGCGGATCTTGATAGCATTGTCTTCCCTGTTAGAAGTAACTTTAGTAGGACCAGATTTAGGGGCATCACGAACACTGGCGGTGTTTTGGTGCTTTTGCACAGTCTTCCGTACCGTTTTCTCATCACATTTCAGTCTGCGGCCGATTTCTCGATTGGATAAACCAGAAAGGTGGAGATTAGTGCGCTCTTGATAATCACTAAGAGAAAGTTGTGGCATATGGACTAAATGTTATCTTGTATAACCTGGAACAACAACAATTACGATTAGAGATGCTTTGTTGCCTGCTAGTGGATATTTTAAACTGATTTAGAGGCGATAACTTAAGCTGGTTTTAAGCGAATTTGTTGCTGCGGACTTTCTTTTTGCCTCCCCAATTTAAAGTTATTTTTTTAAATTGACGTGAACACTAGAATATTTCAATCAAAAGTCAAATATTAAAAGGTAAAATTATAGAGGAATAAGAAGCGAATCAAATGAGGTATAGGTTGTTTAAACAGTTACATTAAATTTAGCTTAAATCTGGAGTTTTGAAAAAATTACAAGTGCGGGTTTTGTTTTTGCCGACACTATATATATATATATATATATATATATATATATACATATATATATATATATATATATATATATATATATATGATTTTCAGAATGTGAGAGATTGTATATAATAAATTTCACAGCCAAACAACGCGACGTTGTTTGGCCGTGGAATTTATTATATATATATATATATGTAAACTTTAGCTGTTTAACGTTTATTCATCAAACGGCAATTATTTAATTTTAAGATCACATGACTTGGTATTATTATTTACAATAATAGTTACCACTAGTATTGTTGCTACTATTACTTCTTTTATTAAGTGTAATACTATGATTAATATTATTCCTGTTTAGATTTTTCGAAAGGTTATTGTTTTTGGAAATATGTTTATTTCAAATTTTCTGTTTTAAAGCGGAATGCATCACGTTATATTGTGATGTGACACAAGGCTTAAGAAAAACAGCTACCTCGAGTTTGTACTCTTGTCTAGTACGAAAATAGTCGTTAACAGGCGCAGTACCCTTTCCCTTAGAGGATTGACAAATGTTTGCAAAGGGTAATGTCTAAAAGTTTTCCTGCTAGAACCGAGATTGGCCATACAAAAACCTCCACGTTGCTAGAATGATGTCAAAACGAACCTTGACCGTAGTCATGGCTACTACACCAAGATATGACCAACAGCGCAACTCTTTTCTAATTATTACTCCACTTGTAGCATTTTCAATATAAAATAAAAGTATGTATACATGCATGTAAGGAGTGTTTATATGTATTTGTCTGGCGCCGTAATTTCTGTTATAGTCGTTCTTTTCGCCGTCACCAATTTATCTGTGGTTACTATGCAACAAACCTCTTTCTATACAAAATGTTACACCAGTGGACGTCCGATAAGTTTTCTTCAAGATTTTATTGGGAGAAAATGGATTTAGGAGAGAGAGTGTGTGTGTGTGTGTGTGTGTGTGAGAGAGAGAGAGAGAGAGAGAGAGAGAGAGAGAGAGAGAGAGAGAGAGAGAGAGAGAGAGCCTAATGTTCTTATCAAGAAATATACTTCTTAAACTTAACTTTCTTACTTACTGAAATGCTGAAATGAGTGACGCGGACGGACAGCCGTCGAAGTAACATTAACCTTAGATTTAAGTTTCTTGTATCATTGGCGCGGTATCGTTCGAACGGCTTTCTGGAGAAAATGAGCTGAACACTTTAGTTTCCTCTCTGCTCCAAAACTTGGTCATTCTTCATCGTCTTCCTGTTTCGTCTACGGCGTTTAATCTCTGCATCCTAGTTCAAATTTACGTTACCCATCTTTCATTCAACCCTGGGAACGGTTCTGTTTTACCGATGTGAATTATCATGTACTCAGTGTGAATTCTGTTAATATTCACGTTAGTTTTACCTTTGATACACTTACCTTGATATAATACTGGATGCTTAATCAAGTAAGCACTCAGTAGTGTGTTTTTATGCTTTTCGTATGATTCTACCGACAATTGAACCCCAGCCCACTTGTACATTAGAGGGCACTTAAACAATTACATCGAATGACTCGGCGTGAGAGCATCTAACTATCTGGGATATCTCTTCCAAGTTAATTTATTTACGCCTACTCCAGAAGATTAGACACAAGGTCGGATGTGGTTTGATGAAAGTGGAAAGAACTAAGTTCGAAGAAAAGAAGGCATGTGTCTTTTACTGATACCCCGACAGGAGATGTAATTCGGTCCGCTAAAGAACTGTATCTCAAGTGTTTAATTGTCCTGTTGTGAACTGTTCGATTTTATGTGTAAACATTCACGCACGCTCCGCTCGATGAACACACACACACGCACACACACACACATACACACATATTCTTTAGACGATGCAAGCAGCGATGAAAACATATTTATACATTCATTTATATAGACGAAACATACAATTTTTTTTACACAAAAATGACCACTTATCAAGGCCTGGAGGCCACTTAAAGGTAAAGGTTAATGAGTATACATTAGTCAATGTGATTATAGCGTAGTAAACATAAGCAGTGGAAATTTTGTAAATTGGATTACTTAAGGGGACGGTTCATCAAAAATTTGTTTACGTTGGACTTGGAGACAATCAGATTGTAGTCAGCTGGAAAGCAGGCAATCGGAAGAGAGTTCCACAGGCCTGCAGTTCTACGAAAGAAGCTTTGTTCATGGAATCTACATTTAAATTTAGGCACAGATAAAGAGTGTGGGAAATTATTGAATTACAGGAACACATAGACGATATGACCCGTTATATACACGATAACATATACGTTTTAGACAATCACAGGGACACGAATATACAACCATTATATAGACCAGTATATAACACTTGGAATATCAAAGAATCAGATATTGATATTGTAGGACGGAAGCAATTCTGGTATTAAGTCGAAAATGCACTCGACTCCATTTTATATATTACTAGCTAACCCCGCGTCTCGGTGTTTCACTCTGTGTCATTAACAACTTAGCCACCGATATCCTCTGTATCTCTTCGTGGTTAGAAACAACAATTAATCTCATTTATAAAATACACTATGACTGTGTGCTGTGTGCCTCCATTTTTTCGTACATTGCCTCCGAGTTACAAGGTTATAGAGCGGCGCAAGGTGGGTTAATTGAATGCATTTTTATGAACCATTGGTTTATATATATATATATATATATATATATATATATATATATATATAAGTGATCTTGTCTGTCTGCCTGTCTGTATGTCTGTGTGAGAAACAGTCTGCGTAAATATACAGTTAAAAATTAAAGTCAGTTCATTTTTTTTAACTATTTCTCATCCATCTGACGACAGTTCAAATGATAACGACGAAGGCTGGAGAGCTATACATTTTGTTTCGATTTTAGCTAACGCCACCCAAGCGATATTTTTTATTACTTTTAAAACAACTACTATATGTTGAGTACAATATAATAATCAATATAGTATTGACTGTAAATGCGAAATCTGCATAAATTAAATATCATCTTTAAGCGTAATTTTACGACCGGGCAACGCCGGGCGCTCGGCTAGTTATAACCATATCATTTCAATATTCATATGATATATTTACTGTTAATATATTAATTCATATTATTAAACTCAACCAATCCAATACTTGTTCGTACCCCATCAGTTATTGTGAATCTATGATCAAACTTCATTAATCATACTCAAGTGAATTCACATTTTATTTGGAAGACAAACTATGGCTAACATTATATGTCATACACTGTGAAAAGTTACAATGACACAATATCGCTTGTTCCCTCGACATCATTTGAACACCTTTTAGATAATAACACTATCAGGTTGCTGTGCTATAACGGCTATTGCTCGGTTATACACACTGAGCTGCTGTGACGAAACTGTTGACGTGTTGGCTTTGCAAAACGTCTCCTGCATATTCAGAGCTATGTGTTTCTTTAGTCCGCATTTAATAACGTAGTCAAACGAGGTATGCATTCTGCCGGGTTTGCATCAATTCTCGAGCCGGTCAATCGAGATAGAGTCGATGGTCGTTAACAACTCGACCGCCTGATAAAACCAAAAGCCAATCATATGAGGTATCCTTATTGCGACCCTTTTACGGCGTCAAAAATGACAAAATTTGCTGCTAATACCAGCACCGCAGCCAACTTTGCCGAAACCAGGAAAACATATAAACTGGTGACTGATCCTTTCATTTCTTAGGCTATCTCCGAAAAAAGACAAGTGCTCTCTGTCCCGATATATCGCAATTCATAAGAAACATTGGACGGGTGATATCTACTTGTAGAAACCGCTTATATGTTCAGTGCACTTTCATTCGAGACAGCATCGTATCAATTCTGAGGTCATTCTGCAATATTTAAATGTTAATGAAAAAAAAAAATGTTGCAAATTAAACAAGGACCATCAATAAAGCATCTTTGTTTAAACATGTAAATAATGAACAGATTTTATTTTGTTTCATGAAAGTATATATTTGTTTTCTGAGAACTTAAAATAAAAAGAACTGTAAAAGCTTTAAATGACCGTTTCGTTTTATAATAAACTAGCCGCCCTAACCCGACGTGTATCCAGTAATTACTCATTAATATCTGTTTAGACATATTTTTAAACAGGCAGAAAAATAAATACAATTTTAGCTGTAAACCTCTTATCATATGTATTCCTTGCGAAAAAAAAAATTTTTTTTAGAAAACATGGACCAACGCTAGAGAAAAGACAATAGCTAGTTAATATTTTAGGATTGAAGTTATTTAGCTTTGAACTCGAAAATGCATGATTTTATATATTATACATACAAGTAAACTATTAATATTTAGTTTATTTTTACATTTTACATCTACACGTTTTCACCCTTAGCTCAAAGTTTTGTAATTAAATTAACTTAAAGACATTAAAAAATAGTTATCGTGTGTTTTATGTTAGATATACTATAAAACATGATATTACTATAACCGCTGAGTCGAGTGTCAATGAATTACCACCCCATTTATTTAGCCCATACATATTGAAAGCGTTACTGTGGTTCAACTAATGCAATCTCAAGCATAATCATTACACATATTTTAAAAACCTTTTTTTAAAACCCTTCGTCAAAAATGGCGTAAGAAAATGTGCCCGTGTTTACACTTGATTAATATTTAAATATACTGTTAAAGTAAAGTCAAGGATGAGAGTTCATATAGAAACGTTATTTCAATTTGAATAAATAAAATACGCATCAAGTGCGCTTGAAAGCCAAATCACAACGTAATATTAGGAAAATAAACAAATGTTTTACTTGTTTGAAATTTATCACAAATATATTTCAGAGGTAGACTCCATCTTCAGTGTATTGTTTTGTTTCTTTTTTCCCTCTTCTTCTTCATTGCCATGTTGTAAAGTTGGAGAAAGAAGTCTGTTTGTAAAGAGCCGCGCGTTGTATCTAGCGGTTGTATTATGAAATGTTTGAACTGTGCGTAGGCAACGCGAGAATAACGTCAAGGATGAGAGTTCGTATAGAAACGTTGTTTTAATTTGAATAAAATAAGATACACATTAAGTGCGCTTGAAAGCCAAATCACAACGTAATATTAGGAAAATAAACAAATATAATACAACCGCTAGATACAACGCGCGGCTCTTTAGAAACAGATCTCTTTCTCCAACTTTGCAACAACAAAAAAGAAGAAAAGGAAAAAAACTGTATATATATATATATATATATATATATATATATATATATATATATATATATATATAACTACTTAATTTACTCACATAAAATTAATATACGAAAGTATAGATTTATGCGTAAACTTAAAGTATTTACTTCAAAAGTCCTCAATACGTAGGTAGAGCTAGTTAGTAAGTTATAAAATATATATGGCGATTAAGCTACACTGAATATTCCGCGTTTCATCTACTTTAGGACTCTTCAGGCTTATGCGCATAAGTCTAAAGAGTCCTAGAGTGGATGAAACGCGGAATATTCAGTGTAGCTTAATCGCCATATATATTTTATAACTTACTATATATATATATATATATATATATATATATATATATATATATATATAAATCTGTCTATCTCCATATTTTATTCATGCTACTAAAGTATTAATATAAAATCATAGACTCACATGAGTGATTTAATTTTTTATTCATTAATTATTACTAACATTTCTGATGACCTAAAAAACAACCACCGCTGAATTTATATTATAGAATGGAAGAACTCTTTCCGAATTTATTTCAAGTGGTAGAGTAAGTCTGAGTTGGTTATCTGAGTTGGTACTTTTTTTTCGTTTCCCCTAACCACTGAACACAATTTTGTTGGAGGGAAAAGGGCTATAAAATGCACATGTTTTACTGGCTAACTTTGCGGCTGATTATATTGGTCACATATATATATATATATATAGTAGTCATTCATAGACTGCTTCGCTGTATCACAGCTCTTCAGTGCGGCTAGACTAGCACATATCCCGTCAGAGATTAAACCCCCAACCATCTAGTTGACAGTCGACAGCTTCATCCACTAGCTTATTGAATCGGCGTCCGCAAACGACCTCGTGAAATGTCTATTTTTACAAACATTTGTACCGCTACTTTTACAGTGCTCTATTTGTTTCTTTATTTACAAACAAACAAAGAGCTTTGCATTATGCTAATTAAGTAGAAGGTGAAACCTATTACGATAGTGCTCAACCCAAAAATAGAGGAGAGTTTTTATATAATAGACATCTACAGCTTTTATATATTAGTCATCCATAACTCTTCAGTGCGGCTAGATTAGCACCCATCCCGAGTCAGGGGATCGAACCTACAACCATTTAGTTGATAGTCGACAGCTCCATCCTCTAGCTCATCGAATTATATATATATATATATGACTAATTCATTCAATCACATAAATTAATATACGAAAATATATTTTTTTTGCGTAAATTTTGAGTATTTACTTATACAGTGCTCAATGCACAGGTAAAGCTAGGTAGTAAGTTATAAAAATATATATGGCAATATATATATATATATATATATATATATATATACATATATACATATACATATTGTATGTATGTGTGTGTGCGTATGTATGTATGTATGTATGTATGTATGCATGTATGTATGTGTGTGTGCGTTACAGAAGATCAAATCAACATCGATACCGTTGGTTTCAAACCCAAACACAGGGGACCTATAATTGCTATATGACTACTGTAAACCAACCAATATATCGATAGGAAACATCGGTACCGTCAGTTTCAATTCCAAGCACATGGGACATAATTGGTCTCTTTTAATGCACTCTCTACAGCCTCTTGATATAAATCATTGATACCATGTTATTCTAATCTTTAATTCATATATAAATAAATATTACGGCCCTGTTTTGGAATAATCGAGCACTCCTCTGGGGTTTACTAATACTTACCTTACACACACATTGGTCTTGATTATAGAGTGGCAGATTTTTTCTGTGTTATTGTTTGTCAAAGTTGATTGTGAAGTTAAATTCTCTTTTGCTTATATTTTGATATTTTAAACATTAAATAAGATAGAAACAAAAAGGAATTAAAATATTTGATAAAAAAGAAGAAGAAAAATGTATAAAAAATGTAAATAATAAAAGGGTGAATAGAAGCTACACACGAATGTCAAAGGAAATATATTTATGTCACTTATGTCAAAACAATGTCTTCCTTCAGCCATTATACGTTTTTCAACTGACAATAAATCGACCTACTTTTCTGTTTCCTAAATCATGATTAGTAAACAAGTTTCGTTAAATTTTACTGCGATTGTATATACGGCAATTGCTTATTTATAAGCACGTATGAAATATTTAAATAACTGCACCCGTCTTTAATTTTCTTTTTTAGCAAATGGCTATCGTTATGGCGGGCTTGAAAATCGGTATGCGTTGTGATTGCTGATTAGTTACACGTATTCATAAGAAAAAAAAACAATTCTTAAGGACAGAAGACTTTGGATTTACTTTCGACAGCCTCATGACTCTTGTATCCCTTATTTTATCCTGTAATCCTCACATATCTGAAAGGGATATATTTGTTTGAATCAGCTGAGTGGTCTTGGCTTCAGTAATTGAGTAATACAATCTAGTAAGTCGCATAAATAAACGATTGTTCATAGTTATAGTAAGTAATCTGTACAAGCTTAGTACTGTATAACCAGGTTTGACATATCGATTCCTATCAGATCGCCGAAGTTAAGAATCGTTGACTCTGGTCAGTAATATAAGGATTACTATTTAGGAATATCAGATGTTTTATCTGCTTTTCGCTTATCTCAACATTGTTTCCAACCATCATGGACTTCACCTTGCCACTGGAATCAAGTAGTGCCGATTGAAGAGAAATGTGGCTTGAGATTGCGCAAACCCTGCTTCAGAATTATGTGTACAGGCACCCTTTCAGGATGTATAGATTTTCTCTATGAATAAAGGACGGAGGCAAAACTAAAGTTTAGGCTTTCGGCGTATCTTCTGACGTATCTTCCAGGCTGCTATACCCGCCCGTATTTATGTCTTACACCAATCAATTATATTCTTGTGAGGAGGAATACGGATGTATTCATATTCATTACATCACATTCCATGAGCGATGTATCTAAGAATGGGTAAAGAATTGCTATTTTCTGGGTCGGAATATATCCATCTCATACTGATCGTTGACTACTTTTTGACTATGAAGTAGTTTTATACATCTTTACATCAAGTAGCTTCATGCATTGTATTGAGCTATTTCTATTTAAAAAAAATCATTGGTGTTTTTTTTAAATGAAAAGAAGTCAGATCCAATAAAGAAAATAACAGCTTACATAACTGAACTTATAAGTGAAAAAGCGATCATTGTTTCCAAAACAAATTAGAAATCGACAAATAATAATAATAATAATAATAATAATAATAATAATAATAATAATAATAATAATAATTTTCATATTTCAACTGCGGTTGAAATCACATTCATTCATATCGCATGAATCAGATGATGTCACTGTTGGCATTGGTATTCCCGATATCTTTCTTGTCAAAATTACTTCTAGAAAGCAAGCAAGTACTTACAGGATAGACCACGTGGATATTGCTAACATCCCAGTGAAAGTGTTTCTGTAGAAGGAAGTGCATTCAAACATCCAGGTCGTGAGTTTGTATCAAGTTTAATCATGTAACTACCACCACATTTCTAAAATAATTGAACATAAATGATGTGTGCGCGAGGCTGTGCACACACCTAACATAAACGGACTTCTAGTAAAGGGGCGATAATCATAATTTCTTATTGCATCAATTGTCCGAATGACAGATTTGCAAACAACGTCTTGAACAATTAACGGAACAATTGCGTTATTACTGTAAATAAGATAAACATTCACGTTTATATGTATAAAATTAAAGTAAATACGCATCGCCCCAGAAAGTATCTCACTCCCGGCGCAATTTTTTATCTGTACAAGAGCCAAATGCCTCAGAAGATAGAGAAATGTTGCAACATTTGGCGAAGATCTTGTAAAAGTACCATTTCCTGCCTTGGCAGGGTAATAAACCGTCTTCGAAATCTAGTAGTCGAGGAACTTTCCACCTCCGTACTTCCCCTTTTTTTCAGAAGAATATTGCGAGTCTATCTCTTATCTGTCGTTATTTTCATAGCAGATGCTCAATCGAGCTTCAATTTATGGTCACCCCACACAATATTTTCAAAAAATACTTATTTAGCTACAACAATTTTCTATCATTACTCTTACTCTCTATATAAAATGTAAAGCATAAATACGGGCAGGTATAGCAGCCTGGAAGATACGCCAGAAGATACGCCGAAAGCCTAAACTTTAGTTTGGCCTCCGTCCTTTATTCATAGAGAAAATATATATACTCTGAAAAGGTTACTCTCTTGTCGTTTAGTTTTAAGCACATGCTAAAAACTAAACGACAATTCCATGAGCAAGGTTTCATTCCTAGAACTGCCCGTCTGCGGAACATAATACTCTGAGGTAACTCCTCAACGTACTATAACATGATCGTTTTCAAATCTAATGGAAATTTTATTTTTATATATTATTATATAGTTATAATCGATAATATGTAAAGTTGCAAACCGCTTTAACAAAGACAATAAAAAAACCAGAGAAAAACATTTCTTTAAAATAATATTTAGTTTACTTTTTTATTATACATTGCACCAATGCAAATTAAAATTGCGATTCAAATGAAATGAAAAGTAAAAACGTTTTTATTAACAATAATAGCCTTGATAATGCATGACTTTTGCCAGTCGCTCAATATCAGCAACACAATTTTCTGAATTTTCAGTTGTTAGGCAACTACGTTGTTGATTTATCACTGCTTTAGTGTGAGAGAAGTGACTCAAGCAACAGGTTGATCCAAAAGCTGAAAAAGGCCAAAAGCAATAATGTCCAACAGCTGAGAATAGCAGCTGACTTAAAAAAAATCCTTTTCCAGAGACTTCTATAGTTCAACGATCTTTGATGCCTATAATTCTGAAGACTTGAAATCAATCTGTTGCATTTCCTATTCAACTAAAACATTCCAACTGAGTAGTTTCGAAATTTATTATATCAAACTTAAGACATACGAGAATAAGTATCGATGAATGCGGAAGTATATACTTCGATTATCAAATTTTGCTCTGAGTGTTTCAATTTACTCCTGAAGCTCATCTACATTTACTTCAAATTAACTTGAGAGATTCTTCAGATTTGGGAAGTATTTGAATATCTTGATATTGAAGTCACGGGTAAAAATGTCTAGTCTAATTGTAAATGCATTCCAACTGCTATAAAGGTTAAGTACTGTTTTACCTTGTCCATGTAATTTCGGATTAAGTTCATTTAAATGTGTGCTTACATCAGTCAAAAACATCAACTTCAACAACCAGTTTTCATCACTCAGTTCAGGAAAGTATTTTCTCACCAAGAAACACCTTAATAACCTCAAGACAACTAACAACTTAAGTTAAAAATTTGCCCATACTAAGCCAGCGAACATTGCTGTGTAGCAGATCTCCATATTCATAATCAGTTTCTTGAAAAATGTGAAATAATAAAGTTGACTATTCCAACAACAGTAATCATCACATAGGCCAAATTAAAAAAACAATGAGGTATTTGCACATAAGTTCTCCTGGTGTATAATTCTTATGGCTTGCAATAAGCCAGAAAGAAAACAGAACAACGGAATAGAGTTTAAACAATGTATTACTGGAACAACAACGTAAAATGGTTACAACTGAAAAGAGTAGTAGACGTCACCGAGCAGGCAAGGGTCGCTCTGGTGTTTAATCCACACCTGGGATCAAAAGGTCTATGGTTTATATAATGGATAGAACAGTCCATTTGGAGGATGATTTCCCCACAACACCCCCTCCCAAGCTGATTTCCGCGGTTGTGAAAATCAGTATTTCTTCCTTTTGGGGCAGACCACCAAGGAGTTTGTGCGCTTCCTCTTTCTGCCGGAGCGTCTCGGTTCTGACATCCCTTTTGGAGGGTCTACGTCAAAACAGTCATACACAGTTTCTATCGCCTCACTGCCGTCCTGCGGTGGTTCTTCTTGATCCTCGTAGAAGCGTTTCCTGATTTGGTTCAGGTGCCTCTTATGTTGGAACTTTGGGCTCTGAATGATGTATGTAACATAGCTGATTCTTCGTAAGATCGTGCTCTGTTCCCAAAAAGAAATGTTATTTCTAAAATGTCTAAAATACACGTTATCTCCGCTGTTAAACCGTTTCGTTGGCATTGTAGAAGTTCTGTTGTGTACTATGTGTTTAGGTGGCAGTTTATCAAATACGGATTTTAGTTTCCGTTCAAACATGATTTCTGCTCGGGATCCCGCTTCTGGTTTGTTCGGATTTCTCGTGATTCTGTAAACCTGCAAAAATTGCTGAAGGGCCTTTTCTGTCGGTGTACCGGACGCCTTTTTTAATGCCCTTTTAAGCTATCGACGAAGCGTTCGGCCAGGCTGTTGCTTCTGGCGTGGTACTGGGGTATCGTAATATGCTTGACTTGATACGCCTCGCAGACTTCTCTGAACTCTGTCGAGGTGAACTGTGTAGCGTTGTTGCTAACCAAACAGTCTACAACCCCAAACCGAGCAAAGTATTTCAATAAAAAATTTGTCGTTGTTGCCGTGGTCATTTTTTTTGCGTCTCAGTAGCTCTGGCCATTTAGAGTAAGAGTTAACTAACTACTATCAGGTAATAAAAATCCTCCACAGGTCCCGCATAATCGATGTGGATCCTCGACCATGGTTGTTCAGCCTTAGGCCAAGGTTTATATGTTATCGTTGGTGTTTTTGCAGCCAAAGCACATCCTTTGCATCTGTTCACCATGTCAGTAATATGTTAGTCCATAGTTGGCCAATAAACAAAACTTCTCATTAGGCTTTTCATTCTGTTTATTCCTGGATGCCCCATGTGAAAATCCATATGAATTCTTTTTTGAAGGGTTTGGGGGATGACAACCCTTTCACCGTATAACAGTATTTCGTCGACCCCAGAAAAAATGTCTTAACTGGTGTCACCCAGTGCTAGTTTCGGCTTTCTGGTTTGAATGAAATTGTCATTTAGGGATTCTGACTAAATTTCTTGAAGTGTGACCGGCAGTTCACGGATAATATTGTTTATCATGGGTTTTACATCACTATTAATACGTAGTGCCACGATTACCGAATCTTCAAGAGGTTCCATTTTGGCAGGAATCAGTCTCGATAGACCGTCTGCATGGACTAGTTGTTTTGAGGGGAGAAATTGAATTGTAAAATTATAGTTCAGCAGAATAGTTCCCCATCTTAATAGTCGATTCGCAGTGAATGTTGGAAGTCCTTTTTTTGATCCAAAAATTGATATCAACGGCTTATGGTTGGTTTGTAGGAAAAAATGTCTTCCGTGCAAGAACCGGTGGAATTTTTAAACTGCAAATATAATTCCTAGGGCCTCTTTCTCGATTTGAGAATAATTCTTTTCCGCTGGCAAGAGAGTCTGTGATGCGAAAGCAATGGGCTGTTTCGAGCCATCCGGCATTCAATGTAGCATGCACACCCCGACGCCATATAGACTAGCGTCGTTAGCTACTATTATGTCCAACTACGGGTTGAAATGCGCTAGGAAAATTTTTGAAGTCCGGATTCTTTTTATTTATTGGAATAGTGTCTGGCAATCTTCTGTCCACTCCCAAGCCTTATCCTTTTTCAGCAATTCATTAAGTGGTGCGCGCAATTTGTGCATATTTAGGATGAACCCCTGGTAATAATTTGCCAAACCTAAAAAAAACTCTGCAATTGAGTTATGTTTACTGGTGCCGGCATTTCTTTAATAGCGGTCGCCCTATTTGGGTCTGGGCATCTGCAATCTTTATCGATTATTTGACCCAGGTATTTAATTGTTTGTAAAAAGAACTCGCATTTATCTGCTTTGATCTTAAATCCATAATCTTGTAATCGACTGAATACTTGTCTGATATGTTTTCATGTTCCTCCCTGCTTTTACTCGCTATGATAATATCATCAAGATATGCGATTGCGGTGTTCAAGTCGGACAGCATAGTATCCATTACTTGCTGGAATATTGCGGATGCCACCTTGACACCAAACGCAAGTCTTTCGTATCTGTACAAACCCCGATGAGTGTTAATACAGAGGAGGTTAGCGCTTTTGTCGTTTACCGGAATCTGTAGGTAAGCGTCGCTTAGGTCGATCTTAGAAAAAAACTTGCCGCCATTTAATTGTGTAAACACTTCTTCTGGACTAGGTAATGGATACTGAAAATCTTCTAAGGACGCGTTGAGTCCGGTCGCAAAGTCGGCGCAAACGCGAATTTCCCCGGACCTTTTCTTTACGTAAACTGCTGGAGCAGCCCACTCACTATATTCAATTTTAGCCAGTATACCGATGCTTTCTAATATGTCTAGTTCCTGATTTATTTTGTTAAGGGAAGCGAACGGGACATTACGTTTCTTTTTAAACACCGGTTGTGTGCCAGGTTTCAACTTAAAATCTGCTGCCATTTTTGTACATCTCCCTAGGTCAGGAGTAAATACGTTTGTGAATTCTTTCTTTAAACAAGTTATAAGTTTCTCCGTTTCTGCTGGGCGGGTATCTATTTTCTTGCAGAATGTGGATATAGGAAGATCCCAGAGACGAAACTCCTTCATGCTGTCAGAACCGAACAGATGCTCACTATCTTTTAGCACATACAAAAGTGACGTTTGTAATTAATTCACCTTCAAAATGAATTTTTGTACCATTAACGGCCGTCACTGTTCTGTTAGTTTTTAACATAATCGGCTTTCGTAATATTTTCCACGTTTTGATATTTATTATTGAAAGATCCGATCCACTGTCTAATTAGAATTTAATAGCCTTGCCGAAAATGTTAACCGTTACATATTTGCGTAGATTTTCATCTACGACGTCCTTAGTTCTAGTTTGACGTACACGGCTTCTATTCTGGGTTTTCCTACAGTGCGAACTTTTATGACCGATCTTATTGCATAAATGGCATATTTTTGTTAAAAATGGGAAATCCACCACATCTTAAACAAGCGCTCGGTGCTTTTAGTTTTTCTGAGTTTCGGTGGTTAGTGCCTGTGTGCCATTTCGACGGTTTTTTCTTAGTTACTTTTTATATTCGCGATGACTGCTTCGATATTTCTTGCATCTTTTTTTTTATAATTTCTATTTTTGACAATCCTCAGTTAATTTTTGAAGTGTTAAGTTCGGTTCATTTTCTAATTTTGTAAGGACTCTGCGCCTGATTTCCGGGTCTTGCGCAAACACATGACATTTAAAATTGTCTGCTGTTAGTTCAAACAACTTAAAGTCATCACAGTGTTTGTTCACTACAGCTGCGTAGGTGGCAAAATCGTCATTATCATCTTTTACCACATTCAAACATCTCCAACGCGCCTGGAAAAGAGACGTTTTGGGCGACAAAAGTTATGTTAACAAATTTACCGTCTCATTGAATGATAAATATGCTGTTTTCCGAGGCAAGATGTAATCCATGAATTTCTCATGCTCAGTTTTTTTCAATTTTCGGAGTAGAAGTCTGGTTTTCGTTTGATCAGACCAGTTGCTGCAGTCAATATTAAAAAAATCTTCATAACGGCGAAAATACGCTGCGAATGACTTTTCCTCTTCCTCGTATTTAAAATTGTCTATCGCGGTCCATATTGTATTCTGAGAAAATGCTGAATTGCTTTCCGCGTTCGCATTATTTTTAATAATTTCTGTAAGTAATTCCTCTATTCGTAATTGAAATTCCGCTGACTGTTTTTCGGTTCGTATTTGACATTCCGCTAACTATTTTTGCAATTCCTTTTGCTGTTCCTCGGATTGTGACTGACGCTTTGCAGCATCGATATGCAACTTGGTCAAATGTTCCAACGCTACTGTCAATTCGTCCATTTTGCTTTGTCAGCATTAGCAATTTCGAAACGTTCGCTGAATTTTACGAAACAGTTTTATTCTTTCTTATTTCTTCCTCCAGACAATAAAACGAACAGAAAAAACATAAATATATAAAAAGTTCCTTGTCTAAAGAAGACAAAAAAAATCAAGTGTATATTTTTCTCCAGAGAGAAAAAGAAATAACGCCCGACTTTAGCAGCGAAAACCACAAGTGACGGATTCTTTTTCCAAAAGTATAAAAATTTACCTTTCTAAGTTGCGACGAATCGTTTTCTTTTTGCAAAAGTACAGCGCTATCTTTGAAAGTCCTGGCGAACTTTTTTCTTTTCAATCTTTTTTTCCGTAATTATCTGCGTTCTTTTTTTAGTTACCGTGAACCTTTCAGTTGCAAGTGTTATGTTAGAAACTTCCTTAGGTTTGATAACATTTGAGTCCGATGTCGTTAGTATTTTTAGAATACTATTTCAACGCGAGTATTTTTTTTCAATGTCGTTACTGGTTTCGATTTTAGTATGCTCCTTGAATCCAATGTCATCAGTGTTTAGATTTTAAGAACACTGTTTTTAAACGTGAGTACGTTCTCCGAATCCTATGTCGCCAGTGTTATGGCTTGCAATAAGCCACAAAGAAAACAGAACAACGGAATAGAGTTTAAACAAATTATTACTTGAACAACAACTTAAAACGCTTACAACTGAAAAGAGTAGTAAACGTCACCGAGCAGGCGAGGGTCGCTCTGGTGTTTAATCTACACCTGGGATCAAAAGGTCTATTGTTTATATAATGGATAGAACAGTCCATTTGGAGGGTGATTCCACCACAACAATAATACAGTGAAAATTCAAAAGTTTGCGTGTAATTTTGAAGAAGTTTTATAAATTTTTCTTTTTGCCAACGATTGTTGCAGCACAGTCTCACAGAATGATATAAGTCGATGTCATGTTTAGCAGAATAACTAATAAATGCAGTTGAAATGCCTTTTGCTTTAGTTTTGTTATGAAAGGATAATAAACAATACAATTCTGCATAAATATAATCATTTTCATGACATTTTGCAATCACAGCTACACGAGACAAATCATTTAAATACGTGAAACACTGAATATTTCGTATTGTTTAAATCCAGATATTTGTTTAGTTGTTACATGTTCAGCCAAATCAACTGATCTTGTAGAAACAGATATTTCTTATTAATTCAAGAGGATATAATCACTGAATAAAATTTCAGTACTTTTTAAAAAATGTTCTTTGGTGTATTCCTCGTCTGTAAATGATTTCCCCCTGAAAGCCACATCTTCAGATATTTCATAAGTACATTTAGTTGCTTTATTTTTCATTCCAGTATCTTGGTTCAAAATATCATTTTTTTTAAAAACCAGAAATAGCTTTCTTGAGGATTTCAATTTTCTCTTATTAAGTTTTTAACTAAGACTGGTGTTTTGTTTGGAAGTGTCTTTGTGCAATGAATGTGCGACACACAACACTGTCATAACATAAAGCAGCCACAACATTTTGTTTTAAAAATCCATATTCTTTTGTCCAATTTTCTTGACATTGTTGATGATAATGTTTTCTTTTTTTCAGCCATAATTAACAAAAATGATTTTCTGAAAATATAAATCAACTAACATCAACGCTGATGTTTACATATAATTAAACTATATTTACATAAATTAACAGTAAAATACAATTCATAATAACATGTATAAACCACGAACTTCATTTCAAACAAGAAAAATATTTAAAAAAATCGAAAAATACAAAACAAACAAACAAAAAAAACGTCAAATTAGTAATTTTTTTATCGAACGGGAGAATATTGAAGCATTTGCATGTCATTGAAAATTGCTTAGCGTGCCAACTGACATGCGTGCCATAGGTTGTCGACCCCTGGCCTAGACCAGCTATTTGATGACATTTGTATGAAGCTAGCATATTTGCTGGGTGAGCACGAAAATATTCTCGTTTCTCAATGTCTCAAAGATTTTTGCACTTGTTTTTCGATTTCATAGTTGTATTAATGGAATCTACACTCAGCGTTGCTCGGGAATTAATAGAGATCTGTCAAGTATTGCCTGAGTGAGAGAGGATATAAAGGTAATTATCCATCTCATAAAATACTTTCACACGTTGACTTGCATACCTGAATTTGAATGCCTACTAGACACTATCCTCTAGTGTCTAAAATTTCTTAGTACACGAGTTTGTCAGGACAACTTGACGTGAGGATACTTTTCCCTTCAAGTAAACCCTGACTAAATATTTAAAATTACATAGTATTCGAGAACCAAAAAAAATCGTTTTGAATAGATAACTCACACTGGTTTTACAAGGAATGATTCACCTTCTTCAATTGATATTACCTTAAATAATCACACTAAACTGGATACTCCACCAGACTAGGTGAATTCTTGTCCTGGAATCTAGACCAAGCAACTACAAGAGAGTTATACTATAACATATTTAAATGGTCAATTGGAGAGAGAAAAATTATATTCTCAACTTCTTTACTAATTAAATGTTTGAGATGTAAATGAGAAATTTAATGAAACATTCGAATATCTATGTGTCTCATATAGAGATTAAGTGTTAACACCAGAATGAGGGAGGGGGCTTGATTTATGACAATTTTGACTGAAGTAAACTGATACAAGCACATGATAAGACTAATATCCTAAGAAATGTTTTTATCTTTATTTATTTTTTAATTCAATTCACTACCAAAGGGTACACTACTATTAAGACATAAAAGGGCTACTGTGAATTAGAAGCCAGATTTATAGAAACATACTAAATAGGAAGTTAAAAGTCTGCTAAGTGTGGACAAAAAAGCTTATTCACATTACATTTAAATTTCTACATGTTGACACAATCTGTGAGACAGACAGCATGAAGGGAATTCCAAAGACAAGCGGTTCAAGAAAAAAACAAACTAATAACATCTGTGGACCTCTACAATAGAAAGGGGTGAGTTTGTTTTCCGTGTAAGCTATTTATATTGAAATTTCATCGAACGCACTTCGTTGAAGTTGCTATAAAACAGGTACAAGGATGCAACATTGGTGGCGATGGGACAGGGACTGAAGTTTGTTAGACAGCGTGGGACTTTTAGGTTAGAGATTTTTTTAGACGCTATCCAAGAGGAGATACTAAATGCACCTGTTGTCTTATCGAAGTCCATGGTTCAAACTGATACCTTTTATAAGAACTCGTTACCTTGTCCAAAAATATAATCCCAAGTTTTTAAAGACATCCGACAAAAATGTTTTTATTTATTATTGCAAAAATGAAAACATTATTATGACATGTTATTTATATCAAAGCGCTCTGTAGTAAATGTGTATTAATCGATTCCTCGTACAAGAAAAGTTTTAATTTTGTTAAAGGGCTTTGTTATGAAAGATTTTAATGGGAGAACGCCATCTTTACAATTAATGGATGATGGCAGAATAGTATTGTAAAATCCTTAATCAACAAATAAATTTTTTGAATTGAATTCCTCTTTAAATTCTACTTCAGAAAATATGCATTTGCACTTGGTATAGTGCTTCGTTTTAAAATGTATCCTCAGACAGAGATACAAAATAACATGTATAAACCACGAACTTCATTTCAAACAAAGAGAGCAGAAAGTGGATGTTGGGTTAATTTCCGGTAGCCGTATAACTTTCGCGTCCCTTAATTTGTTCTTAGGCCTCACATTCCATAAGCGATGTTTCTGACAAAATGCAAAGAATTGCTGTTTTCTAGGTCAGAATCTATTCCTTCCAACACTTATTGTTAGCAAGTTTTTGCGCTTGAAGGAGTACATTTTTTAGCTTGTTACATCAAATGGTTTTATCCTTTGTCTGGATCGATTTCCATAAAGAAATTAAGTTTTTAGTAAAATTAATTCTAGAATAACACTAGAATAACACTCCTATTTAATGAGTGCCAGTTAGTCGTCTGATCTTAAAAATAGTTTATTTTTTTACGAAATGAAAATTATATATGAACGCAGGAAAATAATTGAGCCAGATTTCCTAAAATTTAGTCGATTTGTTTCCTAGGTGGCTAAAATACTCTGAAATACATAAAGTAAGCTCTTTCAAAAATAGGTATTAATATGAAACAAATACCGTTGATCTCATGAAAAATATGACATGCCCTTTCCCCCATAGAAGGCCTGTAAAACTTATTCATCAGCAAACATGGCAGAAAATGTTTTGCTGGATTTTACACGCCATGAAGAAAGCAGGAATCATGATTTTCGAGAGATTTTAAACTTGGAAATCATAGAAGAAAACAGAAAGAAAGTTTACACATTGTTTCATCTTACTTCAGCCGAAGTTTTCAGAAATTAAGGAACCTCCTATCTGCGTCTAACACCTGACCTCTATATAAGATTCATAGATATTCAGATATTTCACTAAAGTTCTCCTGCACCTCTTAAACACTAAATTAATAAAGAAGTGGAGAACATAAATTTCCTCTCCGCAATTGACCATTTATATATGTCATAGCATACTTTTCTTGTGATCTGTTGGTATTACTGGATCCTAGAAAAAATTCAACTAGTCTGGTGGAGTACCCAGCTTTGTGCGGTTGCTTGGGGTAAACTCACTCGTAGTAATTGCACAATTTCTCGTAAAATCAATGTGTGCTAGCTATATAGAGATTATCTTATGTTGACGACGAATATTATGTGATTTTTAATATTTAGTTACGGCTTACTTGTAGTTACTAGTATCCTCATACCAGGTTGTCCTAACACACCCTCATACAGAAAAACCTTAGAACTTCGAAGACTAGTAGATATTCAAGTTCTCTCCATTTAATAATACTATATATTCTATGTTTCATTTTACTTCAGTCAAAGTCCCCAGAATTCAAGGGGCCCCACTGTTGGGGCTAATACTGGATATCTACATGAAATACATAGATATTCGAATATTTCATTAAAGTTTCTCTTTTACATCTCAAATACTAAATTACTAAAAAAGTCGAGAACATTATTTCCCTCTGACCATTTAAATCTGTTTATAGTGTAACATTCTTGTGATCTCTTGGCTCTAGGATCTTACTGGATTCGCGGACAAGAATTTCTCTTGTCTGGTGGAGTATCCAGCTTTATGCTATTATTGAAATAACGTCACTTAGAGAAGGTGCGCCATTCCTCGAAAAAGCCAGTGTGGGTTAGCCATACCAAAGCGACATTACTATTATTAAGAATGAATACAATGTGATTTTAAATATTTGGTCAGGGTTTACTTGTAGGGAAAATTATCCTAATGTCTATTTGTCCTGAAAAAAAAACTTGCACGGATAGACTTTAGACACTTAAGGAGTCTAGCAAGTCTTCAAGTTCTCTCCTCTAGTAGGTATTCAAGTTCTATACGCACGGAATGATTTGAGGTATAGCATTTAAAATAAATTAAAGATAGGAATAATCAAGTGAACATTAAAGTAAGCATGAGATATCAAAATTGCACTGAACAGAAAAGGATGACTATGGTTCCTTACAAGGTTTTATACAAAAAATATCTGTGCTTTTGGTATAGTGATGAATTTTTAATCGGATATTACAACTAAGAGATAGAAACAGTTTATGCATAGTATATATTATTCTTTCTGAAATGTAAATGTTTAAAAAAAAAATAATTTTGGATAATAGCACACAATCTAATGGTTCCCAGTGAGTCGTCTGTTTTTTTTTTAAGGTCATTAAAAAAATGATCTTAAAAAAAAAACCCAAAACAGACGACTCACTGGGAACCATTAGATTGTGTGCTATTATCCAAAATTATTTATTTTTTTACGAAATGAAACTTATATGATCATAAATGCAGAAATATAATTTAGGCAGATTTTAGAAAATTTAGCCGGTTTCTCCTCTAGATGTTTAAAATTCTCGACAGTGTAAATAAGTTTATATCTTTCAAATCTCCAAAATGTAAAAGAATTCATAGAAAATGAATAGGTATTCACATAAACCAATTACCGTTGACCCCATGAAAGTCTTTGTATGTACCTTTCCTTCTAAAAGAACCGTGAAATTTATTCGTTAGCAAAAGTTTTGTGTGATTTGCACACTATCAGGATCGAGCGATTTTGAGCTTTGGCCTAATAGAAGAATACAGAAGCAGAGAATGTTCGCGAAATGCCTTGAGGTATGGCTTTGAAGGGGAATTAAAGATTGGAAGATTCACGTGAACATTGGAGGAAGCGTGAGAGATCAAAATCGTATTGGCCAGAAAAGGATGGCTATGATTCCTTTCAAGGGGAAAGTTAAGTCAGCGGAATAAATTAAGAAATGAATAATGCATTCATTTGTCATCTTATAACTGCCTTATAATCCACAAAGACTGCCTTTCTGCATAAAAATTTCAAACCACATTTATATTCTCTATCGTTCGATGAAGAAATATTAGGTTTTACCAATAAAATCATTCTCTGAATAAATGAAAATATCTTCTATTTTCACCCTTTTTAGGTGCGCTCAAAAATATCTGGTCCTGTTTGTTGGTTGGTTGATCTGTCACGCTTAAGGTGTAAAATAGCATATTCGCCGGCATGAAACTTTTTAATAATCATTTTGTCCTTAAGCATTTTATCTCAACCGTTTTCGAAGCATTTACTTATTTAAAATTACATATTCTTTTATGCCTGTCTCCGATTGAAGGAACCTCAGATGCGTGGGTCTGTCCGAATTTATTACTGAAATAAAACACTGAAAATCCAAGCTTCTCAGAAAAGGAACAATTCGATAAATACCAGATATATAAACGATAGTTTTATTGAGTCGCACTCTGTTAATTCTGTTATAATTATTTAAAATATAATTAATTATATCAAGCTGTATCGTCTCATCTCTAGGAAGTTAAACCAAGGTTAGACATGATTTTCAAAAGATAGCGCACTAGGAGAAATGAAATCTGACCAAAGAAAATGTCCGAGCAGCCATGTCGGTATTCTCCACTAGAGAGCCTCCTTATACTTTTTCAAAACGAAGGTAAAGACTGTGAAAATAATCACGTATTAGCCCGTCAGCAACTCTGCTACTTTGGTATCATCTTATTGTTGTAGTCGCCGTTCACATAAAGATAAAAGCCATCTATTACGTGTAAAACTTTTTTTAATTACGAGCTTTTTAGCCCATAATACACGTCTTGCCTGCTTCTATCAAGAATAAAGAAGATGCTTTTTTTATAGAATCCCCATTCCCTCATCAATATGACGTTACTTTTGCCTAATTGTATCATACACTTCCGTTCTCATGATCTTGGTTTCCAATCATAGGTAATATTTTGGACATCTTGTTTACTCTTTTCCCCTGTTACATAATCTAATTGTTCACATATACTAGATAATATGCACGTGTTAAGTATCAAATTTTAGATGCATACATGCTAATATATAAGATATTGTCTATGTCTGTTGATCTGTCAAGCGAGACTGTAATTAGACTCTAAAATCAGAATACATCTTTTTATGTAGGGTTCCATACTTCTTAACATGAATTCTTAAGACAATCTGCATATATGTGAGACCATTTATCGAATGTGTCAATGTCTTAATTGCCTAAAAGTATTCAGTAAACACACAATACTTCTCTTATATTAGTATATATGTATATTCTTTAAATAATTCTTACGATGTAATCTATTGCGGAGAGTAAGATAAAACCAAGAGGCTGTAAATGTCTCCTAGCAACGAACAAGAGTCACGCCATTGTTTGTGAGGACATTGAAGAACCAGTAAATTTACTAACGAAGAGGAAGTCAACCGCAGTGCTCAGCATATTAGTAAAATTGGTTCAAGTAGTAGAAGAAGCCGTGAATAGAACCTTATTAAGTTTTGGAATTTTGAAGATAAGGATATACCAAATACTATAAAAATAAACCATTCCTTATCACCTACATTCCAAAAGACAACGTGTAGCAATGCAATCAGCCTGGTCATTCATCGTAAATGTTTAAGATCCTGATCAATAGATTACATCAAAGGCTGTGATTATTAATGAAGAACAGGATAGCTCCAAATCAAAATAATGCACAAAATAAGCCTTTTTTATTATTTGAACTATTCGGATTACTGTTCTCATATTGAATGTTATTTTTCGACGTTTCGTTCGATGTAACCTACGACCTTCTTCAGATGTATCTTGTTGAATTCTAGAATTTTGTCGAACTCAAGAATCTTTCTAAAACACTTTCAAAACGATCAAAGCCTCCATCAATTCTTCATATACATTAATACATTAGACATAATTAGGCACATATTGCTATGTCTCACCGCTATGCTACAACATCACCGTTAACTTGCCCTAAAAGATAGGAACTTCTATAACCACATCACCAGTTCAGTTTATCTCATCAGCAGTTTAGAAAACTGGATCAAAACCAGAGTCAAGATTAGACAACTTTATTTGTTTTATTTCAACATCTTGAAGAGAATGATGGCTGACGGGCTAAAACCATGAAGAAGTATTCAACATAAGACTCAAACCAATTTTATGCGTCTCACTGATGAAATCAGCGGTATAAAAGGAATAGAAAAAAAAAGTTTGCAAACTTTGTGAACGATCTAATAAGATTAGTGCAGAGAAGATAAACCATGGCGATCAACAAGACAACGGTGTGAGTACTGATATCAAAGCGACTATGAAAAGTTGAAAACCGTTCACAGCTTCAAATATTTGGAAGCAGTCTTTACTTATTAGGGGTTAAAAACCGAAATACATTGAAATATTACCGTCCAAATCCCAGGAGCACTCACATGACTGCTGAAAATGATCCAAATTGAGAGCGCAGCAAGTACAATAGTTCGATAATTTTCGTATTTGTGAATGCACGTGAAGCATAGACTCAACCAATTGGCATACATCGAAACACTTTTTTTGTATATATATATATATATATATATATATTGTATTGTATATATTGTATATATATATTGTATTGTATATATTGTATATATATATATATATATATATATATATATATATATATATATTGTATTGTATATATATATATATATATATATTTTTGTAAAAGGTTTTGGTTAAATTTTTCTGTAAAGATTCTTTTTTCGTAACATTTTTCTTGATAAATTCTCGGCAATCTTATACAGAGTTTAGGCAACCAAAAATGAGTTTTTGAACGAGGTCCGATAAATCGAACCCTACGAATAGTTTCTGACCACAGTAAAAAGCCAGGCAGAAATGGTACGAGAACGTCACAAAATTGAGCTGGCTTAAAAACGCAAGACTACAATGCACAGTGCAAAGAGGGAGAAAGAGGAAAACAACGAATGAGATGGGCTGAGATGAGGACAGATTATAGTGGACAAACCAAGAGTCTAAAGATACAAATCAATGGGGAGAGCTGGTTGGCAGGTCATCTATGGCACCGACATACACTATGGGATTTGTGATGGAAAATATTCATAAACTATCGGATATTTATTTACATCTAATCAAACACACACGCGCTCGTGCTCGCGCGTGTTTGATTAAATGTAATTAAATATCGGATAACTTCTGAATATATTCCACCACATATCCCATAGTCTGTGTAGCTGCTACGTACATACGAGTGTGTGTATGTGTGTGTGTATGTGTGTATGTGTCAGTGTCTTATACAACGACAGTAAGTGCATAGAACAAATCTTCATAAATTAATCAGTTTGCATAAATTGCGTCGCCCTTCCCCAGTCACATACATCGTCATGATATACTGAATATATAAAATACAACAAAAATATCAATTTTCTTGAGGAAACCATAAAAGGTTTCTTCTCGAGCTGGAACAAATTAAAATATATTCAGTAATAATTCATTTTCTATTTCCCTCTTTTTAGATATTATTTTTATATCTGTTTTATTTCTATTTAGTTTTCATATGACTTTCTGTTTACGCCTCGTCTTTCATCTGAATGTCTGAATTTTGTTGTGTTTGTACCGTGCGCGTTTAAATTTTATTCGGTGTGACGTACTTGCATTAATATAACATATGTTAGCCATATCTTCACTCAATATATTATGCACATATTAAAAAAAAAAATTTTTGTTATCAATGAACGAGGCAACACAAGGTAAATGTGTATATTATATATAGATAATAAATAGTTAAATTTCAACTTTAATGCAAATACTTCAGAAGATGGAAAAAACATCACCCACTTAATTCCTATTCTCTCTAAAGTGTAATTCATTGTCTGTATTTAACTCTATCCCATCCTGGGAAGATGTGATAGAAGATTTGAAGGTAGCGATTGAAAACTGAGCCTCCCAAAATAAAGAGCACTTTTACTTTCAAAATGGCCGATGAGCCCCATCGGCATTTCCCGATGGGTTTCTCATTAGTTGATGATTTTGAAAAAAATGTTTCCAAACTTTTTAGATAATAACATTTGAGATGCCAACGTGCAAGGACTCGTAACGTAAAGGATAAATTACTTAGTAAAATTTAGTTAAGGTTACACTCTTCTGGAGGTTGAAGGTTCAATCTTAAAATACAATTGAGAATTACTTAGGACTTCTATCAGGTCATTGCTGACGGAACAAGAATAAGCTACTCGTGTGGATTAAATAAAGGGTTCCATTCAAAATTTTATGCAGATTCCCGAATTCAACAGAAAGACTCCCTGGTTCGACAAAATATACCCGAAGAAGGTCGGATGTTACACCGCTTGTAACGTTGTGAAAATAACGCGGAAGATGAGACCAATAGTCCGAAGAATCCAAATAATACGAAAAAGAAATGTTTAATTCATTATTTTTTCGGAAGTTTATTCTTAGTCTTGTTATTTTTTGAAAGATACCATACAATGTTTCTTTTTCTTTTTTTTTTCTTCTTAGACATGATGTTGCTAGTCTCAATCTTTTATATAAATACTATAATAGCATATATTCTTCAAAATTGTCTGATCTATACCCTGCTTCCTTTCAGCTTGTTTGACTTCTTAGTCCAGTGAGTTCCATTAATTCGCTGTTTGGATTCCTCATTGTAATACAGTTTTCTATTCTAGTAGCTTATTTCTACAGACTGCAAGCTTGAGGAACTCCCTTCCCGTTTACTGTTTTTCTCCCATCTATAGTCTTGGCATTTTCAAAGTAAAGGTCAATGGTCATCTCCTGTCTTTGCAATAATAACCTTTTATTCTTGTAAGCTCTTTATATCAAGTGGCTTCACGCCTTGTCTGAATCGATTTCCATAAAAGGATCTGAAATTAATTTAATTTGTGTCTAATTTCTAAATCAAATTCATGTAAAAAAATATTTGAATTTTAAAAATGTGCTTCTCATTTACTCACAAAACACTTTACAAAACTCAGATGAAATTCGACGACCTTTCTTAAATGGCGTCTAATATCTTCAAATTTTATGCAAATCAGAAATATTTGAAATGTAAAATGTGTCTTAAACATCAAAATATATGAAAATTAAACAATTATCTATACTATTAATACAATTCTAAATGTTTATTCATTTATTATTTATGTGTGTGTGTGTGTGTGTATATAGACCAATAAAATATTCGAAGGTATGCACCGAATTAACAAATTATGTTTTCCCTGAAAGGTGTGAGTCCCTGGATTGTCTTTATATATGGTTCGTAACGAACAACGCCGAGTCATACAAAAAGCCCGAAATAAGGGTGTTTGGGCCGTTACGTTTTTGTCGAAAAAGTTACCTGCCCATGTCAACGGAATTTATCACTGTCTGTATACAGTCGCGGTACATCTTTCGGCATACGGACATTACTTGTGGCGCAATAGATAACATGTGTGACTACGGATCAGAAGATCCTAGGTTCGAATGCTGGCAGGTTAGTAAAAACTTTAACCATCGTTTACTCATTATCTTTACCCTTAGTTAGGGTTTTTTTTAGTGATTTTGTTTTGTGCATATGGGAATTTCCCATGCTCATAATTCACAGGGCAAGCGTTGATGGTAAGACGATGTTGAGTGTACTTGATGTTGAGTGTACTCGATTTTGTGTTTGACTCGGCGTTGTGTGTGGCGACGCGGCGCAGCTGATTGTATATAATATAACTCTTTCCTGTCTGTTTAAATGTATGTATGTATGCCTAAAACTTTCGACAGAGACGACGGATTTTTACGACATCGGCCAGTTAAAACGTATCGTTTTGAAGCTCGACCCTCCGGACGATGAATATTGGAAAATTAGCTAAAAACATGAATTCCTTCACCCTCAACTAGCCACTTTTCTACAAAGAGGGGGTCACATTCTTTCCCGATATATTCTAAAGTCATCTCCTCTTTTCGATTGGCGCAACAGCAAAGGCTTCACATTTTTTCCCTCTTTTGTGGTACGGGTTCGAGCCTGCCTGCCTACTACCACTTTTTTCTTTCTTTTTTTTATTTTGCTCAACACACACCTCCAAACACCCGGGAAACACCGGACACCCAGGCTAGTTATTTATATGCTGATTATGATTTTTGATCGGATATTAACCGCCGAAAGCTCATGCATCGACACATGCTTGACTAGATGGTTATCGCTTCAAAAAATCCTACACTTAAACTATAAACATTTGTAGATTGCTATCACTTTACAAAATAGCCTACTTAAATAATGAACATTGCTAAGTGGCTATCATTTCGCCAAAATAGCCTATTTACATAATGAACGCAAAATAGTCTACTTAAACTATAAACATTTTTAAATAACTATCACTTCGCAAAATAGTCTACTTAAACTATAAACATTTTTAAATAACTATACCTTTGTAAAACTGCCTACTTAAACAGTGAGCATTTGTAGATGGCTATCACTTGACAAAATAGTCTACTTACACTATAAATATTTTTAAATAACTATCACTTTGCAAAACTGCCTACTTAAACAATGAGCATTTGTAGATGGCTATCACTTCACAAAATAGTCCATTTAAATAATAATATTTCTAAATAGCTACAAATCGCAAAATAGTCTACATAATAACCTGATAATAAATGGTTTACCCGGCGCTCTTTTTCTTACTCATAACATGCATTTACCGTTTGTAATATTAATCAGAAGGGTACCATACTCAAAACAAAGAACCACCCCTCTCTTCATATGAACTTCCCCAAGATATTTTCCGTTTGATGTCCAAGACATTTTCCATTTTTTCATGCTTCTTTCCAAAGAAACTTAGTATATTCACTGCTATTTCAAATATGTTCCTAAATCCAGCTATGTGAGACCAGATCATATGCTTTGCAGTAATCTATTCATGACATAGATACATTTGTGAGTCTTCCTTTAGAATCTCAAAATATTGTCCTTTCGATAAGCAATTGATCTTTGCTTCCTCTACTACCTCGCCTACATCTCTTTTCTTCCCCCGATAAAGTTTTTTTTACTCTTCCAGATATTGTTAAACCTCATTTGCCTAAATGTCTGTCAGCAGTTTCTACATAAATGGTTGATATTCCGATAGTTATCGACCGCAGGGCTCTTTGATGTATCCTTCTGGCAGAGCAGTGTTTGTTCATGCGCGTTCTGTTTAGGAATTACAGCTCCTGTAAAAATTCCGTCAATTTGAGATGCAATTCTTTCATACAACTTTCATGTTGGTTTTTGTTTTTATCTCATATCCTTGAATACCACTGGGGACCTTCTAATTTGAAATTTTCCAACATTGTTTTTAAACTTCCTTCTTGTTCACTTTCATCAAATCTTGGGTGTGCTAAACTTACTTTCTATTTCATTCCTCAAGTTTTTCCTCTACAAAACACTACAGTTACGTTTCTTTTAAACACTCCAAAACTTTAGGCATTCTTCTAAATTTTGTATTTTATTTAAGCAATTTAATCTTTTAAGTTCTTCATAGAGCTTCCAGTCCAAACCAAACAACCTATAATGTCTAAACTGTTCAATTCTTTACCTTTTCACTTTTTGATGCCATTCTTTGCTTTATATCCGCTTGTTTTTGTCCCCTTTCTTTCCACTTTATACTTTTCGCTCAGCTATTTGACTTTCTCTGTCTTCTTCGCACCCAATTGTCCTTTTAACCCTCTTTCAAACAAATTCGCATCCTATCTTAATTACTTCATATCATCTTTTATTCTTCGTTTACACTTTCTTTTTCGACGCCCGCCTCTTTTCAATCCGAAATTTTCTGCGACCGAAACCCCTCCTGCTATGATCAAATTATTTGTTTCTGCGATGATCCTGCATTTCACATACTTCATTGCTTCATTTATTTTGTCTACCTGCACTTTCGGAGTTTTTCTGTCTAGTTTCTTAAACATGATCACATCACTTCTCTTTCCTTCCAGGATAATCTCTTTCAGTCTTTCAACAATCCCTCTTATCTGTCCATTTTCTTTCCGCACCTCATTCTCGGCTTCCACATTATTACCAATTATTTGGTCTATTCTTTCATCTCAATTTCTTGCCGCTTCATCCACATTTTCCACTTACTTCTCTGTCATTTTCAGATCAATCTGCACATCTCCTTCGTTTGCTACATTATCCTCCGTTTACTTCTGCCTTCACCTGTCTTTTTATGGCCACTAATTTAAGTTCTGATAATCATCCATTGTATTGCTCTTGCCTGATAACACATGTTCCCTCTTTTCCTATCTTCCTTATTATTATTATTATTATTATTATTATTATTATTATTATTATTATTATTATTATTATTATTATTATTATTATAATTATTATTATTATAATTATTATTATTATATCTACTTTGCCTTTAGGTAAGTTGGTAACATTCTTATACTTATTAAAGGCTACAAGCGTGTCTTCGTATTAGGAATTCAACCTCCTAGAATATATTATAAGCCATGCATATTGAAAACTTCTACGTTTTGGACTTATACAATTACCAAGCAAAACTAGAGATGCTTTAGTTCTGATTATCTGTTTGGATAACTGAGCTGAATATCTTCTACTATAGTTTCGCCTGAAAACGTCTATCTGCTTGAGAATATGAACAAAAATTGTCTTCTCATTTCCATTTGGTTTGTAAAAGTGCGCATGCGTGCCAAGAACTTTTTAATTAGAGCGAATTCTGTCTTGTGCAAATGAATACCGATGTGAGAAACATTTCGCAATAAAAATCGTTGTTTGGATTCAATAAATCAACTTACCTACACGCAGGTAGAGTAAATTTCTATAAGATACAGATTCGCCTAAATTACGAATAAAATTTAAATTTCGAGATAATGAATAATGCCAGACGTAACAGGAGAGTTGGAAAGAGACAGGGCGCGAAAACGAAAAGAAGAGAGAGAGAGAGAAAGAGAGAGAGAGATACAGATACAGAGACAGAGACAGAGACAAAGAGAGAATAAGAGAGACAGGGAAGAAAGTGTGTAATAGAGAGGCTTTATTGATATATATCTGCAGTACATGAAGTTAGTTTAGACTTCTTACACGAAGTCGATACATATCCAGTACGAGAATGTGTTCTATACTAAATAGATTCTTAGTAAAGCTGCAATATGTAGTAATCTGACTTGTTCAGACTGTATTAGAGTCATTATTCTATTGAACAGCAGCAAAACAGAATAGCGGCCGTGAATGTCATGGTGACCCAAACCTCGACTTATTGCTGTTCTGACACGCAGTATTCAAGAGATATATATATATATATAAATATATATATATGTGTGTGTGTGTGTATGTGTGTGTGCGAGTGTGTGTGTATGTATATATATACGTACATACATACAAATATATATATATATATATAATTATTTTTTACTATAATAATTAAATACCTACAGACACTAGTGTTTCATCCTTTCGGGATTCTTCAGTGCAGGGTGTCACGATTACTACCAGTCGAACGATTCGAACCCCGCGACACGAGACATCTCTGGTTCGATTAGCGGGGGCCGAATCCATTCGGCTACCATTAATCGTGTGAAATAGCGTTGAATTTTAAACATTTTAATTTAAATGTTCATTACGTCAGACAGACAGTGATCAAATCGTTATACGACGATCTACGCATAAGAGCTAAATTGACCGACTTTTTAATTCAACAGAAAGTGCTCAACGATAAGAAACGTATTTCTTATATATATATATATACATATATATATATATATATATATATATATATATATATATATATATATATGGTTAAAAAATTCCAACGAGAAAAAAGATGTATATTTAAATAATAGGGTCACCAGCAATAGTTGTGTTCTGTTTTTATATATTTGTTATATTTTTTTATTGGATACTTTCATTTCCTAATTATTGAAATAATTTAACGCGTTTCGGACGATTTCTGACATCCTCATCAGAAATTTTGTGGTAACTGTTTTCTTGCTCAGGTCATTCAGAGCATAAATACTCTCTTCACGAAATTGAATGTATAACACGTAATCATTGCAAGAAGATTTTTCTACAAAATTTCTGATAAGGACGTCAGAAATCGTCCAAAACGCATTAACTTACTTCAATGATTAGAAAAATGAAAATAGCAAATTAAATAAAAAGAAAACAAGTATATAAAACAAAGCAATTCGTGACAACTCCATTCAATTAAATATTTATCTATCTATCTATCTATATATCTATCTATCTATCTATCTATCTATCTATCTATCTCTATCTCTATATATATTTAGATATCTCTATCTCTATATAAATTTAGATATAGATATAAAGATATATATCGTGAACAATAAGGTATACACACACATATACATATATATATATATATGTGTGAAAATCGTGACCAATAATATGTATATGAATATATATATATATATATATATATGTATACATATTTATATACATATATGCATATGTATATATATGTATATATATATTATTGGTCAAAATTTTCAGTCGTTTGCACACTATTGATTGTATTAATTTTATGTCCACAATTGGCGTTTATAGTTGTTAAAGTTTTCTTAATTCTTGTGGTGGTTGATGGTTGCTTGGAGATAACGTCCCAGCAAATGGAGTCAAAGCATGAAACACTACTTTGTAGGTATAAAAAAAGAATTAATGCTGGAGTTCCTCAGAGGCCCATCCTTGGCCCAACTCTCTTCCTGATCAGCATCAATGATCTTCCAAAACATATACTTAGATCATTCGTAGGCATTACGCTAATGACACTACCATCTATCGCAACACATCAAAAGCAATAAATGACCAAGTTCCCTTTGATTCTCTCTCCTCTCATCTTGAGCACGTAGTACAATGGAGAAGGAGGCGGCTGGTTACTTTTAATGCATCTAAAACCAAGCTTCTATCTTTGCATCATCAACGCTCTGATTCCCATCTGGCATCAATTGAAATGAATGTCTCTCGTCTTGGAGAGGCTCCATGTTTCGACAACTTTCTGGGCTTGACCTTTACTCCTGATCTGAAATGGAACAAGTACATTAAATCTGTTGTCAAGGTCGCTGGAAAGATGGTGAGATCGTTCTACCGCTCCAGTAGATATCTCACTCTCATGCAATTCTCTATCTTTATAAGAGCCAAGTATGTCCAATGATGGAGTACTGTTGCCATATATGGGACGGAGCTCTTAGAAGCAGCTTATCCTGCCTTGACAGAGTCCAAAATAAACTTCGTAGCTTAGTGGGAGATGCTCTTTTCTCTTCCCTAGAACCTCTTTCCGAGTCATTGGGAGCCTGTCTCTGCTTTATCATGATTGCTATGGCAAGTGCTCGTCTGAGTTCCAATCTATGGTCCCCCTCGCCAATCTTTCACTAAAAACACCCGTCTAGCTGAAACTACTGACAATAATTTTCTCCACTCTTTATCTGTGCTTTAACCGAAATGTAGATTCCATGAACAAAGCTTATTTCGCAGAACTGCACACCTGTGGAACTCTCTTCAGCTTATTACAACTTGGTTGTCTTCAAGTCCAACTTAAACAAATACTTGAAAAACCGTCCTGTTAAATAATCCAATTTATCAAATTTCTACTACTAACGATTACTAAGAAATTATCCCATTGACTACTGTAGACTCAATAACCCTTATCCTCAAGTGGCTTCCGAGCCTTGATAAATGGTGAACCCTTTGTAAAAAAATCATATATATATATATATATATATATATATATATATATAGAGAGAGAGAGAGAGAGAGAGAAATAGAGAGAGAGAGAGAGAGAGAGAGAGAGAGCTAGCTAGATATTTATCCTAAAAAGTAATTTTCACCCACGACAATCTCAATTATGATTTAAACATGACCTACAGCTAAAATAGACACACAGTTTATATATAGGCGAAAACTGATAATAATAGACGAAAACACATAGTAACATAACAAAAAGTAAATTGCTAAACATACAGTCACAATGTTAAAAATACACAAATGAAACAGATGTGTAATGTACACATTTACGTGTTATCAATAAACATATACAATAATATAATATTGCAAATATACGTTTATCTATGACAACAGACAATGACAGAAGAGGAAACAGACAGGGACATGACACACACAGCAACCAGAAACAATAATGAAGACGAAAAGATAGGAAGTCTTCAATTAATGAATTAAACTGAAACTTTTCATTAATCTCTTTAAATTTCGGACACTTCATCATTAATATCTACGACCAGTAGACGAGTATTTTTTACGACTTTTATACGGAAGAATAGATTTAAGCTTATTTGAGCACATGTCATGAAAACAACGATAGAGCAGTGATAAAAACTCAACTTTTCTTCCGTGAAAAGGGCAAGTAGGGAAGTTAAAAAGATTCTCGCCCACTAGATTTCGAAGACGGTTTCATACCCTGTTAAGATAGGAAAGCGTACTCTTAGCAACTCCTCCGCATATACGTCAACAGTACTCCATATTAAGAGGCATTCGGCTCTTGCCCAGGAAGAGGATTGCGTCGGAAGTGATTTATTTTCTGGATCGATATAATGATCCAACCATTTTTCAGCGACTTTGGCAACAGATTTGATGTAAGTCTTCCATTGCAAGCCATGAGTGAAGATCAAGCCTAGAAGTTTGTGAAATTAAAATAAACGGTTCTCAAAACGAAAACTGTTCATTTTAATTGGAGCATAGTAAGGATTAAAGCGCAGGTGGTGGAAATATAGAAGTTTGATTTGGGCTGCATTAAAGGTAACTAGTTAATTTTTACAACATTGTACTACGCGCTGAAGGTCGGATAAGAGAATAAAAAGACCTTGGTCTTTTCCAATCTTTTAAGTGTTGCCATAGACACTAATGTCGTCTGTGTGCAGACGATACTACCATCTATAGTAACATACGCATGATCATAAATTTGTGAAGTCGTTGATGCGTTAGTACTGGGATCTTCAGACGTCTGACCGTCAACGACTTCTTTAATGAATCTATCAGAAAGAAAAATATTTTCCAGCTATTCTGGACCTGGATATTTTGTGAAGTAAACCATTATGTGAAGCCACATCAAATTCCTTAGATATATCAAGAGCTATTGCATTAAATTAATTTTGTTAATATTAGTTTATTTATTAATAGCTGAACATGGCCACGTGTTGCTGTGACTTAGTGGAAATGGGGAAAAATGCTGAGGGTTACGGAAATGCCCCCCCCTCTGAAATCCTCACAGGATACCTGTTTTCTTTTTCTTTCATCACCTTAAGCTCATCGATTAGAAATGTAACACTCAGGGGTTTTAAAAAAAGAAAGTTTTGTATAATATTATTCGTATGGTTTTTATCGTTTAGTTGATGTTTTTTTTTTTGTAGATGTGACAACGGGAAACACCTGGCCCAACCACCGCAAAAAAAAAATACTTCGCGCCCATCAAACTTACAAACTGAAACTGTAAATAACATGAAACGTCAATTATTTATTATTTATTTTTGTTTGTTTAGCTATTATTATTTTTTTCTGCACTTTTCTTTATTTAGGAACGCATTTACCAGGAAAGAAGGAATTACTATTTCGTTATTCTTATTAAAACGAAATTGTTATTTCTAGTATGTTTCCATGCGTACCTGCTTGAATTACTGTTTCGAGTTTTCCTAACGCTTGTGCCTCCCAATTTTTAGTCTGCTAAAATTTTAATCAAGTGATTACGGCCTAGCGACAATGAAATAAAACATTCATCTAATTGTTGCTTGTTATGGATTTAGCTCAATACGGTTGGCGAGAGTTTTGCAACTCTTCTGTAGTTTCACGTAACAATTTAATAAACAAAAAATTGAATGTATATATAGGGAGTGTATTATATATATTCTTAGTTGGGGAGGGGGTAGACCTAGCGAGATGAAGGAGCGTTTGAATAAATGCGCAATGATTTCAATTTGTAATCATAAAAAAAATTGTATAACTTGCGGATGCTGTGTTTTACGGTTGTTCTAAAAATGGAACGGAAATTTAAATTTCGTTCCCTTTTAATCTTTAATTTTTTATTGTTCTCCCCCCAAACGAAAGTAATCAAAAGTTTAATATTCAACAGTCGTTCTTTATAACATTTAACAGTCGTACTTATATATATATATATATATATATATATATATATATATATATATATATATATATATATATATATATATATAATAACATAAAAATTACAATTAAATTTATCAAAATGATCCAAGATGGTAAAACTTAACAACACTCATTATCCCCTCCAAAATTGTCCTCATACAATTATTGTCCCACCATTTGTTGAACACTATGAACAAAATACAAACCATTTAACTAATAAAAATCAGCAAATTAATATTAATACCAGATCTCGAGCTTTTAATAAAGTACATACATATAACGGCGCTACTTCAACATTAATTAAGAAAAGAATATCAAACCACATTTCTTCTTTTAACAACCATAATTCTAATAATAACCAAGGAACTTCTCTAACCACTTTAATTAAAAAACTTTACTCTAACAATACGCCTTTCTCAATCAAATGGACCATCATAAAAAAGTTAAGTCTTATACTCCAGGCTCTAAGTCATCGCCTCTGCACAACCGAAGCTATAACTATAATCACTTCCCCTCAAAGTAACAATATAATAAATTCTAAAAATGAATTGATCTCTTTCTGTAAACATAAGTCCAAATTTAATTATGGTAATTTTGAAATTACGTAGTTATTATTTTTACCTTTTAGATATATATATATAATTTTTTCTTTAACTTTATCGTTTTTTCTACATACTTTGTTAATACTTTATAATTAAATAATCCTTTATTTTAATTCTTTATTTCTTCTTTGCTTGGCCGGTTTTTATCTGCAATTTCATTTTTAGTCTTTAAATATTCCTATCTATCTAATTTATCAATCTACCCACACTTTCATATCTTGTATGTATATTTACTTATATTTTACTATATGCATTTACTTACTTACTTTCTTGATTTTTCCTGAATTTGCAGATACCGGCCATCCTCTCCCCTTAAATAATTTTTATTTTTTATTTTATAATTTATTTTTTATATTTTATTTATTTATTTATTTATTGTTTATTTATTATTTATTTATTATTTATTTTCTATTTATTTATTAATTAATTTATTTTCCATTTAGTGTCTTTTAGCAACTCTTACTGACATTTTCTTAAGTAATAACCTGTACATTTCAGTTGACCAATATTATTTTTCCCTATATAAATTTTTTTCGCGCCTTTTAAAATTTCCTGTCTGGGTCATTTCGACATTTGCTTTTCTATTTTATATTAAATTCTATCACCATTTAATTTTTTTCCTCTTCTTTTATCCTCTTCTTCTTCCCTGATCTTTCTTATTTATATTTATGGCAGCAGTGTGAAAAGCATATCTTATTTTTCTTTTATCAATATTATTGGAATTTTTCCCCTTTTCCCTTGTACATATTTGTGAATTATTCCATGGATTTCGGCCTTTGGATTATTTTGGACTATCTTCTAATTACTTGGATTTTACTTGTGCAAATGGAAATTCAATTCACTTTCTTGAAGTTATATTTTTGGATTTTACCGTCATTGGATTATTTATCTTTCACCAGACTTTCCATTCACGTGCAATCACCTTTTTCTTCACCATATTCCCTCTGCTTCACTTTTTTGTTATCAAGTAAGATCTTGTACTTACTTGTTGTTTCATCAAATACTTTTGTATGCAAAATCCGATCCCGCATTTTGCTAATTCCTACCCTCTGATGAGAAGGAAAGTATTTCTTCGAAACTCCGCGGATTAAGGACTATCCACTTATCAAGTGTTTCCTTTTCAGATTAAATATGTTTTTAACTCTTTTTCAAAGTGTTTTTTATCATGTTTTATCAACCGTTTGCTCGTATATATATATATATATATATATATATATATATATATATATATATATATATATATATATATACTAGCATGGGTGCCCGGCGTTGCACGGATGTTTTGAGGTGTATGCTGAACAAAAAAGATCAATTTTTTTAAAATTTGACCCCTATTATGACCCCTTAAAATTTATTGCTTAGGGCTCAAATCAAGTTATTAAGTTAGATCTATGTCCAAGGAATCTATATCTAAAATTTCAAGTATTTAGAACCAAGATTGTAGGAGGAGTTTGGTAGAGTTCTCAAAAGTCAAATCGTTGAACATTGACCCCTTAATCGCAAAATCTCTGCCCGATACCGATCACATCGATTTTTCCCAATTTCAGTACTCTGTATATCAAATTTCGACAGAGCTATTGCGTAGGGAAATGTACACACACAGGCACACAGACGCACAGACAGACAGACAGACAGACACTTTCACTTTTATATATAGCGACATATATATATATATATTATATATTAAATAAGCTTTGAGGTAGATATATATATATATCTAAAAGCGAAAGATATATTTTTGTTATAAAAATGAAATTCTATAAACACAAACGAAATTACGTAGGAAGGGGTCTAAAGTTAATTCCCTATGAGTGTAAATAAGGTGTGTAAGTGGCTGACGGTGGTAGTACTTGGCGATTAGGGGGTGAAATAGAAACTACTTCCTCTGCAGGTTATGACGATGATGATGATGACATTCCGAGGATTAAATCTAATATTGTAATATTAGGAATTAATGTGGCTAAAATGTCGCTCTATAGTTAAATAAGGTAATGGCTAATAGCGTAAATATAATAGATTTGTATGTGCCATCTGTTGGTGTAAACATACAGTATTTTGGTCCAGAGGCGGGAAATTACATCTCTTTTATTATATATAGAGATATATTTTGTGGTAAATTGAAAGCGAGCAAGTGTTTACCCGTGTCATTCGATGAATTTTCACAAATAGCGATATGCCGTTCGTCAACTTGAACCTTGTTTTCTTTGAATAAATTATTCTATCTTTATTTACGATGAGAATAACGTGCTATACGAATGAATTCCAAAATAATTGCGGATTAGAATATGGTTTCGGATATATTATTAGAAATGTGCAGATATTGGGACAACATAAAAAAAGAAAATGTGTCACGTTTACCAAAAAGTCTATATATAAACTTGCCACCCTTGGTAGTAATGCAAAGGTCAAGGAAAGTGGCATGTATTCAAGACGGCTCAATTCCAAATGCATATGTTTCTTTAAAGAATTCACCAAACATTGTGTGGTAAAAAAATTCAAAGGGCAACGATACCTCACTTCTAACACTCTACGCTTTGCTATCTAGAACCTTCCAACCACAAAACACGACACACAGCTGACACAGCTCGTCACTTCAATAGTCGTCCGCTTGCAACACACGACGCACAGCTGACACAGCCACTTCAACAGTCAAGTCCAAAATCCCAACTATTCTGAAAAATCAGGCTCTTCTTATATATTCAACTGGGAGTGTCTAATTTGCATATTGAGTAAGCATATAAAAAGGCAGTAATTTTTTTCTTTTTCTTTTTCTCTTCACTCCTGTCTGCACGAGATCTTACAGGCTTCCGGAAGAACAAGTTTGTTACAAATAAAAGCGAAGTCGGCTTTATCTTATAAGAATGCCCATGATCTCCTTCATTACATAATTCTTTGCAGTAAAGAAGAAATTTTGGACAATATCATTTATTTATAGCCACTTTAAAAGAGTTTCGCAAAATCAGTTAATATATTTAAAATTTTTAATCGAATTATGAAGCAGCACTATAGAAGTATTGACAATTGTAAAGTATTCACGGGACGGCATGTCATATATTTGCCAACATTGGATTTAAAAACGACCACGTTGTCTGTTAGGAAACATTCCCGTGATAACGTGTTACACAGATGGAAAGTTATTTAAAATGACGTAAACCAGAAACTAATGGAAATATGGAGTAGGAAAGAGCAGCAACCCCCCCCGCGTGAAAGAAGAAACTGCAGAGAAGAGAAATAATCCCTCCTACTTAAAACAAGCATATTTTTTTTAATCTTAATTTTATATGCATGTATGTTTTTCACGATACGAAACAAACGAAAATATATACTGTTTCTCGTCGCCTCGTCCTACACACAACGTAACACCTAAACAAAATTTAATCCATGGAAAGATCAAGACTTGGTAGTTGCAATCTGTTAACAAGTATGCATAAGTTTTCTTTTTTCAAAATAGAAAACCGTTCCAGATAAAGCATGGAACTACGTAATGAAAGGATCCTAAAAGAACGAAAGATGCTTAACTCAAAGACATAACATGCCTATTGACCTTAGTCTCGATAAAAATAATGGAAAAACAATAATCAGAAAAAAGAGTTCAGCAAACTTGAAGTTCTTGGAAAGAACTTACCGAAATAGGAAGATCTATTACAACGATGTACTTGAAATGCAAATTTATGAAGACCAGTATATCAACCAATCAAATAAGCTGTAACAAAAAATACAGAGTATAAATCAGACAATTCTAAAGAATTCATGCCGTAATAGTACTTATGGAAAGGAATGAGACTAAGAACATTACGTCTAGAAGAAAAACCATTGTAGAGGTTAAGAATTGCATATGTCTTAGACGTTGTCTGTCGTTCTCTCTCTTTTACCTATGTTTGAACGAGCCTTTTCGTCCGTTTTTCAACCTTAAGTTGGAATAGAAATTGCATTGATAAACGCACATATCAAATAGGTTCATCTTGTTTCAGGTGCGACCACGTATCTCTATATATGAACGTATCATGTTAAAGTTTCGAAGCATTATTTTAGGAGAACTGCTAAATTTCTATATTTATTATGACATTTCGTTTTTACAGCACTCCTCAATTTGATAGATTTGTAACCACAGAGTTACATCAGTTTACATTTTCAAAGTAAAACGCTAATAAACATTAATGTCAAAATAAACAAATGCAATATGACCAAGTGGTTGAATAATCTAGTGTACACACACACACACACACACAAACACACACACACATATATATACACACACACACACATATATATATATATTTATATATACTTAATTTTCAACCGCAATTTCTGTACAAGGAGCAAAAATGTACATTTGTCCAATAAATCGATTACTGATTATAGAATCTAATAATTGTTTCAGCTTTCCGAATGTTATCCTCTCTTTTCGACTCACTAGCCTTAATTTAAACCTTGATAACTTCCGGTTTTGCGATGGACTCAATAGTAAAGACGTCAGATGTTTTTTTTGTAGTCTTTTACTCTTAGCGGTACGGGTTCGAGCCTGCCTGCCTACTAAAATTTGTTTCTTTTTTTTTTGTTGAACACACACCTCCAAACACCCGGGCAACGCCGGGCACACAGGCTTGTCTATAATATAAATATCACCGTCTGTCGAAATGTATGTATGCATGTATGTAGTTTGTATGTTTGTATGTTTTACTAAAACATTTAAGAGACGCGTCGGAACGTGAAAAAATCGATATGGTTTCAAACCTCGAACTTTCGACCGACAAATATCTAGAAATTGGCCAAAAACATTAATTCCTTCACTCTCAACGGGGCAGTTTTCTCCGAGGAGGTTTCGCTTTCTTCGCAGATATTTTCGAAAGTCATCCACTCTTCTCCTTAGCCTTAAATTTGCACGTTCTTCACTTCCGGTTTTGCGATACGTTCTTCCTTTGCGGTTTGGGTTCAAGACTGCCTGCCTACTTCCATTTTTTTTTTTTTTGCTCAACAAACACTTCCAAACACTCTGGCAACGCCGGGCACTAGGCTAGTGTATAATATAAATCTCACCTGTCTGTTTAAATGTATGTATGTATGTATGTATGTATGTATGGATGGATGGATGGATGGATTTTCAGGTAATCAGTATTGTTTTGAAGCTCGACCCTTCGGACGACACATATCGAAAAATTGGCCCAAAACATAAATTCCCTCACCCTTAACTGGGCACTTCTCTACAAGGAGAGGTTGCTTTTTTCGCCGATATTTTCGAAAGTCATACCCTCTTTTTGATTGACTAGCCTTAATTAAAACCTTCGTCACTTCCAGTTTTCCGGGCACCCAGGCTAGTAATATATATATAAAGTTAACTATACGTACGTTTTAATTATCTTTAGTATGCGCACTCGTCATTGTTTGGATATACGCAATAATTAAACGTGTCACATGCAACTAGAAATAGTTTCGTTTCAGTCGTTCCTTCATTTAGTATTAGAAGCCAATTTTTTGAGTCATAACATTCTATTGACATATCAACTGTATAAGCTATATTATTAACTTTCATCGTTCATTTTTAAGCTTGATTATTTTCAATTCATGCACTAACCTATAGTAATTATTTTTTAGTCCTTATATATATATATATATATATATATATACATGCATACACATAATCTTCCAAATGTGAGGGAATATATAATCATTGTCACAGCTAGACCACATCGGAGTATATATATATATATATATATATATATATATATATATATATATATATATATATATATATATACACGTGTGTGCGTGTACATTAGCTTATTCCACCACCTGGGCATATTGCATTTGTTTATTTTAACATTAGCGTTTATTAGCGTTTTACTTTGAAGATTGAAGCTGATATTATATTGTGGTTACAAATCCATAAAATTTAAGAGTGCCATAAAAACGAAACACCATATGAAATATGAAACTTAACAGTTCTACTAAATAATAATTTGTAACTTAAACGTGATAATGGCTTTTGTGAGCTGCGACGTTGTCTGATGTGAAAGTAATATATATATATATATATATATATAGTCATCCACATAAAGTACTGTTTCGCTGTTTCACGGCTCATCAGTGGAGCTAGACAGGCAACTACGTCAAGCCAGGATTGAAACCCGACCGCCTGTACGACAGTCAAGGCTCCTAACCATTACGCTAAGCGAGTCGTGAATTAACAATATTTTGACCTCGTCCGAAATACCTAAGCTCGATTTGTTTGCATAAAGAGCATCGCTTTATACGCTAACTGTAATTCGTGTATCATTTCTCATTATGCTCAACTTAAGATATGTACGAGAAAAAATACGGGTACAGCCGAAGAAAAATAAGCTCAGTAGTAAAATATTGCACGCATAGATAAACAAGCCAACAATAACCCGGATTTGCTGATGTGGTGTCATTTGAGAAAAGGGAAAATTTAACATGATAGGCAGATATTCAATCGTAAAGAAATGATCGAGCCATGACCAGTCGGTAACTACAAGAACTATTTCTGTTTTTGTTCGCCAGTCGGTAACTACAAGGAATATTTCTGTTTTTGTTCGCCAGTCGGTAACTACAAGAAATATTTCTGTTTTTGTTCGCCAGTCGGTAACTACAAGAACTATTTCTGTTTTTGTTCGCCAGTCGGTAACTACAAGAAATATTTCTGTTTTTGTTCGCACAAAACGATCACAGTCAGATTGCTATCAAACAGGTTAGATCTACTTAAATCACTGATTTTCTGTTTGACCATGATTGGCTCGAATAATTATTTCCTGATTCTTTTATCTTTTTAATATCCATAATAAGCTCGATTTTAGCTCTTTGTCAGCTTGTAACACATATCGTCAGAGACGAGTTGCTACAACGATTGATTGAGGTTCGAGATGAATGATGTGGATGGTTGACTCTTTTCAATTTCGAAAGAAAATGGATACACCTGTAAGAGTAGAGCAATCACCAACCATACTCCTCCTGAATCGTTACTATTTGAGTCCAGTAGCAAGGAGAAGTGCTAGACGACTGGAAACAGTGTCGAGATAAGCGGAGAGCACATACAGCACCTGGTAGTTCCAAGCGGTAACCAAGTTTAGTACTGACCAGACTCAATGTTGCTCAACTTCGGTGATCTTACGAGAACCGGTGTGTCAACGCGATTATGCTGTATATATGAATGACGTATTGGTTATGCCGCATTAATTTTATTAAGTCAAAAACTTGGGAATAAGAACAAAATAATTACGCCGTACACAAAATGAAAAGCCCAATTTCGATCGACCCTGTCAACGTATATTTAGCTATTTTGTCAGCTCACTCGACTAGAAAATTGGTTCGCTGTGTAAAGATCGAGCCTTGTCTTGGATATTACAATATCTTCACAAATAATTTTGTGAAAAAATATTGATCCATCGGTGATCTGATATAACCCCGGCGCTAAATTGCTGGCAAAAAAGCCTACGTCACGTGATTTTTTTTTTTTGTGTGTTTTATAAATAAGCACACAGTCCCATGAAATTGACCGTGCATTGTAAAACTCGTTACTTAGACATTGAGAGATTAGTTTTCTAATGGCACTTGGACTCAGGCTTAGTGGCAGAGTTAAGGAAGGATATGTGATTTTTTTTATGACTTTTAAGTTAAAATTAAAATCAAATATTATTTTCGTACGCAGTAAAATTGTTAAACATTTCCAAGTAGTATATTGCCCCTCACGCTAAAGTGTCAATGTTAAAATCATAAAAAGTACATGAGCTCTCTTAACCCTTATACTTAATTTTAGTCCGGGTAGCAATACGAATAAGATTAAAACAACTTTATCTTATGATTTTTTCTTTACTTTGTGGCGCACAGTTAATTTCATGAAAACTCCCCAAAATATTCAGGGATTTAGCAGTTTTTGGACAGAAATTTTCCAGAGTACAAACGTATACTTAAAACACTCAGCTATCAAAGGAAATAGCAAGGTTGGTAAGATTTTTAAGCCTTGGTAAATCCAACTAATTTAGCAGAAAGTAAATAATATTTGCACAAGTTGTTGCATTACTCTTTCTCCAAGAGAGGACTTTTTTTTTCATGTCATGATCCAAAAACTCATATGTCTGTTATGGAATGCAAATCAGTAAATTATAAAGAATACTGCGAAATAAAGCTCTGCAAAACTGAGGACATTTTATCCAAGATCATTACTCGTCATCACCTTATAGCTACATCTTCATAAGGATGCATGCATTCTGGCTTTGAAATCAAAGTTGGCACAACATAAATAAGAAAAAATAAACTAGACCCGATTTTAGAGAAGGACGCTTTTATTAGGTTTCTGACATTGCCTTCCTCTTTAATAGTGGCAAAGAGAAGAAATATAAAGAATACAGATTTCTTTTGACGAATACAATTTAATTGTAAAAGGTAGACAAGGAACGTGAAAAACATGTTCCCAACCCGCTTCTCAGATCGTGAAGATCAGCAAACCTCATTTTTCGATCTATTCTTAGCTAGGGTGCTAAGAATTATATTGCAAATTTGGAAAAGCTGATCACCTTGTGATATTGGTTGATTTTACCAGTAATTCTAGACTCAAATTTAAACTGTTACTGAGCATGACACGGTACTATAAAAAGGCCGATTGGGAAGCCATTAGAGATAACATCAAAGATGCCACATGAACTAATGTATTTTCTCTGTCTGCTGAACAGTGTTCATTGCGCCGATTCGTCCTCCACAAGTCAAGTAGAAATAGGCAACATAATAGAGATGTTAGAAACCATTTTAAGAGTGAAACAGCTACAGCCAAGAAAAGGCATACCGAATGGATCAGGAACCTTACCGTCGCAGAAATTAGGAACTGGAGATTTCTGAAAATGTATAATAGTTTGGTGAGTACTAAACAATCAATAATTTCCCCCGATCAACATATATATGGTCGCTCGCACGGCAAGCGAAAAAGTTTAACTACTTGCCCGGCTCTTCGCCTCTAACAACGGCCATCGAGAGTAAGAAGAAAGCCTGTTAACTGAAAAATGCATGCAGGCAATGTAGGTAAGATTTGTCAGACTGCTAGTACTATATGAGGGTCATTTGAAAAAAAGCAATAAAACATTTTTAAAAAGAAAAAGGAACGCAGTTCGATTAATACTGAAACTGAACTTTATTCAATATAAAATATAAGTATTATCTATGTAAAATTAAGTAATTTTAAAGCAATATACAATTTAATACTGATAAAACTGAATTATGAAGTTAGGAAACAAACAATTAAAAAACATATTAAACACCAACGATGAATAATTTTAAAAGTGAAAACCATCGATAAATAATTTAAAGAATGAAAACAAAAGATAAAATACAAAAAATTGAAATCAAACAAATAATTTAAAAACAAACAAACAAAAGTTACTAGTGCAGAAATATTTTTTTTAATTTAATTTAGAGAAAAATCACATGGGTTGAATGTTATTTTTTGGAACTTTAGAGATTATTCGGAGTAATGTTCTCATCTTGTGTGTTTATTTCACAACGTTTTATCATCGAATCTTGACTTCTTTATTACACCCTCAGGCTAAAAATGATGTTCACATACCTAAAAACATAATTAAAGAAAACATTCATACCATAATTTAAACTATTGCTAAAATCTAAGAAAAGATAGTAAACAAACATTTACAATAATAATCACAGTGTAGTATTTGTTCTGTCCTCGGTCAGTGGAGGAGAAATCCTTCATGACCGAGACAATTTTATTTTATTTTTGTTCCTATCCAGAGTGCCCCTTTTAGGGGAGCTAAATTTTCACACATTAAAAACCGACCTTGTGTCTAACTGTGCCCTCGTCGGGAGGCAAGTAAATAAATTAAAAAAAAACATTTTGACAAATATTTTCATGTAAAAATTATTTTTTTTAAAATTCTAAAAAGAAACAATCAATTTTAATATATAACGCTCAGTCACGGCTAATTCCATTAATAACCACGAGGTGAATAATTTTCAAACCGACTTTAGAAAAAAATATAGAACTTTCAAATATTTGGACATACTCAATGAAAGGTTTTATTTATTATTAAAAAAACATTTTGACAATTATTCTCATGTAAAAATTATTTGTTTATAATTTTAAAACCTAAAACAAAATTAAATTAAATTTTCAACCTTCCTGATAGACTTTTTAGCCTCATAAGAAAATAAACAGTTAAAGATATCAACATAATATTTGCTGCATTAGCAACAAATACTATTGTTTCTTTAATTTATATTAACAATGTTATCAAACGTTATGAAAGTACTTTAATTTATATTAACAATGTTATCAAACGTTATGAAAGTACTTGAATACAGTTCTAATTCAATACACGTTTAATTATTAACCAATAACATCACTTACTTTACTATATTTGGTTGGAATAAAATTTTCCCTTCTAATGGCACGTATCCAAATTGAGAAAGTTTAAGATAAGAAAATATATGTACTTTGAGGGCTTTCAGATAATTTCCCCGGCAATTTGTAACAACGCAAGAATACACCATGTTAGACAGCAAACTGAAAACTAGACGAAACTGTTGCTGATAGCCTAGATCATATCCCTACAAGTGAATCTGATAATGACGTCATGCTGTCATGTGCATCGGCCTTCTTTATTCTCGGTAGCCACGCTCTAACTCACTCATAGCACCCATATCCCACTCCCTCAGTTTTCCTTTGCGGATAGAATAAACACTCATAGATCTTCTTATCCCTTTCCGTGTCGGTGATAAAAACTTAGACACACCCAAGACGTGTAGGCCTTATATCATATCTGTTATATCAATTAAGAAATACTCCGCTGAGTCATTACTAGTTCTCACCAAACTCTTTAACAAATTTCTTGCCTGATAGCTGGAAACTGTCTCCACGATAGCAGTATTTAAGAATTCTGGCGAAAGAACTGACCCGCTCACTTATATCGCCCTATCAGTCTCCTCATCCTCATCGCTAAAATCTTTGAGTCGTTAATCAATCAAGCGCTAGTCAATAATCTCGTAAAAGGCTAAGTATGGCTTTAGACAAGACCGTTTTACTGCGCATATTTTAACAGTCATCTTTGAATGTATATGTCATGCACAAGATAAGACAATGGAAACTTGAAATATCGCTGCTGGTATATCCATATCCAAAGTTTTAAAATGTCCAGCATGAAGGGTTTATCATGGAAATTAAATCATTTTGTGTTTCTGAACGCACCCTTAACATAATCAGATTCTTCTCATACAAGAGTTATATTATCGTACATCTAAACAAGATGATATTAATGTGGTTGTGCGTCAGGGATCGATTCCTAAACCTTTATTATTTCTGACATTCAGAAATGACCTTCCCAATAACATTGTGTCCTAGGTAGTTGCATTTGTCTTATGGCACCACGCCTTATAATAGACATGACAGAAAAAAAGAATGTACATACAACAGAAGAAATGGCTGAAAACGTAGAAAACGCGCTTTAGTTTGTAATGAAATAGGTCCGTAAATGTATGCCAACATTTAATGTTACTAAGACACAGTCTCTTTCATTTAACAATTGAAAAACAATTTCTCCACCGCCAATTGCCATAACAAACAACACTCTAGCTGTGAGCTCATCGTTCAAACTCATCGGTTTAATATTCGCAGACAACACGAAATGGAACGGATACATTGAGAATATTGACAAGTATGTTACAAAGAAGTTTTTTTTGCCTTTAATTTTACTAGAAAATTACTTTGTCCAGAAAACGTCATATACCTCTATAAAGCAATATTCGTCCATGCATGGCGTATTTTTGCCACATCTAGACTGATGCATCAACAACTAGTCTTTCCCTTTTAGACATAGTCCAAAAAGACCGTAAATTCTAACCTATGTCACATCATCACAATGTTACATACCTGTTTTATGGAATGTGCTCTGATCAACTCATAGTATTTGTGCCTCCTCGACCTACATACTCTCGACTAATCCGTTCAGCAGCAACATTTCACCCCTTTTAAGGCCCTTAGATGCCTGAAAGTCTTCTACTTTAATAGTGTTTTTCCTGGGTCTGCTGGACTTTGTAAACTCCCTTCCCGTTTCTTTGCTTTCCTCACTATACTGACACGAAGTAGTTTAAATGCAATGTGAATAGACATTTCGCTATTCAATTACTCACAATTTTCTGTTAGATATGATTCCAAATAGTAGCTACTTACGTTCAATTGGTAATACGCCTTGTTTGGCGCGATAAGGAATAAAAACTCTATACTTTATATATAAACTTATTAATAATACATGCATATATATTAAATATATAAAAGGTACACGTTCGTACGCGCGTTATCACCTTTTTTCAAACATATAGATGGCAATGGTAACGATTTTAATGAAAGAAGACAAAGCTACTTCTTAATAGCATGACTCTGATGGACATTTATTATTTCTAAGGGAATATCATTATTATAGGCAGTAAATTATACATATTGATAAAGAAAGCATCATAGGATTTCCACATAGACCTACTGTAACAGGTTGAAGACCCCGGAGTCGTATCCCGATTAAACGGCAGTTAATGTAATAGGTGAAGACTCCGAAGTGTTCACCGTTACGTTAATATAGTGCTAGGTGGTTCGGTTTCGGAACACGCAAAAAATTCCAGTAGCTTGAACTTGATCGCCTATACAATGATAGGGTTTGATACGCGATTTCTGTTATTCCTTGATTCACCAGTGGTCCGTAGATAAAAGAACAAAATAAAAAAAAAATAATGAAAAAGTAGGAGGACGAAAAAACGAAGGAAACAGCCCAAAGTCTCCAGGGATATATGAGTGTCACAATCCGCAGCCTGGAATCGGCGTTAGGTTTGCGGCTCTTTTTCTGCTTGTCCTCTTCTAAAAGAAATCAACTCAAATAGATGGCGGTCGTTTAATATTTGAGTTGCGGATTCCGTAGACAACGAATAAAATAAAAACTCCTGCCGAAATTATTGTTTTTATAAAAGTTACAATATTTGCTATTATACAGTAAAATTAAATAAAAAATATATGCAATTTTCTTTTTTTTTTCAACAACGTAGAGATTTACAGTCGTGTGAACAGTTCGCTCAAAAAACAAACAAACAAACAAAACTTTTGCAACGCACGATTGCCCCATCTTTTTTTTCCACCCTTCTTCTCTCTTATTCAGTCAGTGAGCGAGGGGGGTAGCTCCTTACAACAACTCCTTACAACAATTGCTCTCAGCTCATCTACCAAAACTCGCTCCTGCACGACTTCTTATAGTGAGGTAACGGGGTGATTCTGAGGTAGTCTAGAGTTTCATTCAGCCAGTTCGCCTTGGCAGCGTCCAAATTGAATTTGCCCTGATTGGCCAAATTTGGTAAAACCACTTGTGCACATTATTTAAGTAACTTTCCATCAACATGCAACGGTTTCCTTCACGATACGATATTATTATTATTAAATATTATAATCAATACCCAAATCCGCTCAATTGAAGTCGTTTTTCCTTATTTTGATTTGAGTCACCAAGCAAACAAATAAAATTAATAAGACAACCGGCAATTGCCCTGGATCGCTCACATAGTATTAATGCTGGAGTCCCTCAGGGGTCCATCCTAGGCCCAACTCTTTTCTTGATCTACATTAATGATCTTCCAAATCACACCCTTACACCATTTGTAGACATTTATGCTTATGACACTACTATCTATGGTAGCACATCTAAGTCAGTAAACGACCAAATTCACTCCGATTCGCTTTCGTCTGATCTTGAGCACGTGGTACAATGGGGAAAGGAGTGGCTGGTTACTATTAATGCATCTAAAACCAAGCTTCTCTCTTTACATCATCAACACCAGTTGAAATGAATGCCTCTCATTTTGACAAGCTTCTGGGCTTGGCATTTACTCCTGATCTTAAATGGAACAGGTACATCAAATATGTTGCCAAGGCCGCTGGAAAAATGGTGGTATCCTTCTATCGATCCAGTAAATATCTCACTGCTGATGCAATTCTCTATCTATATAAGAGCCAGGTACGTCCAAGGATGGAATACTGTTGCCACATCTGGGCAGGAGCTGGTAGAAAGGACTAGTCCCGCCTTAATAGAGTTCAAAATAGACTTCGTAGCCTCATAGGAGATATCCTTTTCTCTTCCCTGCAACCTCTATTTCACAGAAGAGATGTTGCGAGTTTGTCTCTGATGTATCGTTATTTCTTAGAACTGTACTCCTGTGGAATTGTCTTCCGTTTTCCTGCTTTCCGGCTGACTACAATATGGTTGTCTTCCAGTCTAACGTAAACAAGTTCCTGATGAGCCGTTTCACTTGTTAACAAATTTACTGAATTTCCATTACAAACGATTACTATATTGTCCAATTTCTACTGTACACTCTTTAACCCTTATCCTCGAGTGGCCGATTGGCCTTGATAAGTGGTGATGCCGATGTAACAAAGGCTCTATTTTAACCGTTATTGATGTAAATTTCGACTCTAACAGGTGGTTGGGTCACACTACTGTTATATATTATCCCTATAACTATGATCCAACTATTTGCCTTCTGGATGCCTTGGTAAAAGCAAAGGCCAAGGGAATAAACCCTGACAAAAAATCCTGTTTGCAGTACCCATAGGCGGATGGTGAAGCACAGCAACATATTTCCAACGACTCCTGCGGCGGCGTTGTCTCCGACACTATTGGCTTGTCTTTCCAACGGACTTTTCATCGCCGAGAGGTGGACACTTGTAACTGGGCAAACTTAAATCTCTTTATCACCCGCTCGTATCTACATCCGGAGAAGCAGCTCTATCTTCGGCTTTATATCCACAGCAGACACTGCAGTGCACCCGAATAAATGCAGAATTTCATCGTCTCGTTAGATAGAAGGTTTCCATCATGTATCAGTCTTCTTAGTGTTGTGGAGATGTCCACTAATTAACATAGGTGGGTGAGTGAGATATATAAAGGTATCAATCACCAATACCGGGAGAGTTCTGCAACGACCGCCAAATAGGCAAGATGCCGATGTTGCCTCCAGTAAGACATGCAGCACGCCACCTGCCGGAATATCTCCAACTGAAGTATATCTGAAGACATGTAAATATGTATATACCTTTTCTGCCTAATATATTATTGTTATACCTTTACTTTCCGTGTTCTTGTTAATTATTTGTGCAGACATAACAGTGGTGACGGGAATTCGAAAAAAAGACTTACGCGGGATAAAATCCACTATTTAACACAACAGTGGCGTCGAGAATTCGAAAAAAGATTTATGCAGGATAAAATCCACTATTAAACACAACAGTGACCTCGAGAATTCGAAAGAAGACTTACGCGGGAAAATCCATTACTAAACTCAACAGTGGTGTACGAAAAATACTAACTCGAGAAAGATTGAAAACAAAAAAAAAAGAAAAAAACAAACGAAAGTAACTACAAAATTGTCGAACGAAGATTTACTCGGGAATTCACTCTTAGACACAGCAACAGTATTCGAAAAATAATTTACGCGGAAAGTTATCACTGTCGAAAAAAATAACAAAAGAAAAACAAGCGAAAGTAACTAGAAAATTGTCGAACGAGATATTCGAACACTGGATACTTGAAAATAAAATACCAATAACCATTTCAAAGTGACTACGGAAGTCAAAGAAAAAAAAAGTGTTTTCGCTAGTACACCGCGAACTAAATTATGCAAATTGTCTTGAAGGAGAAAAGTGATATTTTCTTTTCAACTGTACCAAGAAAGGATTTATTAGAAAAAAAAAGAATTCTTGTACGTAATCAAAACTTAACGGGTTAAGAAAAAAAAATAAAATACATTTTTTATTCCTCAATAGCAAAAGAGAAAAAGAAAGGTTCAACGCAAAAAATAATATATCCATAGAATTCGGTTGACAAAAAAAAAAAAAAAAAAAGAAGCGAACCTAAAAACGGTTGTTCGTAGTTATTGTAAAAAGTGAATTAGTAAAACAAACTGATTTTTCTAACCTTTAGAAAAAAAACAAGATAGAGGAATTTGCTAAAATAATAACAGTTCATGCAGAATCAGCAGATTCTACAAAAAGGACAGCAAACGCTATACGCAGAAAGAGACGAAAGACAAAATGAACAACTCATAAAATGCCTAGAAAGGCAGGAAGAAAGGTTCGCGCAGATGCAACTTGAACAGAAAGAACTGTTATAAAGATTAACAGCTAATTCCATACAATAAAGTAATACAACTTTCTCCAACACAACAATTGTTAACAGCATAGATATGTTCACATACCTACCGGAAGAGGATAAAACTTTTGATGCATACTTCAAGAGGTATGAAGATATTTTCGAAACAGACTGCGAAAACTGGTCAAATGGAATAAAAGTAAGTTTATTACTTCAAAAGATTGGCACTATTGAACATTGCAAATTTGTTGATTTCATATTGCCAAGGAGAACGAATAAATTAGATTTCGCTGAGACCGTAAAGCTTCTTAAGAAGTTATTCGGACCGTCATGTATGAATCTTAAGAACACTGATGAGCAGGACTTCCTGACATACGCGTCAGTAGTAAACAAAAACTGCGACAACTTCAAATGATCGGAACTCACGGTGGACGATTTCAAATGCTTAATCTTTGCACAGGGTCTAGTATCCACAAAATATTCAGAGATCCGAAGACACGTTCTCTAAAAATTAGAGACAGAACAAGACCTGACATTGCAGAAATAAGCAGAAGATGGCCAAAGGGCAGTATCACTAAAAAAAAAGATTCCAGGGATATAGAAGAAGCAGGAGTGGCGTACATTAGGAAGATTAAAAAACCTTTCAGAAACTCAGGACAAAGATATTTTGAGACTAGTCAAAATTCAAAGAATGCCCAAATTATAGATACTCAAGTTATAATAACTACAGAAAACGAAATTACGATAATAGTCAATATAATAACTACAGAAAACGAAATTACGATAATAATCAAAGGAATTATAAAAAGTGTCAGGTAATAATTGCAGAAGATGTGATGAAAAACATTTGGAAAAGGATTGCCCTTACAAAAATATCAGGTGCTACAATTGCGATAAAGTTGCTGCAGAACAAAAAAATAGAGTACACCAAATGACAACAAACGACAAAAAATAATTTACGAAAATATGTATCAGTAAATATTTTCGACAAACAAGTGAAATTTCAGCTTGACTCTGGATCGGATTTGTCGTTAATAAACGCCAACACTTGGAAAAAGCTGGGTAAACCGACTCTTCAAAAGTCAAGTAAAGGTGCACGAACAGTGACAGGAGACGAAATCAAATTCGAAGGAGAGGTCATCCTGCCCATTAATTTAAATGGCACGACGAAGAAATTGAAAATCTTCGTAATTAAAGAAAACAAAAACTTATTATGAATTGACTGGATTGAAAAATTCAATCTTTGGGATAAACCAATGAACGGTTTTTGTAGAAAAATAACCAGTTGCACCCCAACATCAGAAAATATTAAAAACGATCTAAAAAAAGAAATTCCCAGAAATATTTACTACTGGACTGGGAAGATGCAATAAATTTAAGGCTTCGTTCGAGCTAAAAAATGATGCAACACCGATGTTTAAGAAAAAACGGAACGTACCGTTCGCCGGTTTAGACAAAATAAATAGCGAGCTAGATGGACTCGAAAAAGCAGGCATCTTATCGAAAATCAAAACTAGGGTCTGGGCAGCCCCTACGGTGTACGTAAAAAAGTCGGAACAAATTCGAGTCTATGCAGACTTTTCTACGGGCTTAAACGATGAATTAAAAGACCACCACTTCCCTTTACCAAGCCCTGAGGAGATATTTGCCAGACTAAATAATGGCAAAAATTTTTCAAAAATAGATTTGTCCGACGCCTATTTACAAATCCCGATGGAAGAAGAATGCTCAAAGATATTATGCATTAACACGCACAAAGGGGTGTTCAAATACAACCGTCTACCCTTCGGGATCAAAGTCGCGCCGGCGATTTTCCTACAAGCAATGGATACAATGCTGAACGGAATAGATTATGCTTGTGCATACCTGGATGACATAATCATCAGGAGCGCGTCCATAAGTGAACACCAAGAGCATCTAAAAGAAGTATTCACAAGAATAAACGAATACGGATTCAAGGTGAAAGAAAACAAATGCGAATTTTGTTTAGACGAAATCAAATATTTAAGGCAAATAATAAATAAACTCGTTCGACGCCCAGACCCGGAAAGATCGAGAGCAATTAAAAACATGACAGCACCACATAACGTGACGACTCTACAGAGTTTCTTAGGTCTCGCAAACTACTACCAAGTATTTATCAAAGGAATGCACGACCTAAGAGCTCTGCTTAACGAGTTATTAAAGAAAGAAATACCATAGATATGGACAAAAGAATGTCAAGACGCATTTGAGAAAATTAAAAAGACGCTGACGTCCGATCTATTTTTAAGCTATTACGACCAAAAATTAGAAATAAGTGTTACGAGCGGCGCGAGCTCGTATGGTATAGGAGCATGTATACAGCATATTCTGCCAGATGGATCGAAGAAACCTATAGCTCACGCCTCAAGGACACTACTTCCGACAGAAAAGGCTTATTCTCAAATAGAAAAAGAGGGGGGTAAACATTATTTTCGCGGTGACGAAATTCCACCGTTACCTTTACGGGAGACACTTTATACTGGAAACAGATCAAAAGCCCCTAGTGACAATCTTCGGCTCAAAAAGGGCTTGCCAGTATATACCGCAAATCGCCTACTCTGATGGGGTACTATCTTGCTAAATTATAACTTTCAAATAAAACATCTGGCTCGGAAAAAATAGGTCATGCGGATGGCCTGTCAAGGCTTATACCGAAAATGGAGGAAACCCTTGAAGAGTCAGTAATTGCAGCTATACGTTCCAACTATGAGGAAAAAACATGGTGGCGAATATAATAAAATAATTACCAGTTACGTTAACCGATATAAAAAGGGAGGCCGAAAATGGCGATGTCATCACAGACATAAAGAGAAAAATAAGGGAAAATGATGAAAAAACGCAAAACATATTTTCCATATGTAATGATGTTTTATTATATAGTGAAAGAGTTGTTATCCCGAAAACCTTGCAGAAAAAGATCTTACGTGATTTTCATACAGGACACCCGGGTATAAATAGGATGAAAGCACTTATGCGGAGTTACGTTTACTGGCGTAACATGGGTGTGGATATTGCACTAACAGTAAATAATGCAAAGGTTGTGCGTTAGCCGCAAAGGCATCACCGATAATCCATAAAACTTGGAAAAAAACTGACCATCCATGGTCACGCATTCATATAGACTTTGCTGGACCGACCGAAGGACAATGCTACCTAATCGTAGTAGATAGTTTTTTCCAGATGGCCTGAAGTAAAGCGTTTCAAAAACCCGACGACAAATAACACAATACGTTTTCTGCATGAAATATTTGCACGTTTTAGTGTGCCAGACATTATAGTCACAGATAACGATACACAATTTACATCAAGTGATTTCAAGGACTTTTGTGACACTTTTCAGGTAAAACATATAACTACACCACCGTTCCATCTTAGATCAAATGGATTAGCGGAAAGGTTCGTTGACACGATAAAGCGTGCACTTAGAAAATCAGTAGGGACTCCGACGGATAAAGCATTACAACAATTCCTGCAAATATACAGGATAACTAAAAACCCAAATACACCGTCGAAATTATCGCCAGCAGAATTAATGTTTGCTAGAAAAATAAAATCACCATTTGATAAATTTATACCAAAGCAAGCAATCGCCCATCAAACTACGCACATGGTCTACATGATAAAAGGTCCAAAAGGGATACACAAAAGACATCAAAATCAATTGAGAAAACGTCATATAAAAGACAACTAACATGACAAACCTGATGAAAAGGAAGATCCAATTGATATACTATATGAAGCGTTTGATATCGAACTACCACAAACCATGCTTGAACCCAGAAGATCGGGAACGAAAAGAAAGTTTACAGAACCAATTATAATGAACCCCAAGAGAAAAAGATATTGAAATCTACACTACTTCAAATCTTGGGAGGGGGTGTTGTGGAGAGGCCCACTAATTAACATAGGTGGGTGAGTGAGATATATAAAGGTACCAATCACCAATATCGGGAGAGTTCTGCAACGACCGCCAAATAGGCAAGATGCCGATGTTGCCTCCAGTAAGACATGCAACACGCCACCTGGCGGAATATCTCCAACTGAAGTATATCTGAAGACATGTAAATATGTATATACCTTTTCTGCCTAATATAGTATTGTTATACCTTTACTTTCCGTGTTCTTGTTAATTATTTGTGCAGACACAACACTTAGTAATGATTAGTTTCTTGCTATCATCCAGGATGTGTATGTGTGCAAGAGTGAGGATGTGTATTTGCATTGTCTTTCTAATTTGATCATACATTGAACCTCGTTTTTTACGAAATGCTGATTTTCAACTTTAAAGCACTAATATACCCATTACATAAATAAATTCAGCCAAATGCGTATCTTAGAGTATGGCGACAGGTTAAATAATATTCAAACTTTGTAATCACAATTTACACGCGTATACCCCCCAGCAGTAATATTAGACATGATGTCTGCGGTAGGGATTCAGTTATTCCGAGCAGGCACTCTAGAAGAGTACAAATATATCTGAGAACAGGTCTGTCGGCATTTCTCAGGTGATTGGCATTAAAACTCAGAGAGTAATGCGTGGAAAGGTGCCCTCTCTGGATGGCACGACACAAAGAAAGTGTTGACGGTTCAAGAATGACCTTAGGTTGTTGAAATGACGCCAAGCCGAATCTCGGTTGCAATAGCAACTAAACTAAATCAGCGGAAAACACATCACTCGATCAGAGAATTATGGCTTTATTGAGTTGCACACGCCAATTACGTTACAATTAATTATATCATCGTTTACTAATCACTATCAGATGTGATCATTACATTGTGGTGTGTGTTTGTGAGTAAGTGAGAGAGAGAGAGAGAGACACACACACACAGAGAAGACAAAGAAAGAGAGAAAAAAAGGGAGGAGTCTATTTGTAAAAAGCAAAACCACATGCATTTAACAAATCTTACACTGAAAGTTAAACGCTCACTAATTAATATATAATACTGTATAAGGAGAGGAAAACAGATCTAATGACTCTGAAAATCAAGTGTGATCGAATGTGTATAATATGCATAATGTGCATAATACTCGATGGCGATTGGATGTGTTAAGTACAGTGTGTAAAAAAATGAAAAATTATATAAAATATGAAATTTCATCGTAATTAGTAAAACATTAACTACAAAAGGTTAGTTAAAATTATACAGGAAGCAAGATAGCAATCAGAAAAAGCAATAATTTTGAATCCTCTCATCTTGAAATCTTAATCATTCGGATAGTCAAGGTAGCTAAGACATGTTTATTTGCATTCTTTGGACTATTTTTGTCATCTTGAGTGTCATTTTCACAATGTTTCGATCGATGTAACTTCCAGCCTCCTTCAAGTGTATCTTGTCGAATTCGGGAATATTTCTGTCGAACTTGGGAATTTCGATGGAATTTCGAACAGAAACATTTATTTACTTCATGGGGGTCGCATGCTCTTCTTCCGTCAGCCATGACTGGACAGAGGTCCTAAGTTATTCACAATTGTATTTTTCAGTCGCCCACATTGAGAATTGAACAGTCAACTTTCAGGAAAATATCACTTTTACAATTGATTTTTCCAAGTACTCTAACTGCGCTCTGAGTCCTTGCGGACCAAATTTCTGTTCGACAAGATACATCTGAAGGAGGTCGGAAGTTACATGTGAAATGACGTCAGATACACGGGGCAGAAGATTATAAGAAAAAAGTCCTGAAGTTTCAAAAGAAAACAGTCGGGAAGACGGACATGATGACTTGTAAACTAAAAATTTATGCACTTAGTAATGTCCATATCTTTTTCACTCTTTCTGAATATGTTCTAGTTAAAGCGTTAAGGCGAAAGTAGTTGAAATCAGTTAATTAGATGCGACTCAATAAATCTATCGTTTTTTCTAATTCTTATGTTTTTCAAATTATTAATTGCTTACAGTCATAAAAAAAAGAATAGATGACGAAATTTGACTTTTAACACTCTGTTCCTAATACAAATATAGACAAGGAGAGCACTTGAATGCCTACTGGAGAGAACTTGAATGCGTACTAGATGGAACTTGGGTGTTCAAGATCTCTCTATAGATGGGTTTGTCAGTACAACTTAGTATAAGGCTACTTTTCCCTAACATTAAACTCTGACTCACTATTCAAAATCCCATAGTATTCGCAACCCAAGTAAAATGTTTTTTAGTATAGCTAACACACATTGAGTTTTACGAGAAATGATGCATCTTTCACAAGTGATGTTACCTCAAGTAATAGCACGAAAATGAATAATTTATCAGGCATGTTGAATTCTCGTCCTGGAACACAGTAAGACCAAAACGGCCACATAAAGGTATACTATAATATATTTAAATGGTCAATTGACGAGATGAAAATTATGTTTTCTACTAACTCAGTGTTTAAAGGATAAAAGAGAACTTTAATGAAATATTCAATTATCTATGTATCTCATATATATATATATATATATATATATATATATATATATATATATATATATATATATATATATATATATATATATATATATATAAATTCTTAGCTTCAGGTGAGGCCCCTTGGTGGTTTCTGAGAACTTCGACTGAGATAAAATATAACAAAAAATGACAATAACACGCAAAGTATGTGTCCTCAAGCATAAAACATTATAATGTTAATCATCACAATTCATCAGTCGATTAGTATTAAATAATTGAGGACTAAATAATTTCGTTATAAAAATGCTACATATGACTTACGATTAAGGAAACAGTGCAGGTTGTGTCGGTTTTTATCACAAATATAAACAAATGTTTTTAACATGCATCCATCCAAAGTGCACATGGTATTTCACACTTCAGTGTGTCAGATCAACAAAACTGCAATTTCAAAGTATGACAGACCAAGGAAAATACTATTTTAAACTTGAACGTAACAGACCACTGAAAGTTTTATTTTAACTTCAGGATAAAAGACCAACAAAATAATTTTCATAACCTTAGTGTGATAGACTAACAAATCACCTCAAATAGAAGCAAAACGATCTCGAGAGATGAATGGTTAAAGTCTATCATGGCAGTACGAATGTTTATCATATATATATATATATATATATATATATATATATATATATATATATATATATATTATTTGTAGTATTACGAATTTTACTGGGTTTATATAATTCAGTAATCGTTCATATACCAATAAATTGTAAGCCAAAAAGAGATGACTTAAACTGTAAGCTACAAAATTATCATATTTCATAATTGAGCATTCATATATTATTATATTTTAACAAAACTAAGACTTCAAAGAATGGGTTGATAGTAACAAATACCGTATTTCATCGTAAGTTAAAATTGTTTCACGACTATTCGGACAAATTCAAACATCATGTCGTTTGAAAATTTTCACAAAACAACCTTTCGTCAGACTTATTGAATAAAAAAAACACTTTAAAAATAGCACATTATGGAAACCGTTTCTCTTATAATGAAAAAGAAAACAAGCGAAAATATTTTACCTATATCGCATCATTTATATATTACCTATTTTTGTATCTCCATTAAATAAAAGATTAAACAAAATATCATACAATTTTACCACTAATTACCTATGTCAATTTAATATGTTTTATTAATACTATTCATTGATTTCTAAAATTAAATTTCTTTATTTCCTTATTTAATTCAAATTATTTTTTTAAATCCGGACTAATCAACTTAGTTATATTGTTGCGATTCTATGTTAGTTTCGTATCCGGAATTTGCTTTGTTTATTTACAAAAATATCGGCTAATCTATTTATGTGATTTAAGAAAAGTTTTTGTTTAAAACTTATTCAATAAGGAAAGAAAGTTTAATATTACTTTATACTTAGTTCATTCTCATTCTTCATTTAAAATTAAGGATCTCAATCTATTTTTTTATTTTTTATTTTCTTTCGTTATATATATATATATATATATATATATATATATATATATATATATATGTTATTTGTTTTTATTTTTGCGATACGTTTTGAATGAATTCAATTATTTACGAAAGTGCATTTTTACCTAAATGCGAGTTGGGAATAATTTTCCCTTTAACCAATTTGGTACCCCCCACATAGGGAGCGGTATATAATTATCCACTGTGTCAGTTGATAATTACATTTTAAAAACAATATATATATATATATATATATATATATATATATATATATGTGTGTGTGTGTGTGTGTGTTTGTGTGTGGTAAAATCAATCTTTTTCAATCGTTTTTTTGTCACCAAAAGATTCCTTGTTTCGTCAGTTTTTCTTGTGGATAACTGCAGCATGTTTTTAAGAAGAATAGGATGTAATTTGGTTGTCTTTCTTCCATAAAATACTTTATATTTTAAATACTTTAAATTTCTCTCATTTCCAGGAACAGATATCCATCTATCTACAACAACTGTCTCTATCGCTGCCTAAAACTAAACCAGTATTCCATGGACAGAGCTTTTTCCCCCTATAACTTCACGTTTGTAGAACACAATGTTGCAGAGCTGCTTCTCAGCTGACTAATACGTGGTCGTTTTAAAGTCTAATATAATTAAGTTCTTGCTGAGCCGTCCCCTTATATAAATAAATCCCACCCAAGTTTTACCATTACTGATCATTATAGTGTTGTTTCATCATTAGGCTAACACTAACTTGGCCTTCGGGCCCAAATTCCCCCCCCCCCACGAATCTTTTGTGTGCATATTTATATAACAAATTTAAAGACTCTTTCTCAATGAATTGAACTCTCTTTTTTCGCATACACCCACAAAAAAAAAAAAATAATAAAAAAATGCACACACACATACCCACAAAAAATCTTAAATGTATATGTTTAAAAAATGTATTTTATTTAAACGCCGGGGAGTGAGTAAACAGGTTTAACCCCATAGAGTGAATGTGGTATTGTGGTAAATGTTGCCAGTCAAGAGTTCGAAATTACCATAGTTACAAAGACCCTGCACCCTCCCTCTCCCCGAACTTCTTGTAGGGCCTTTTGTACCTAAGTTTGTTTTTGTTATTGAAATTTTACTTTGAATTGTTAAAAAATTGATTGTAACTTTTTTAAAACCGGAATAAACTATATAAACAAGATCAAAATGTAGTATCTGTTCTTCAGATCCTACACTTCAATTTCTTGTTCTCTCAATAGAGAAGAAATCTTTCACGACTGGGACAATTATTATTTTTGTTCCTTTTCTCCATATTAGTAAACGACCCTGGTGTCTAACTCTGTCCCAGGGAGGGGGGCTTGTAAATAGGAACACACTTTTGTCTTAGAATGATGACTTTTGTCTTAGAATGATGACTTTTGTCTTAGAATGATGACTGCAAGAAAAAAAAAAAAGAAAACGGGGGAAAAAACGGCATAACAAAACCAGGGCTGAATACCGCACGGTTCGTTTGATTTAACTACTGGACAATATTAGTATAAAAATAAAATCAATATTCAAACTAAAACATTGCGATACTGTCTAATAGCTTTCAAATAGTGGAAGAATACCAGGGCAAATTCACACACACATATATCTGATACGAGGATATTTCTTTATAGAAACGTTTTAGAATGTGGCTTGTATGGCAATTATTTCGGCATGGATGGTATATTTCAGTCAAACCGTTTATTGTTAAACTCGGACAAATTGCTCTGTTGTTTGAACCTCGATGCGTGAAACAAAAACCGGCGATAAAATATTCGAAACAAAACAACGCGTGCAGTTTATACAAAAATAAAAGAAGAAGAGTGTTTAAGGCCGCCCGGCGTCGCCCGGTCGTAAAATACGCTTAAATATGATATTTTAATTAATGTAGATTTCATATTTAATATTATATTATATTGGACCCAATATATAGTAATGATTAAAAAAGTAAAAAACACCCCTCCCCCAACCAAAAAAAAAAAAAAAAATGACTCGTGGGCCACCACCAAGAATCGAAACAAAACGTTTAGCTTACGATTTACTTTTTCCTTTGACGTTAATGCCTGAGCTATGAAGACATGTTTGCTGCATGGCTAAAAACAAAACATGGGCCAATAGCTATTACGTTACACATGCATATTTGCAATGCCGTCGTTCGACTGTCACGTAGCAATTGTGACATATATATATATATATATATATATATATATATATATGCGTGTGTTTATATATATGCGTGTGTGTGTGTGTATTAAGACGGTAGTATTTAAATTCTGAAAGTATATGTGTTAAGTTATAGTTTTTTTTCTACTTAAAATCATCAAATTGCGCGGGGACAAGTAAGATCCACGGAGTTTTAGTATCGTACAGATTTCTTAAGTTTTATTATAAATCCAAATAACGTCTTCGGTTAAGTTATAAACGTTTAACTCTCAGGTTTTAATTGATATCTAGGAAGTTGTTAGTAAAAACAATTGCGAGCAAAATTATTGTTTGCGTGTGTATATCATGCCTATTATATTTTCTATAAACCCTATCTTGGAAGCAAGTCGAAACGTCAAATTGTACCGAGGCAAGACGCGTCGTAATGCACATACACTGGTCTTGCATATTTCTTCTAATTAGCTGCCGTTCCCGTGCATTTAATTTCCGTCATTGTTGGTTCTGTGTAAACTAAAAAGTGTCAAAACAACTTGATTAATGACAAGTACAAAGGTATCAGACTCTTTAATACTTTACTCACAACCAATACTTAAGTAACGTAAAATGCTTATAGCTTTTATTAATTATTAAATATTAACATTTTAACGAAAATATGTCACAAATATGTAGTTTAACAAAAATATTTAAAACCTTTTTTTACTAGAGTGTATTACCGCTTATCAAGGCCCAAAGGCCACACGAGGATAAGGGTTAACGAGCGATAGATGACCAGGGAAACAACACCTACATTTTCGGTAATAGTGGAGATTTAGCAGTGTTTCTTTACTTAAGGGGACTGCCACGTTAAACTTGAAAACGATCATGCTATAGTACGACGGGAAGCAGACGAGCGGTATTGTGTTTTATAAACAGGCCAGTCTAGGAAACAAACTTTGATAAGAGAATTTCCGGTAAGTTTTATGCAAAATTAGATAGCAAGGGAAATTGTAAGTAGCTGCTGTAGCTATACGAGTGTCTACTACGACTGTTGTATACTGGTGAGCATCAACAGAAGCTCAGTTGAGTACTTGCCATGAAAATAACGACAGAGTAGAACTAGACTCCCTACGTTTCTTGGCATATTTCAAAATTAATATGTATATTCCAAAATAGAAATTGCATTAATATAAAAAAAAATGTCTTTTGTATGGAAGCCGTTCCAGAGGAGGTATGAAGCCACTTAATTTAAATCCCATGTAAGGTTTAAAATTAGCCAACAATAAGTGTTAGATAAATAACTTCCGAGCCAGAAAACAGCATTTCTTCCCCCTTTGTCTGAAACATTGGTCATGGGAAGTGAGGACTAAAAGGCAAAATAAACAAAAGCGAGAGGTACGAGGTTGCAGAAAATAAACTAAAAAAATGTCAATTTTTATTCTTCTTTAGAAGGTAATGCTTCTAATCTTTCTAATACTGTAAAGCAACCTCAGACATTACGCTTCCATAACTCGCGGATCAACTGGTAATTACAAATACCGAAACAAGTTGCCTCTGCATCTTCATTGACAATTCTCGTAGGTTGCTCGGGTCAATATTCTATGTGACAAGTAATCGTGGGACATGTCTAGCTGGGATTTAACAAGCTCTATTAATATTAAGAGAGATTTAATGCCATAATAGAGATCGAAAATGAATGGAGATATTGTTGCACAGAGTTATTTAAATCCTGTCATTTCGATGCCAATGTTCCAGTTATATTAGCAACATACCTTTCGGAAATCTTTAAATATTTTGAATCAACTAGTTTCTGTTGCTTACTTTTAGTCAATTCTAACTTTGTCACAAGGAACATTGTCACGCTATTACCGACCAAATCTGTTTATTCGCAGTTATCGACTAGAAACGCAGGCAAACGAATATTATTCCTTTAAACTCCTCGGCTTAAAATTCACAGGAAATATGAACTGAATTGAGGACATCGCTAAGGCTGCTGCAAGGAAAGTGGGCTCCCTCTATCATGCTAGAAAACTAAACACTGTATCCTGTACCTCTACAAGGCCACATTCGCCCATGCATGGAGTATTGTTGCGACATCTGGGCTGGTATACCTACCACTAGTCTCTCACTTTTGGATAGGGTCTAAAAAAAGGGTCTCCAATCTAACAGGTTCCAATTTGTCAACTAGGATCAAACCCCTGTCCCATAGTCGCAATGTTGCACCCTTGTGCCTGTGTTACAAGTATTTTAATTGAATGTATTCTGATGAACCTATTTTACTTGTGCCCCTTCGACGCAAATATCCGCAACAAACCCACTTAACAACAAAATCACACCCCAGTCACTGTTAAGGCCCCTAAATATCAGAAAGCTTTCCACTCTAATAGCTTCTTCCCTCGAACAGATAGATTTTGGAATTCTGTTCCTACTGCCTGCTTCCCTGACTGTACTGATATGCAAAAGTTTAAATGTAATGTAAACCAACATCTTGTTAATCTTTCTTAGACATGGTCCCAAATAGTAACCCCTTACATTCAAGTGGTGATATGCCTTGTTTGGAGTAAAAGTGAGTAATATATATATATATATATATATATATATATATATATATATATATATATATATATATATATATATAATTAGAATTTCGAACTGAAACCTTGTATTTAATTCATAGTAATCTGATTAATCCCCTCTCTCTTCTTTCTGGTGACGTCCCAACTTTGATCCTTCCTGAGTTCCGAGTGGTGACTTGGTCCCTACTCGCAAAAAGGTTGCCGCTCTGATGACAACCGCAGATGTCGAAGTTTCCTGTTCTGCCAGATTACCACTCTCTCCACGTTGTCAAGATCATATGTGTAATTGTCCGACGTTGGTTTACACGGTTGGGGAATAGAGGTATTTTTAAACAAAAGAAATACGTAACAATTTGACGTGAGTTTCTTTTTGTATAAACATTATTTGAATCAATGTTGATGATGGAGAAGAAAAATGCGAAATTATACTTTCTATTTGAAGTTGAGCACTATCGAAGTAAAATACAAAAACTAGATACATAAAATAATGTATACACACACACGCACACACACACACACACACACGCACACACACACACACACACACACACACACACACACACACACACACACACACACACACACACACACACACACACACATATATATATAAAATGAATCATTTGATTTGTTCATTTTCAATAAACTAAAAAAACACTGGTCCGATTGCTTCGATATTTTGGTATAGTATTTTCACGGTATCCATGCGTGTTTTTATATATCTCTTTTTAATTATAACATTATGCTTAATTTTTATTTAATAAATTAGCTGGGTTTTTTTTTGTAATAATGTGGCCTTTTTTTATTTGGGGAAATATCACCGTCACCGCCCGCCGTCACATGACATCACTAAAATCGAACTTTTGCTCTCTCCACATCCTACTAATAAACATCGTTTATTAGTAGGTCATGTCATATACACACAATGTGTTTACACTACGGGTAAATTTAGAAATTTGAAATTTAATTCAAATTTACCACATGTGGTCGCTTTCCTGCCAAATATTCATCGAAAATGGATATTAGCAGCAAATTGACCATTGTGGATCACGTTTATACTATTCAGGAAATTAAAGATTTAATGAGATTCCTATTTCAGTCACCTAAATTATTTAGAGTGAAATGAATTTAGGAATTTATATCCAAACCTAAATATTATTTTACTTAAAAAATAACATTAATATGCTAAGTTAGGTAAAACTTGTGTATAATGCTCTGATTTACTGTTTTTGTAAAAATGGAATGCGACTTTAAATTTAGTTCCGTTTTATATTCGATACATTTGTACGATCGTGCAACTCGTCGTTCACATTCGACATGTCAACTTTGTGGGTGTTCGGGAATACTGACAAGGTGAAGGGTGTCTATTCTAAAAGCCGTTCTTAACATGTGTAGGTTGGGGGATGTCTATTTCGAAAGCCGTTCTTAACATGGAGTTGTTGGGGTGTTTATTCGTTGTAAACGTACACGAAAACCTATAAAAGTCGACATTTCCAATGTGAACGGTGAGTTGGACTTTTGTGAAAAAAAAAATACCAAAAAGGTATACCCAAATGCCTTTTTTCGTTTAAAATGAACTTATTTCGGTTTTAGTTAATAAATTTTATTTCTATAAATAAAATAATTCTTTAGATTTTTTTATATTGCTGAATATTATTCGTTCCATTACATTCGTTTTTGGGGGGTACAATTAAATATGAAACGATCAAAACGGAACGAAATTTAAATTTCCGTTCCATTTTTACAACAACCATAAAACGGCGTATACACTGAAAGTTTCAAATGAATAATAATCTACTTAAAATATTCAAAAACAAAAAAGACAGACGTTTGGCGAGATTTCCCTCCACCCTCTAAATTCCACAATTTTCACTTAAGAAAAAACATTTTCCTGTTAATTTCATCGATTACATACTTAAGTTTCAGACTATAAAAACAAATTTGAAAAAACATTTTGTACAACTTCACGTGGGTATATATTTTTCAATTGTACTTTCGTTGAACATGAACTTTATTGGAAATTGAACCCCCACGTGAAAAAATTTTAATTATTGAATTTTTTGCACTTTTGTTAAATTTAATTTGCAATCGCTGATAATCCATTAAAAAAATTGAAAAAAAGGACGAAATTAAAAGGAATGGTACTCTTACAGAATTTTACCCGAATCCTCGGGATCAATTATGGTTAGTGCTCGACCGGCAATTACCGGATTGAACCGAGTATTCCTCAAATGTAGAAACACTAAATCGACATTTTTTTGTATAATTAATTAATGATGGGGGTATTTTTTTGTTTATTTTCTTAACATCTGTTGACAAAAAAATTGTACATTCTCTTGAAAAATAAGCTTTTTGTATACTTTCACGTAACAATTTACAGTTTTCATAAAAAGCATTCATCTTTTCTTATAATAAAAATCCTGTTAGCAAAGAGAAACGTTTACTGCCAGTTTTCTTAATAAAAAAATTTACAAAAGATGTAAGTTTTCTTGAAAAAAAAAAAACTTTCGCCTAACAATGTACGGTAAAAAAATCCATCTTTTCTTGAAAAAAAAAATCAACTTTTATTGATAAAAAAATGCAAAAAAAAATAATAAAAGTAAATAAACAATATTGTTATTTTTTTATTTATTGTATTTCTATTTTTTCCGGGTTATTTATTGTATTTCTATTTTTTCCGGTTTATTTGTTTTGAAATTCGTCTGCATCTCTTACTATGCTCGGTTTCTCTGGTGACTGCCGGTGGAGCCCAAACCATAATTGACTAAAAATCCCGACGATCTGTGTAAAATTATGTAAGAGTCACAAAATATATCTATGTACGGCGTGTTCATTGTACAGGTCTGCCGATAAAAGGGTGCTTCTTCATTATTGTAGTAAAATTAGTCAGCCGAAAAGTTGATATTTAATTTAAAATAACATGATAACTCCTTACTTTTTTTTTTCAATTACAACAATAAGCGTAATTGTTATGTGAAAATTATTTCTCACTTCAATTGATTACACGAAAAACTGATTTCGGCTGTGTTTGTTTGGTCACGTGACATGTGACGTAAACACAAGAGAAATACGTAAAATGTTTAATTTCCTCAAAAACTATTTCATTTAATCATTAATTTCTCCCGTGTCATTTTTCGTAAGTTTTTGGCTATTTTCATTACTATGACATGGCAACTCAATAGATACGATTGGTTTCACTTGAAAATTAATATTTCGATTTACGAATAAGCAACAACACAGAAGAAACATCTAAATGTTTACGCATATTCTCATTAATTATATTTGAAAGCTATATATTATATTTTCTTTGAATAAAAAAAATAACAGTTTACTAAACTATTTCCTTTTTTTTAACTTATCCTACAACATTCTTATATTCTTTTCTTTCTTTCTTCATTCTGAATTATCATTGGTCGCCCACTTTGTTGGTTTATTCTTTAAACAGTTTCTTTTTCAATTTTTCATCGGTTTCTCTTTGATAATATATATATATATATATATATATATATATATATATATATATATTCTTTTTGTATGTATATATACATACAAAAAGAAAAGCGGCTAAATTTTTTACTTTTCAAGATTTCCAGTGTGTTCACATACATGTCTATAGTAAAAATAAACCCTCATGTTTTCCCCTCTGTCAACCTCAAAAAGAACGTTCATTGTATGATTTAAACGGATATACCATTTTAATTTAAGATATTGCACTTCACAATTCGCTTGGCGTTTGCAATAACCATCATTTTTTACATTTGTGTGACTTGCATCTACATCATAGACAAGTATATGGTGCATGTTCTACAGTCGGAAAATCAGACTATTTCTACATCTGCACAGAAAAAGGGACACCTCAAAATATTGTGTATCCGCAAACATTGAGAACATAAACATAAGACATATATATTTTGTCTTTTTTTGTTTTTGTGTTCGATTTAAACGAACAGAACTACAGCAACGCGTGACCGGGTACATCTAGCACACACAGACACACACATACATATATATATATATGACTACTTCATTTAATCACATAAATTGATATACGAAAATATAAATTTATGCATAAAGTTTTAGTATTTACTTCAACAGTGCTCAGTACATAGGTAGAGCTAGGTAGTAAGTTATGAAAATATATAGGGCAATTAAGCTACACAGAATATTCCGCGTAGCTTAATTGCCATATATATTTTCATAACTAGGGCGATGACAAAAAATATTCTTTACATTGTTTTTTACTCTCGAGTATATATCTGATACAGTTAATCAATTGATAATCACATCACTATATAACAGCATATAAGATATTAACTGATATATACTAGAGTGAAAATAACGAAAAGAATAATATTCTCTTTTCATCTATAACTTACTATATATATATATATATATATATATATATATATATATATATATATATATATATATATATATATATATATATATATTTAATATATATATGAATTTATTACAATAGTTTCACAGATATTAATCCAGTGAAACTCCAGTGTTTATAAAAAAAAATTCTCAATAAGAAGTAGAGCTATATTATTGTATAATTTTCCTTAGGTATACAAATAGTCTAAACTGGTCTCAAATGTTTCCACTCCTTAAAACAGTGATAAAATATACTCATATTTGCATTTATCATAAGTTCAGACTAATGGACTAATAACGCTGAATTTCAAAAGAAATAACAGCTGAAACATGTCTGCACATATGTAGCCAATAATGTTTGTATAAATAAAAAAATATACAGCTATATACAAGATATTATTATAATCTGTATATCTATAAAAGTGAGAATGTGTGTGTGTGTGTGTGTGAAGACACTTCTCAATCTATGTATTCAGCGAATATTTGATCTACAAACTTAACATTTGGTATATAGGCTATTCAGACATGTGGGAAACTTTATGATTGGGTTTCACATGGAAAAAAAATTCTAGGAGGGCAAAGTTGAGAAATTGGTACTTGAGAGTAATCCGATTTTTATCAGTTTATCAACAGTTTCAAAGTTGGTTTGAAAACCTTTTTTAAAAATCCTGGCAAGCTGCGCGAATGGTTATCGTACTTGACTCATTGGGTTTCGGTTTCGATCTCAGCTCGAGTCTTTTTATTTACTTACAAGAAGTGAACTGTTTAGAAAAAAAACATAATACTCGCATGCACATGTCTCCTATATATATATATTTTTTTAACTTCATTTTAAAAAGGAATTTAACGTTACTTTATTACCTACGGTATTTCTGAAATAAGGTTAGCAGATGTGTCTGAAGGTAACTCGGGCAACGCCGGGGCCCATTTCTTGTATAATATAAATATAATGTAGTTCAGATTGATTCACAAAGGAATCACATTTCAATTGCAAATGACAAACTCAAAATATTAATAAATATGTATACGTTCGTCAGACAAAAGTTGAAAGGCTCAAAATGGCGTTTATTTTTGCAGTCTTCGGAAGCGTGACAAACGTGAAGACAGACAGAGCCTCTTAACGAGATGATTGGGCGAATCTAAAATAAGTCCATTCAATGTGCACGTTTAGCAATGTAAATGCTATTTATAGCAGAAACAAGGCGGTCTTTTTTTTTTTACAAGGAGGTCACCTCTTATCGAGCCATGAAGGATAATCGACTATAAGAGTGCAAGGTGGTCAGTGAGACAACAGTGTAGTGACTGAAAATCGAGTAGAAATTTATAATTTAAGGGGAAAAGTAAACAAGAAATTGTTTAGATGATTGCGTTTGGAGCGAGAGACCCTCTGGAGCGGAAGAATGATGCAATTTTTTCTCTAGCGGACTTGGCAACAAATTTGATGTAAGTCATAATCTCTCATCGAGATGCATGGACGTATCTAAGAAATGTCAGTCTCTTTCATGTGAAATTTGAATATAAATTTAATATCAGAAATAGGATTTTGTTTGCTGAAAAATGATCAAAGCCATTTTTTGCTTGTGGCGTCCAGTTTTTGAAATTACCACTCCTAGCGAATTTGATGGTGCATTAAAAGATTTTTATTACAATTTTTTCTATAAAATCTTCAAAGCTCTCCAATTTTATTTCAGTGAACAGTTTTTATCAGGTTGGATTGTGTGGTAGTTATATAATACTTGATATTTCTTTTTTCATTTTCTCAGATACATATCTGAACTATGTATCAATGTTGTTATGTTATTTATTTTGCGTCGGATCTCTCCCTATTTCTTTCTTTCTTTCTCTCTCTCTCTCTCTTTTCTCTCTCTTTCTCTTTCTGTATAATATAATAATTTTTAGTAACATAAATCGTATACCAAAATTAATCTGAAGCAAAAATCTAGATCCAATATACTGAGACGTTTTGTACTCGTTTCTTAAAAAAAGGTGGTGGTTGACCAATACTGCTGGGGAGTCATGAGATAAAATACTGTTTTATTTTTAACTTCTCGAAACAGTTTTTTTTATGGTAAATAACTAATGATCGATACAATAATATTAACACTAATGTAAATTCTTGGAAGCAAACTAATACAGTGATTGCAGAAATTAATTGACTTACAAGCAAAATAATTTTTCTAACGAAAGACTTGGTTTTTAAAGTCGAAAAATGTTTTAAACTCTCTCTATCTCTCTCTCTCTCTCTCTCTCTCTCTCTCTCTCTCTCTCTCTCTCTCTATATATATATATATATATATATATATATATATATACTGAAAGTGCCTACCTTTATAAATTTCATTCGATATTTTAGAAACAAATAAATTGATAAAAACTGTGAATAATTAACTAATTTTTTCACGGATCTTTTTTTTTTTTTCTAAACAACCGAGAAAACAAAAGAAAAAGCTTAATAACACATTATTGTAATATATTATGTAACTATGGTTAAAACTAAACTAAGATTTTATATGTTCATATCTTCGTCTTGATCGTCATTCTGACCGGTCGGAATATCCACTTCTGAGTTCCAGAATCCTTTTGATGTTGACATGTTATAAAATTCGAAATGCATTGAAAACACCGTTTTCTTGCTCAATGGATCAAGGCAGTACATAGAAAATTAATAAAAGTAAATAAATGTTTACAGAAAATTTATAAAAATAACTTGTAAATAATTTTTAACTGCACAATTTCCTTATTTATGTTGTCAAATGTTAATCGACATTGGTTGTCAAATGTTAATCGACATTGTGGATGTGAGAAAAAAGATTTATTATTTAATGCACATTTTCAAACGTATTCACAACTCGTTTCTGGGTTCAATTTTAATTAAGTAAAATTATTAATTCTTTAGTGTATACTTTTTGTATGTCGCTCGCATTACTAATTCCAATGGGGGGGGGGAAACAAGATAAAAAAAATGTTTAATTTCACAGTAATAATTATAATTATCTACTGTACATTTTTATTTAATTCAAGATCATTTCGTAATGAATGATCCTATTCAGTAATCTTCATCATTTTTAATGGAGCTAGGTGTAAAGTTAAGTTATTTAGGAGAGATTCTCAGATTTATATACACACATTTACGAGACTGCATAATTATTTTATTTACGATTTTTAATAAAATGTTTAAAAAATGTAGATTATCGTCGATGACAAAGATTAAAGATTGATCATCGATATTAATCTGTCTTCCACAGCGTAAAAATTTCACACAAAAGTCGGAAAGTGAGATCGAGGAGCCAGCGCCCAAGACAAAGAGCACTGTACCCTGTAAAAATGCCCGGACAGCTTCGTAGGCATTTCTCAGTAGAGGTATGCCAGACGATTAGAAATAATTCTTGAAGGAAAATAGTAAATCATGGGAGGTAGGACTTCCTAGGATTGCACAGGATTAGAGACATACCCCAGTCAACAGAAAACAGTCCATCCCAACAATAGCTTAGAGTTTCTTGGTTTCAGTGCCGAAGGAGAAAAAGAAAACAGGTTGAAAATAAATTGCAAACATAGAGGTTTTTGAGAATATGTGAATAGTGTCAAGCTTAAGTCTAGTATGAAAGACAGGTGTCAGGGTAGATATCCATTTCTGAGAATTCCTTTGGAATTTTCACCAATAGGCTTTTCATCTGCCTACAAAATAAATCTTAATCCGAATGTCGGTCGGCGAAAATACCATAATGAAGAAGAGACCCTACATTCAGTCGCACATAAAGCATATAAAGTTGGTGGGCGAGTACAATTGATGTGTATCCAACACTTTTGACAAGAACACGTTTCACGTAGATGCCTATAGTAATCGGCAATTTTATCGGCATTTTTAGGAATACAGGTTTTATGTTTTGTCTCAATAGAATAATAAATCTCTGGATATATAGGCTTATTTCTGCCCATCGTGCGGCTACGGCTGACTCCTATTGAACTCACAAGATAAAATGTCGCACGAGCTATGCAATCGATCAACGAACAAACCCGGTCCACTCATTGTATCCATCGACTAGCTTTCTCGCGACCTCTATTTCTCACTTCCTGTCACGAGAGGTAAACCATTTTTTATCTACAGACAATGCACGCTATACGTAGTCTCTTATCTGCGGCCTTTTTGTTCCGTTTCTACGCTACATCATGGAGCAAATGCGTTATTTTTAAGTCATTGTCATCATTATAAAAGCTGTAGGCTGGTGCTTTTTGTTTAGACACGGACAGTCTAAAAAAGGCTCATTGAATAACAAGGGAGTGATCTAATCTAAAGGTCAAGCGTCTCCTTGAGCAGCGAGCGTGAACGGAAATTGACTTCTCGAAGGACGAAAGACACAAAAGCTTGTCCGGTAAAACGATCTTAGAAACTTCATATTGGATAACGAGAGATTTATGAATTGCAAACGATTCAATGCCGATATTGTTCTCGTTTCATGTCTGCATCGATATGTCGATCATAATTAGCGACGCATTATCTACTTATAAGGCAAGCGATACTTTCTCTGTATGCCTGTCCGTATGTTGAATTTTTCCAAAGGGAGATAATTGCATGAAAACTTCCGGAATAAAATGGTGCTGGTTTTATGGAGAACAGATTATCCAATTTAATCTTATGCAAAAGGCAAAGGAGCCATAAAAATAATGTTTTTGTGACTAAGCAGTTTAAAATTATTATAGTATAACATTCGACCTTTTCAGATGTATCTTGTCGAACTCGGGGATATTTCTGTCAAACTCGAGAATACGTATAACAAAGATGACTTCAATCATTAATTCCAGATTTCTGTTTCTATATTTATTTCTATCCCAGAAACGTCCTTTTTGTTTTTACATTTTCTAGTGAATAATGGGATGTAGACCTCTATTCGATACTATTGTCTTGTATATAGAAAGTTTTCTCTACAATCATTAAAAACTGATGGCCGTCTTGAATTTTTGTTGGATATCGCTATCAAATAATGTTCTTTTGAAAATGGCCGTGCAATTTAATTTGTATGATTACATTTAATAACTAATATTTAGGATGAATTCTTATAAATTTACAGGGCAAAGATTTTTAAAATATCACATTTAAAAATATAAGAAATCATTTTTAAAAACAAATTCGATGATAAGAGATTTTTTTCCAATAAATGTTAACAATATAAATCAGACGTAGCGGAATGGTTAATTGTACGTATAAACAGTTTCAAACCTTCGAATAAATTCCAGTAAAAACGCAACAGCCAGCCCTAGTTCTTTCCAGAATGTGCTGCTGCCATAGCGCACAGAAATCACTTTTTTCATTGCTTCCAACGTAATAGATGTACTGAGACTAAAGCTACCTTCAGGATTGCCAGCAACCACTGTAAAAGAGAAACAAAAATGTAGGAGAGGTGTAAGCTCAGTCTGTTAAATCCAATGTAGCTTAGAAGCGGCTAGGTTCCCACCAGGTTTGGCAAATAGCAAACAGTGTCCTGAACAGAAGTGTGTGCTCTATCCCAAACATAATCAATGGATCTTAGGTAATCTCGTCAGCATTAGACAAATCTAAACTCTTTGCCAAGAACTTGGCAGCTAATTCTACCCTATGCGACCAAGGTCATCACCCCCCCGGTAATTTCTCCTATAACAGAAAACACGCTATGCGACATAGAAATATCTGTGCATGATGTTGCCAAGCTAATCAAGAACCTTCATTCCAGTAAAGCAACTGGCCCTGACAGCATTCCCATTATAGCGTTAAAAAACTTCAACCAGAAATAGCCCCCATACTTATAAGGCTGTTTAAGCGTTGTCTTAAGGAGAATTGATCCCAACACCCTGGAAAACCTCATCAGTTTGCCCCGTATTTAAGAATTCAGGTGATCGGTTATATCCCTCTCAGTACAGACCAATAAGTCTCTTGTGTATAATGAGCAAGTTGCTGGGATTCGTGTTGAATAAAGAAGTATTCAACCACCTCAGCAGAAATAACCTTCTTAGTGACATGCAATATAGTTTCTGTTCTGCTAGATCTACAGTAGATGTGCTAACGGTTATATCTCATAGGATTAGCGAATCTCTCGACAAAGGTTTCCTTTCTAGGGCAGTTACTTTTGACATATCAAAGGCCTTTGATAGGGTATTACATAAAGGTTTACTTCGCAAGATCTGAACGCCTGTGGAACCCTCTTCCGTTAGTTTGTTTTCCAGCTGACTACAATTTGGTTATCTTCAAGTCCAACTTAAACAAATTCTTGATAAACCGTCCCATTATATAATCCAATTTACCAAATTTCTACTACTAACGATTACTAAGAAATTATCCCATCGACTATTACTGTACATTCAATAACCTTTATCCTCGAGTGGCCTCCGGGTCTTGATAAGTGTTGATCCCTTTGTAAAAAAATACTATTTAAGCTGATTATGACCTTCTGCTGTGAGGCATCGGCGTTGTTTTGTCTTTATTGTCGAGCAATAACGACACATGCCGGCGATAGCCGATTATTCGTGGTGTCAAACGGAAACGGCCTATTTGAACCCCCCCCGGTAAAAAGACCGGCATTCGTGGTTATAGCTCGACAATAAAGAGCAAAACCTCACTGAAGAAGATCGGAGTCGATTGAAATAATTTATTTCTGTTGTTTTTATTCATTGAAAACAAAATTTCTTAGCATCAGGTTTAGTTTTAAAAATGATTTCTTGTATTTTCAATTCTACGGCTCTTTTAAATGTGGAAATATTTATTTAGCACTTGAACCTTTATCGTTACCATCTGAGCTATCGCCAGACGGATGCACAAATATTATATCTGTTTTTTTCTCACGACGGTCTGAAGGCCACTCGAGGATAAGAGTTAATGAGTGTAACGTGGTCACTGAGACGACAGCTTAGTGATCATTGATGGTGAAAGTTGGGTAGACTATGATACTTTAAGGGGACGAGACATCAAAACTTGTTTACATTGGACTTGAAGATGACCATGTCATATTTAATATATTTCCACGGTATTTTAAAATAATCATAAAATAATTAGTGGATTCATTATACGATGACAAGTAATAGGTTTCTTATATTATTTGACTAGCCTGGGTGCGCGGCGTTGCCCGGGTGTTTCGAGGTGTATGTTGAGCAAAAAAAAAAAAAATAGAAAGAAAAAAATGCCAGTAGGCAGACAAGCTCGAACTCGTACCGCGAAGGAGGAAGAGAACGTGAAAAAAAATTGTGACCTCTTTGCCGTTGCGTCTATTGCCAAACGGGAAGTGGCGAAGGTTTAAATTAAGACTAGTCAATTGAAAAGACGGGATGACTCGAAAATATCGGCGAAAAAAGCGAAAAAAGCGAAAAAAGCGACCGCTCCTGGTAGAAAAGTGCCTAGATGAAGATGAAGAAATAATTGTTTTTAGCCGATTTTTCGATATTTGTCGTCTGAATGATCGAGCTTCAAAATGATACAAGTCTCGTGAAAATCCGTCGCCTCTGCCGAAAGTTTTAGGCATACATACATACATACATACATACATACATACATACATACATACATACATATACATACATACATACATACATACATACATACATATACATACATACATACATATACATACATACATACATACATACATACATACATACATACATACATATACATACATACATACATATACATACATATACATACATACATACATATACATACATACATACATACATACATACATACATACATACATATACATACATACATACATATACATACATACATACATACATACATACATACATATACATACATACATACATACATACATACATATACATACATACATACATATACATACATACATACATACATACATACATACATTAAAACGGACAGGTGAGATTTATATTATAGACTAGCCTGAGTGCCCAACGTTGCCCAGGTGTTTGGAGGTGTGTGTTGAGCTAAAAAAAAGTGTTATAAGGAAAGCAGGCTGGAACCCGTACCACGAAGGAAGAAAAGAACATGAAAAAAAACCCAAAACAACAAAAAACGTGACGTCTTTGCCGTTGCGTCCATCGCCACTTTGGAAGGTTTAAATTAAAGCTAGTCAGTCGAAAAGTCGAAAAGAGGGGATGACTTTTGAAAATATCGCCGAAAAAGAACGACTCCTCCCTGTAGAAAAGTGCCCAGTTGAGATGAAGGAATTAATGTTTTTAACCAACTTTTCAATATTTGTCGTCCGAAGGATCGAGCTTCAAAACGATACCAATCTTGTTAAAATCCGTCGCCTCTGTCGAAAATTTTAGACATACATACATACATACATACATACATACATACATACATACATACATACATATACATGCACACAAAAATAAATAAATAAATACATACATACATACATACATACATTCAAACAGAAAGGTGAGATTTATATTATAGATTATCTTTCTACAGAAGGCAATTTTTCACCATTTTACGTAGATTCATTTCATCCTTCCGGCTAGTGCAGTGTACGCATTGTTCTAGGCTTTTCTCAATATGTTTATCTATATGAAACCATTATATAACTTATCTGATTAGTATCTTCGCTTTTTTATTTCTACCCACGTGGGTCTCGGATGCCAGTGCTCGTTTTTTTTTTTTTGTATCCCGAAGCATTATAACCTGTTTTATTGTGTGTTAGTTTTTTATGTGATGACGAGTTGTCTCCCCGATTTTTTTTTTTTTTTACCTCATTTCGGATTACTTGTTTTACTGCGAGTGGGAAACGCTTACGCTTATTTTAAGCGGTTGCATAGACAGCATATCCGTCGGCTTATCGTTATATTTATTAAACGTTTCAATAAAATAACTATGCTGTCTAATGTATCAGATATTCTTGATACTCTCGCGGAGGTTGTTTTAAAGTTTAATATAATTGTTTCAGGCTTGTTTGTCTGAGACGTAAATTATTTTCTATACTGGTCCAGGGTGACATAAAAATCCTATCGGTGGGAAAGTTTAGAAATGTCAAAAGCTTTTGTGCAATGCCGCCATATTTAATACTAATAAACTTCAGTCGGTGCCTGGCTTGCCCATCGAGTTTCAGTCTTGATGTTCAGCAGTCTTGGTTTTATCGTCGTTCAGTTCCATGATAAACTCACCAGTAGTGAAGTGCGATCTTGAATGAACTCCGCATTCATCGGAAAAAAAACCCCTCAAGTTTTTATCTGTGATGTTATCTTAAATATAATCAATGCGGCTTTGCAGACCGGTAATACTGGATGTAAGCACGGCGGCATAATTAACAAAAAGTTTAATAACAAATGTAATATACAGAAGTACACGTCATGTCTCTGGAGCCATAACTGCCATGAATCACTGGCACAACATTTAAATGTAATTGTATATACTAGCGGGTTCTGTGAAAATTCCACAACGACATCTTTCATATGCAATATATTGCTGCTGGGTATTCTGTAGACTTTCAGCGTGAATGGAGAGCCAGCGATATTATTGTAGCCCTTTTCCTTAATTGTAAAATATTTATCAAAGTTATTGTATGAATGCCCGGCATGAACGGAAACCCAACAATATAATTATAGCATCTTTAGGCAGGACAGATAATACATTTACATCCTAACCAGAAGACTAAGAAAATATATTTAAGTTTACGTACGACCCAAAAGTGTTATTATTTTTTTAATTTAATTTTTTTTATTTCGTCTTTAATGATCGGGAGATCCTATTTATTAAAAAGGGATACAGAAAGTGACAGCATACTACGAACATTAAATTAGCGTATCTATATACTAAATCAATGTTCATGGTATATTATCACCTTCTATGTTCATTTTTTTATAAATATGGCCCCTCTTTCGAATAATCTATAACTTGGAAACCATGACACGCGTACACATGTACGTTAAAGTAATACGGTATTAATAGATGCATTGTCTACGGGTAAGTCCATTTATTCATGAAATAGGTAAATCAGCTTACACTATAAAATAATATCTATCAAAACAATCGTCATGCGATTTCTGAACTGAAGAGGAACATAAATACCATAGCAGCTTCAAAATAGAAATGCGTCAGAAGTATTGACAATTTTGAACGTTGTATCCAAGTGTGCTTATGAAATAAAAGAAAATTAGAGTAAACAAGAACAATATTAAATCTAAAGTCCCGCACTATCAACCAAGCTCAAACCCCTTTCCCATCACTGCAATGTTACATCCCTATACCTGTTTTACAAGTACGTCATTGGAATGTTCTCTGATACACTCATATGTGACCCAACCATCAGTGGTGCCCCGATTTTACAATTATAACCGTTGTAATAGAGCTAAGTTGGAGATTTTTATTATGTGAAAAAAAAAAAAAAAAAAAAAAAAAAAAACGGGCAATAGTCGATTGCAACCAAACCGAGGAAAAATAGTTTCTGTTAGCGGATTTGGGACTGATAATTATATTTAATAATAATATTGTTTTGCGAAGAAAAAATTGATTTCGAAAGAATAGTATGAAGAGTATAATATTTTCGTCACATATCGTATTTTGCACCGCTGATAATTTTTCTCTTAACATTACCGCAACAAAAGCTTCTCCCCCCTCAATTCACTGTAACATCTTACTACTTTTCTCCTCACATAGTTTCCTTTAGACATGATCTCAAAATGTGATCCCTTACGTCAAAGTGGCAATTCAAATTGTTGGTGATAAGAAAAGAAGAAAAGAAGAAAAGAAGGAAAGAAGAAAAGAAGGTCAAATTCACGTAATTATGGCTATAAGCTTTCCACCTATCGACGTTTTCGATATATGAAAATGGAATTCGGAATTATGGGTGAATATTCTCCGGTTGAGAGCACTGTCGGTCGCAGATAAGTCAACACTTGTTGAACTGTGGACTCTGAAGTGATTTGATTTCGGCTGCCTATACGTTTATCTTTGTACAGTGGTATTATGTTAGAACTTTGTAATTATATAGTCCCTGTTAATACAAATTTTTATAAAAACGAAACCAACGAATTTTTTTTGTTTTTATTTTATTTTATTTTTTTTTTACTTATTGCTTCTGCGAAGCAGTTTACATTGCTACCAAATTGGACGGTCAATTTGAGTTACCTTCCAGAAACACTCTATCAGGAGAGAAGTGCCCATCTCAATGCCGAAGCCTGGCCCGCGGATCAACAACGACAAACACAACGTGGCGCGGGCCGAACTTATCTCCCTGGATCGTCGGACTTTTCTTGCTGAAACAGAATAATCAGAATGTCTCGTCAAATTCTGTTCCCATGTATGCAATCATATCAAACTGTCGTGTTGTGAGAATTATTCTGGTGACCAGTTTGACTATTGAACTTTTTGGGGCATTCCGATCACGGAAGGGACTAACAAGAACTTATATACCGGTGAGCCTCCCCAGGTGGGGCGCGTCGGGTTATGCATAGCTTGTGCCCGCCCCCTTGACATAATATCCCCGATTAACATATACAGTAGCAAAATCTCACCTTTTTTGTACTGTTGAGATCCCTAGATGCCGGGAACCCTTTTATTATAATAGACACAACACTATCTTATCGTTTTGTAGACTTGAATCGTCGACAATAAATAAGACAAAAGGGTAGTAAATTTGCAAGAACGTGTATTTACAGAAGTATAGAATAGTATATTACAGAAAGACTGCGTCTGATGCTCTCCTAGTACATCGTCGTAATCTCTATACAGAGTGTCTTTCCTCAGCCTGCTAAAGTTTGGAATTCCCTTCCACCTGCCTCCTTGTACTAAGATACGCAACTTTAAATACAATGTCTCACTACTTTTCTCCTCACATAGTTTCCTGTAGACATGATCTCAAAATGTAGTTCCTTACGTACAAAGTGGCAATAAGCCTTGTTTAAGGTGAATATGAGTAAAAAGAAAAAGACTGTTGGATATTAATGGCTGAAACTTGGTGGACAAGTAAGAGATAGATTGAAGTTTATATTTAGAAATTTTGATGAAAAAATTGTGAATGTCATAAACGATTTCATTGTTAGAACTATCTTTATTTGATGGAGGGAAGGGATAAGATGTCACGCTATATCTATAGATATCCATGAATCAGATAATATAGTAGAACTTTGAGATTTTTGCTGCATTTCAATGTGGTGGCTATAGGAATTTCATCCTAATTTGAAAAATGCAATTGGTTTGTTTTCGTTGCTAAGTAAGTTTTATTATTATTATTATTATTATTATTATTATTATTATTATTATTATTATTATTATTATTAATTACTCACTAGGTGTATTCACACAAGCCATCGTCAAATATTGTTCTCCGAGAACAACTAGTGGTGTTCCCTGGAGTCTGAGTGACAACAGGTCTCCCCAGATTTCCTGTATCCCACCAACTATTTCAACACCCTTTGCAAATTAATTTGCGTTATCGAAACAGCCGCTTTCCATTGATTTCTCGTTGGCGGCGACCATTGGTCTTCACTGGAATTTGGGTGGCAATAAGCCTCCCCAAGGTTCCAGTCTTCTTTGCACATCTCCAGTGGAGGTCTGGCCAGTGCTTTCTCTCCTTGGTCTTCCTATCCTCATTGACCCTAATTATTTGGTGTGGTGCTTGTTTATGATGACACAGGAAAAAAGGTGGGTGAGGTTTCTTCATTTGTACAGTTTCAGTTTTCATGAGATTTTACTGTGTGTTTTGCATCTGTAGCCATTTCTGTGTTTGGCTTCTGTGTAGTTTATGTGTGGTGTTAGTCTCCACATTCAAGGATTTTATTATTATTATTATTATTATTATTATTATTTTCTGTTGTCATATTTTGTGTCTGACCATTGTTATTGCCGATTTTATGCTGATAACAAATAACCATAGGCTATCAAAATCTTCTTTTCTCATGCCTCCAGTACTTTTCGCAAGATTTTGGCGGTTCCCAACAAGGCAATTGTTTGAAGCACTTCAAAATTTCAATGGATCCATTCATCAAACCCTTTTGTCACATTCCCCAGGGCTTCCATCACAACAGGTGCAACTTTTACGTTCTCTAACTTTCACAATCTTTTTTGCGTGGGAGAGGTCAGGGAAAGGCTATCAGAAATGCAGTAGATGAAGAACGTTGAGATAACCATCGATGACGTTAGGGCTGGCATACGAAGGATTACAAACTGGAAGGCACCTGGTCCAGATGGAGTGATGGGCTTCTGGTTTAAACAGTTTCCATGCCTTTATCCACCTATAGCTGCTGCTCTACAAAGGGTTGTAGAGTCGGGAGATGTCCCTGATTTTTTGCGTGGGAGAGGTCAGGGAAAGGCTATCAGAAATGCAGTAGATGAAGAACGTTGAGATAACCATCGATGACGTTAGGGCTGGCATACGAAGGATTACAAACTGGAAGGCACCTGGTCCAGATGGAGTGATGGGCTTCTGGTTTAAACAGTTTCCATGCCTTTATCCACCTATAGCTGCTGCTCTACAAAGGGTTGTAGAGTCGGGAGATGTCCCTGATTGACTTGTAAAGGGAAGAACAACACTGATTAGGAAAGATCATGCAAAAAGAACAGATGCCAATAATTATAGACCAATTACATATCTGCCATTGATGTGAAAAGTGTTGACTGGAATATTTGCGGAGAAAATTTATGAACATCTAGAAAATAATGGTGTTTTTCCTGACGAACAAAAGGGACGGAAAGGCTGAAGAGGTACTAAATGGCAGAGGAACTGGCTAGGAAGAAAATGCTGTGAAGGTTCTTCCAGGATATAGCAGAAGTGGCTGATGAAAGATCATGGCAATGGCTTAGAGCTGGGTATCTGGCTAAGAGTACTGAAGCTTTTGTTTGTGCAGCACAAGAACAGGCATTAGGAACACGATTGTTAAAAAAAGTGGTTCTAGGAGAGGAAGTTGCTACAGAATGCCGGATTTGTGGTAAGACCTCAGAGTCAATTTCGCATCAAGCAACAGGATGTAGTGGACTGGCCCAGAGAGAGAGAGAGAGAGAGAGAGAGAGAGAGAGAGAGAGAGAGAGAGAGAGAGAGAGAGAGAGAGAGAGAGAGAGAGTACCACAGAAGACATGACCGCATGGGACTCCGGATATATTGGGAGGTATGTAAGAGGGTTGGGGTGAAGTGTGCTGGAAAATGGTTTGAGGACGTGCGTGATGAAATGAGAACAAGTGAGGATGGCAAGTTAGAGGTATCGCGAGACAAAAGTGTCAAAACGACCAAGCAATTGGAACATAATCGTCCGGATTTGGTCGTCATTGACAAGGTCTAAAAAAACTGGCAGATTGTAGACTTCTCAGTACAGGAATGTGAGAGAGAAGGACGATGAGAAGTGGAGCGATTATGTTCCATTGGCCTTGGAGATAAGGCGTATACATGGGGTTAAAACACAAATTGGTACACTAGGAGTAGTATCAAGTCGTCTGGAAGGACAATTAAAAAAAACTACAAATTCCCGATGTTTTAGGCGGCTTTCAAACCTCTACAATTACACTGGGGAACACTATTTTTAAACTTTCTGTTGCATTTGATTTTTTAACTGATTCTGCAGGATTTTTAGGCGCTGATTTCAAATTTGAAATGAGTTTTTCTCCATAAGCTCTAGTTTTTATGCAATTTGAGATAGATGAAATAGTCTCAATAATAACTTACCTAACCAAAATCTAAGCATTTTGAGATTATATACATAGATAGATTCTAATATTTTTATCTGCTTTCTTTTTTCCAGATCAAACATGGCTTCCTCATCGAGACATCACTGTAGAAACAAGCCTGATGCCTTCTGTTACATCTGTGGTTGCTACACACTCCATCATCAGAGACGTAACATATCCTTGTTTGTGAAGCGAGCCTACAAGGCTTATTTTGAAGTTCATCTTGGTGACCAAGGCAAGCAATGGGCACCTCATGTTGTGTGCTACAATTGTGAGGAAATGCTCCGAAGCTGGACCAAAGGAAAACGCAATGGTCTGCCTTTTGGAGTTCCAATGATTTGGCGAGAACCCACCAACCATGTAACTGATTGCTACTTCTGCATGGTAAACACAGCGGGTGTGGGCAAGAAAAACAGACATAAGATCGTATATCCGAACATTTCCTCAGCTATTCGGCATGCTCCGCACTCTGAAGAAGTTCCTGTTCCAGTTTTCAAAGGTTTGCCATCATTAAAAGATAAAGACATTGGACATGATACGGACGAGGAAGACAGTTGTGACAATGAATTACCAGAAACTGAGTGGGAACAACCCGAGGAATGTTCTTCAGAGACTGAATCTCCCCCAGTCCCCAAGCCCATTCACCAGACTGAACTGAATGTTTTGATTTAGGCACAGATATAGAGTGGGGGAAATTTTCCACAGTGGATTCAGCTAGACGGGGCGTTTTCGTGAAAGATTTGCGAGGGGGGACCAGAGATTGGAGTTCAGACGAGCACCTGCCATGGAAATAACGATAAAACAAGGATAGGCTCGCAACGTCTCTTCTGTGGGAGAGAGGTTGCAGGGTAGAGAAAAGGGCATCCCCCACTAAGCCACGAAGTCTATTTTGTACTCTGTCAAGGCAGGATATGCTGTTTTTAGCAGTTCCTGCCCAGATATGGAAACAGTATTCCATCCTTGTACTAACTTGGCTTTTATATAGATAGAGAATTGCATCAGTAGTGAGATATCTTCTGGAGCGGTAGAAGGATCCCACCATCTTTCCAGCGACCTTGGCAACAGACTTAATGCCTGCCTGGTTAATAATATGTTTACTTCCTCATTGTTACGAAATTCCATTGGTTTAAATGACTTTCTTGCATTTGTTATGAAATATACGCGCAAATTAAAAAAAAAAAATGTAAGATTAACTGTTAAAGCACACGGACAAGTCGCAGGGTATAAAAACAGGTAGCGAACAGTAAAAGTGATTCAGGTGCATGCGTAGAAAAAAGAATAAACTAATACAAGTTGAATTGGCATCTTTGTTTGAGTTGGGATGAGGTAGATATAGCGTCAAAATCCGTGCTATCCTTCAATACATTATGCCAACTATTTCAACTGGATTGGCGTAAGGTATGAGTTTAATTGTTGCAGAAAATACTCGCAAAAAAACCCATTACCGCTGGCGACCCCTCCCCACCAAAAACAGACAAAATGTGGGTTGTAATAAAAGATGTTCTATTCTTAAGATGAACCTCATTTATTGTATTTAATACCTGCATAAAAAGATCATTACTTTTTAATTCATACCTCCATATAAACTTAATCAAATAGTTAACCACTATTCCACAACGCATTTCACAGTGGCTTTTATTCGATGTTTCGTACATCCTAAAAATAAACCTAATCTTATCTTTACTATAATTATAATAAAACAACGAAAATTTTATTCCTTATCTGACGTTCTTTCTGAAAACTCACTTCTGAAATATTTATCTATCTTTATTTTTCCCTCGTCAGGGCTTTGCTTTATATCAGTACATAACATGTAAATAATTCAAAAACTAGCTACTCAAATGGTGAAACATTTTCAACGTTTTTTGTTTTCTAGTTTAACATTTATTTACGCCTTTGGCTTTTAGATGCGTCCTCGCTTTTCTATAAAGCGCTTTGTCTGTCAGCAGTTTCTCAGGCTTGAGTATGAAACCACATGTTAATGTTTGTGACGTTAAGGTGTAAAGTTATATTTTGTTTCATCCGTCACACCAAAGTTTGAAATGGTATTAAACATGCAGATTAAATTGACGGGTCCAGAGAATATCAGTGTTTGTTGTCTTACAGACGTCACTTCCACGACGACAACATTTTACATAGACTAATGAACATGCCACTCAAAATCGGAATGACAAAACATCGCTTTGTAAACAAAACCGCGGTGAAATTGTACGTAGTAAAAAGACCGCCTCGGTAGGAAGTCAGAAGGGTTAACATAGGTACGCGTATGCTCCAGATCGCGCGTGCGTGCGCGCACGCGCACACACACTCATATATATATATATATATACATATATATATATATATAATTAGAAAACTCAAATAACCTTGTAACGAGTGATGTAACCCACTTTCCGGTTTACGACATTCGGTTGCGCATGCGCGCATAAACATTAACCCATAACAACGTAAACAAATAAACAAAAATCGCTTCTTTTGCAGATTTTGACCTGCGCACTGAAATATTTACGTTATTATTTCGAAATTAATATTTAACATGGGAAGAGTGGGCGTGTTTTGCAACTATTCTTTATTGCTATACTGTCGCTATTTTCTTACAACTAAAAAAATTTAACCCGATGACAGACATAAGAATAATTGTATTAAAGTCAAGACTACTACTACTACTATTACTACTACAACTACTACTCTCTGTCCGCCCCTTTTACTTCCTTCCTTTTTTAAAATTTTTTGTTCACATTTCTAGATACAAAATAGTTGTGTGAGAACGGTGAATTTGTTGAGACATTTACTAATCTGTTTCAATATTAGTTTTATTGTATTTTATTTATTTAAGTTTTGATTTTTTTTTTGCTTCAGGTTTTACTAATTTTTTTTTTTTTTAGATTTTAAGTTTCTATAACTTGGTTGAAGGATTCCAATATGGGTTTTTCATTCTTATATTTCTCATCGGTAGGTTCATGTGCGTTTTTGCTGCTAAATGACTTCCGTCGGCGTTCGATTCGTAGGAAAATCATATATATATATATATATATATATATATATATATATATATATATATATAGTGTCTATTTCAGTAACAAATATTAATTTATAAAACTTGTTGAAAGAAGAAACGGACGCCCCGGGAAATTTGTCTTTTTAGCAACTCTTCTCGGGATTTAAATATATTTCTCAATATCACAGATAACTATAAAAAACACCCAAATAGCAACATAATTATGGAGCAAAGTTATAAAAAGAAAACTTTAAATATACTAACATTCTTACCATAATCTTTCCCTTTCACTCTCTATTTCACTCTCTATTTCTCTCTCTCTCTCTCTCTCTCTATATATATATATATATATATATATATATATATATATATATATATATATATGCACCTATATTATAAGTAATATATAAATAATCCAAGGTAAGCAGCGCAGAAAACAAAGTAAGAGAAAATAAAAGACGGAATCTCCAAGTTTTTGCGCGAAAATTGTAGTGAGCGTCGAACCGATGGCGAATTGAAGTTTATCAAAATGGCGAAGCAGAATTTATGGAGAACCCATGCAATCAATCACGACTTTTGCCTGCGGTTTTTCAAGAAAGCGATAGCGAATAACGAATTGATCGACGAGGTTTTCCTTTTCTTTTCCCGTTTTTATTTTATTTGTCTTCGGTTCCCCGTGTGAAGCTTTGCCTGCCAGTCGGTCTCTTACACATGTTCAAAATAACATCATTTGATACGTCCACACATTTCTATACCAATCTCGGTCGGTCCGTCCGTCCCTCCGTTAATCTATCCATTTCATGTGTAAGTTTGAAATTGCACTTTCATCATGCTTCGGAATTATTATTTTAGATAAGGATTGATAATTGGTATTTTGTAATTATTCGAACAACTGTTCTTACATTGGATGTTATTCATACAGCATTTTGTCAGGGGTAAGCTTCTAGTTTTTTCAGGTAAGTGTTATCAGATTCGAAGATCTTTATGTCAAACTCGGGAATCTGTACAAGCAAGATACTCTCGTAGATACAATAAAGGGCCCGTTCCAAATTACGTACAGATTTGCAAGTTCTAAATAAAAATTTATGAGTTCAGCAAGACGAACCAGAAGAAGGTCGGAAGTTACATCGACGAAAATCTGCAAGAATTCTGTGCTCGATATGAACAATAGTATAAATAATTTAAAGAATACAAATTATTATTTCCATGTCTAAACAGAGATATTAAATGAACTCTTGAATCCTTTGAATTCAAATTATTAAAAGATCAACGAATCCTCTAATATTATATAACTAGCATGGGACTGATATTGTTGATAGATAATCTATAAAACTTTAAGATTCAGTTCATTCATCATATTTGGTTTAACATATTTTACATGCTGACATGCTTGCATTAATATAAATGGACAAATGGTTTATCGATTTTCAAACGTGTAGTCATCGTCGGTCATCTGGCGTAATGTGCAAATCAAATTGTTATATAACACTTCACTCAATTGGTCGATTGCTTGACATATGGATGGCGCCACGAATAATCACGTCATATGTTTTACAATACCAATCTGAAAATCGCACGTGCCATAATTTGAGCCAATCGGTTTACGAGTTTACAAATGCCAAAAAGAAAAAGATAAAACAAACAAGAACAAAAAGCCAGAACGATAAATCCAATTCGTTTAAATTAAGACTTCTAACAATAAAAAAAAACAAAAAAACAAACAATAACAAAAAAACAAACAAAAAAAAAAAAACGAATACATCAAATGTAGACTTAAACTAAACGCTTATTTGAATTGAAATTATTCTGATTTTGGAGTGTGACCGAGTGTTGAAAGCAAGCGCATTTTTATAGTGATAGCTTGTAATTTATAAAATCACGTTTATCGCGTTTTGCATTCAAACTTTTCATACAGTTAAGTGAAGAAACTTGCACAATTACCCCCCTCCCCATAAAAAACAAATATCTGAATGTCGTGTGCTGATATAAGACATTGCCTTCTGATTGAGAAAGACACTATTCAAGAAAAGCAATGTCTTAATGTTTTATTTGGACCCCGTCCAGTCGAGAACAACAGTTAATATGTAATAGATTGACTTTATACGCGGTCTTGTATACGCAAAAAATGTTTACCGCCGGCGCCTACAATCGGTAGGTGTCATTGAAAATAACTTAAAAAGCTTTCCAAGAACTTATCGTAAATTGAAATTGTGTGAGATAACAGAAAACGATGTATTCACTCGTCTGTATGAACATTAGCTGAAAGCTGTATTCAAATTAAGTGTAATTACCTTGATCAAAAGGGGTAAAATATTATATAGTAGAAACCCGGGATACGGCATTAAAAATTAGTAACAAAATACAGTACAGTATATTGTAACACTGGCTGGCACTTGTCTTCATTAGTTCTTGTTGGAATAATAAAAGTAATATCTTTAAAAGGAAAGAACTTTATTTGCCTTTTGACATTTTGAAGAGAGTACACCTCTTGTTAATAATGTTCACCGGTAACATACATCTCGTTAGTTTCGGGGCTAAGAGTGTACTACCTACTCGCCTGTCATGCTGGTTAGGGATTGATTAAGGAGAAAGAAAGAGAGAGAGAGAGAGAAAGAGAGAGAGAGAGAGAGAGAGAGAGAGAGAGAGAGAGAGAGAGAGAGAGAGAGAGATGATGTTGGACTCTGGATAGCAGTTCCTGGTTTGTGTCCGGTTTATGAGGAAGGGAAAGAGAGTGGTTAAGAAACTATTATTTCTTGGGGAATGGTATTATTTTCGTTCTAATTCTTGGCTTTTAAGGGTGACTCACTTCAGTCATACAATATTCCCCTACCAATTCAAGGAGTGTTTTTATTTGTGTGTTTTTTTAAAAGTTTAATAATAAATGTATTCATTATCTTTCTCCATGTGACTCTCCTACCTGAAGTTCTTTTTTTATTTTTCTGCACTTTTTCCGGAGGTAAACTATAAGGCTTTTTTTGTATTTTTAGTTGTATTTTGAGTGCATTTTTGTTTGTTTTCAATGTAAGGTTTCAAACGGTCTATTGAAACTTGTGTATGCGTGTTTGGGTTAGTTTCTATTAAGAATGCGGTATATCCTAACCCAAACTTTATTACAGGTTTGAAGTTGACATGGAACGTAGGGTTTTCTTGTTGATTTTCCCCTGTTTAAAAAGTCTGTCAGATCAAATTTTGCCATCGTTTTATGCAGTTCTCTGGTAAAATTCTGTTTCTGTATTTTCCGTACTTATCATTAGTTGTGGTAATAGCATTCTTGCACCTGTGACGCATAAAAAGGGGAAAAATTAAATTAGAACAGTTGGGCATACTTCGATTTCCAAGGAGGACTATTGGTAGAGCTGAAATCCAAGGGCCATTATAGCGACTTTAATAGTTCTGTGGGCTCTTTCTATGAATCCATTTCATTGCGGATGATAGGCCGTTGTTCAAAGCTTATAAAATCCAATAATTTTTGATAGTTCGAGGAATAGTTCGCTTTCAAATTGTGTGCCTCTATCTGTTATGATATAGAACGAAACGCCAAAGTGGGCAATCCACGTGTTTACAAAAGCTTCTGCTACAGTTGTGGCCAGTGAAATCTAGCTTTAATCATTTTGATAGATAATTTTATTCCAGGATGTGTGCATGGTACAAAAGGTCTAGGGTATGATGCTCATGTATCACATAACACAAATGAATCTTTTCCAGATAATGTGACTTTCTTTAAATCTGGAAAGGACTCTATTTTGGTGTCTGGTTTTTGTGCGCCTGCCAGTGCTGGGAGGTCGTACATATCTATTTGTACAGCAAATGTTTGACGAGATAGAAATATACACCAGTGTCTTCCATGGATTTTAATATCGCTGTCTCTAATCGTGCATTAAACTGTAGTAGGGGTGAAATCAAGGGGACGGACATGGTTCGCGCTACTAGTTTACCGAGTCAGTTTTATGTTCTACTTCTTCTGCTGTTTACACCAGGGGTTGCAAGTTCTAACTTGCTCGGCAAAGTAGAGGTGTGCTCTGCATATTTTTGTTTTTTGTTCAGGAAAGTAGGATTTTATTCCTATCGGTATATGAACGTTGCTTTTGTTTTTATCTCTTTTCTGCATGTGCTGTGCGGTAAACGCTGTCGCATTGATATTGTTAAGCAATGAGTTCATCCGCAAGTTTTCCAACTTTTTGCGAGGCTATGACGGGAAAAATTGTGGCTGGTAGGGTCTGTAGAAATTTTAACATTTTGGAATGAGTACACCTCTTGTTAATAATGTATAATATATATACACACACACACACACACACACACACACACACACACACATATATATATATATATATATATATATATATATATATATATATATATATATATATAAAGCTAAACGTCTGTGTGTGTGTCTGGTCACGAATAGGCTCCTATATGGTTTACTATTATAGAAAACTGATCACATATGATATTAGGAGATGTATCGAGACACAGGAATGGGTATGTTTGATTTGGCATAATTATGATTCATTAAAAGTGTGGGGTTTGCGTACGCGCCCGGTCAACAAATTATGGAAATAAAAAATAAAAAAATAAAAAAACGTTTATAAGTGTTTTTGATACAGATGTAGATAATAATACTTTGATAAGTATGTTTTAACTTAAATAGGGATGGTATGATAAAATTGAGGGGGTTGCGTTCGCGCCTGGCCTCCATAGAATGGAAATGTGCACAAACTTTAATAAAGACTTTTCATATCTATCTGCGTAAGTATACTTTGATAATTATGTTTCAGTTTGAAGAAATAGTGTATAATAAAATTATGGGGTGTTCGTTCGCGCCTGACCTCCATAGAATGGAAATATGTCACAAAGTTTAACAAGGTTTTTTAATATAGATCCACAGAATATTGCGATAAGTGTTTCAGTATGAACAGGTATGGTATAATAAATTATGGGGTTTATCTATTTTATTTTTACTTTCATCATATTTTGCTTTGGTTTTGATACCCCCAAATTCGAAGCTATCTATTTACAACCCTTCCTTTTCATAACCTATCATACTTTCATAAATCAGAGTTCATTTTCTGTAAGCTGTTTTTGAACCCAGTCAACGACGGGTACTTTTGCTAGTATATATATATATGTGTGTATATATTTATATTTTGTGTACAGAAATTTGCTAGTTGAGACAGATCATTCGAGACGAATATTGGCTGAAGAGAGCTTGATAAGGATACCTTAAACGGGCCTTATTATCGGGCTTGAAACCGACGGTACCAATGATCTGTCTCAACTAACAACTTTCTGTACACAAAATATAAATACGCTCTTACATTTTGGATTTCCTTTTAATTGAGCACTCTGCTGGAATTCTTTTTCCAAAAAAAAACTAATCATATATATATATATATATATATGTATATATATATATGTATATATATATATATATACACTATAATATATATAATAATATACGGAATAATCACGTTATATAATATATATATATATATATATATATATATATTATATATATATATACGGCATAATCACGTTGACACACCGGTTCCTGTTAGATCGCCGAAGTTAAGCAACCTTGAGCCTGGTGTACGGAATTTTGAATGAAACTCTTTATTGACCTGGTAGAAGTCTTAAGTAATTCGTAATTGTATTCTTAGCATTGGCCATATGGCATAATGATATTGATACACCGGTTCCTGCTAAGATCACCGAAGTTTAGCAACGTTGAGCCTGATCAATACCAGATGGAGGACGAATTTGGGAATACCAGGCGCTGTATGTAGGAGGACGTCGACACCTCCCTGCAAAAAGTAGCTAAAACCTAACGTCGTCATCTCCTCTAACGGGGATATACATGCGACTGGGTACCGCTTGTGAATTTCATACTCCCATGAAACTTCCTCCTTCAGAGGAAGCCGGTTAAGCCCTTAATAGGGTTGGTGCTGTCTGCACACACACACACACAAACACACACACACACACACACACACACATATATATATATATATATATATATATATATATATATATATATATTGGTTAAGCCTCGAAATACCATGGTGTTAATAGTTTTCCCTTTTGATTGGATGATGTAATAACGTTTATTTAGCCTTGAACTGTCATCTGTTATATATTATATTTATATGCTCCACATATTCGTATAGCGATTTATGTATCTTGATATGTTATAGTAGGAGGATTATTTTTATCTTTATCTTTATCATCTTATATATATATATATACGTGTGTGTGTGTGTGTGTGTGTGCATGCATTGTGTGTAAATATACACTGATTGCTGTCTTGAATGACCTCGACAGCTGTTTGTGTCTATTTATTCACTGTACTGACATATCAAATCGACAAATTAATTAAATAGCTAACGATGGACAGTTTTCCTGACATAAACTGCAGCAATACCAGTTATATAGTATATATCTGACACATGCTAACCTACTACTGACGTTGCTTTTGACGTTACTTTGAAAAGCAATTCGAGAACAAGAGACACACGTATAACTAAATAGTTTGATAGCGTGAGAGATATTTTTTGTACAAACGAGTCACCTCTTATGAAGACCCAAAGACCACTCGAGAATAAGGCTTATTGGTTTGAACAATTAGACGGTAAGATAACGAGAGAATTAGTAAGGATGGTTGTAACTGTTCAAAAATAGATTATTTGAAAGGATGGGTCAATAAAATTTGTTTACATTGGACTTGGAGACGTCGATGTTATAGTCAGCCGGAAATTAGCACTATGATACTGTGTTCCACAGAGTGGTAGTTCTAAACTAGGCGTTTTTTGTTTTGAATGTTTTGAAACGCCATAAAGAATCTCTTCCTTACTCTCTCTCTCTCTCTCTCTCTCTTTCGTTTTTAATATATAACAGGAAGTAGATGATGTCAATAAAGTATATACTTTATTGGTATCTATTGAGAAAGTTCTAACGGCGGTTATAAATCAAGAGAACCTGCTTGCTACCTCTACTAGAGTTCATGTGCACTATTTTATAGTCTACAGTTTATAAGCTTGTGTTATTTGACCCATAACTGAATTAGAGTCACGACTTACACTCATTAACCCTTCTCCTCGGGTACATTCAGGCCTTAATAAATAGGGATTCGCCAAGTAAAAAGCAATTGTATCAAGTAGATTTTTATTAGCGTGACAATAAAATGAAAAGATCACAATGAATTGATGTTTATAACTGAATATGTACTGCTCATAACTTGCCATACGTGTGAATTCACTTTATGTTAAGACCAAAAGTTGTCTGAGTAATTTCGTAGTGATCGCAGAGGCCAATATTTAAAAAAAAAATTGACCCCTTAACATTTATTATTTTGGTCTCAAATCAAAATAAAAAGTTTTACCCATGTCCATGTTACCTACAACTAAAATTGCAGGTCTTTAGACCCAAAATTGGCGGAGGAATTTGGTAGAATTTGCAAAGATCAACTCTTTCAACTGTGACCTTTTGGCAGCTGAATTTTCGCCCCCAAACTGATTAAAATGCTTGCCGCGTGTCTAAATACCCGGTATGTATAAATTCCCAATGTTTAGATCCCAAATTGGCTGAGTAGTTTACTAGACACCGCAAAGGTAAAATCTTTTGAACTTTGACCCTTTGGCAGCTCAGATTTTCGACCTAAACCCATTAAAAAGCTTGGCCTATCTCTAGATACCTTTTATGTAAAATTTCTGTTTAGACAAGGATTTGACTGAGTAATTTAGTAGAGACCGCAGAAGTCAAATTCTTTAAAATTTGACCCCAATTTTGACCCCTTAACATTTATTTTTTTGGCTCAAATACAATTAAAAACTTTAATCCATGTCCAAGTAACCTACATTTAAAATTTCAAGTGTTGAATTGTCGGAGGAGTTTGGTAGAGTTTTCAAATGTCAAATCGTTGAACTTTGACCCATTGACAGCCAAATTTCTGGCCGAAAACCAATTAAAAAGATTTTTCCAAATCTCAATACTCTTTATTTCAAATCTCGAGTTATTTGGTAGGGAAATGCACACACACACACACACACACACACACACACACACACACACACACATATCTCTCTCTCTCTCTCTCTCTCTCTCTCTCTCTCTCTCTCTATATATATATATATATATATATATATATATATATATATATATATATATATATATATATATAGAGAGAGAGAGAGAGAGAGAGAGATACTAGTATTTCATCCCAGGGTTGCCTGGGGGTTCTGATGTGTATGTTAAGCAAAAAGATAAAAAAAAAGTGTTAGTAGGAAGGCAGGCTCGAACCCGTACCGCAAAAGAGAAAAATAACGGGAAAAACCCTGACGTCTAGTCTGCTACAATCATCGCCAAACCGGAAGTGACATTTTTAAAAATTTAGGCTAGACAATCGAAAGGAGATGATGACTTTAAAAAATATCGGTGCAAAAAGCGACCCCCTCCCCTGTAGAAAAATGTCCAATTTAAGGTGAAGATATTAATTTTTTTAGCCAATTTTTCGATATTTGTCGTCTGAAAGGTCGACTTCAAAACGATCCTGATCTTGAGAAAATCCGTCGTCTTTGTCGAAAGTATTGGGCAGACATGCAAACATACATACATACATGCATCTATATATTGGTAACTAAAAATTTTCGACCCAAACCGATGAAAAAGCTTGCCCTATCTCTGAATACCTTTTATGTAAAATTTCAAATGTTTAGACCAGAAATTGTCAGAATAATTTGGTAGAGGCCGCAGAGGTCAATTTTTTAAAACTTTGACCCCTATTTTGGGCTCAAATCAAGTTATTAAGTAAGATCCATGTCCAAGTAACGTATATCTAAAATTTCAATTGTTTAGACCTAAAATTGTCGGAGGAGTTTGGTAGAGTTCTCAAAGGTAAAATCGTTTAACTTTGACCCCTTAACAGCCAAATTTCTGGCCGAAAACCGATCACAAAGATTTTCCCAAATATCAGTACCGTGTATATCAAATTTCGAGTCTGTAGACTTAAAATTGAAGAAGTTATTGCGTAGGGAAATGTACACAGACAGACAGACAGACAGACACACAGCCATGTTCACTTTTATAGATATATCGATAGATAGACCAACAGATTAAATAAAAATATATACGTATGCATAAATATGTATGGAAACAATTTTTTGTTTACTGTAAAGATTTTTCGCAAATATTATGCAAGTATACATCATGTAGAATATCTGCATGAATATAATTACACGTAATAGTCACATAAGAAAACCGAAAAAACTAATAGGGAATTAATTAAAATGAATGTTTAAAAGAATATGCAAATACGCTAGATCTTTTATTTGTGAATGAAATCCCACAACCCATAATATAAGAAAATTGTATTTTCTTTTTTAATAAATAGAAAAGAGGGATTTTGATATGAATATCAATACACACAAAAGAAAAACGAATTCATAGGAGTATAGATAGATAGATAGATAGATAGATAGATAGATATGGTTAAGTTGACTAGATTAGATAATTCTATGAAAAGTCGGATTTTTACATTAAAAATAGCAGTTCTTTTGTGTTTATATTTGTTTGTTTGTATATTTTGTTTTTACAGATCTAAATTTTTGATATTTTTTTTACACAGTGATCACCACTTATCAAGGCCCGGAAGCAACTCAGGGATAAGGGTTATTGCAAGTACATTACGTTAGTGTGGAGATTTGATGAAGTGTTTACTTAAGGGGGCGGTTCATTAGGAATTTGTTAACATTGGACTTGAAGACATCCAAGTTGTAGTCCGGTGGGAAGCAGGCAGACGGAACAGAGTTCCACAGGCGTGCAGTTCTAAGAAAGAAGCTTTGTTCATGGAATCCGCGTTTTGATTTAGGCACAGATATAGAGTGGGGGAAATTTTTCACAGTGGATTCAGCTAGACGGGTGTTTTTCGTGAAAGATTGGCAGGGGGGACCAGAGATTGGAGTTCAGATGAGCACCTGCCATGGAAATAACGATAAAACAAGGATAGGCTCGCAACGTCTCTTCTGTGGGAGAGAGGTTGCAGGGTAGAGAAAAGGGCATCCCCCACTAAGCCACGAAGTCTATTTTGTACTCTGTCAAGGCAGGATATGCTGTTTTTAGCAGCTCCTGCCCAGATATGGCAACAGTATTCCATCCTTGGACGTACTTGGCTTTTATATAGATAGAGAATTGCATCAGTAGTGAGATATCTTCTGGAGCGGTAGAAGGATCCTACCATCTTTCCAGCGACCATGGCAACAGACTTGATGTACGTGTTCCATTTCAGATCAGGAGTAAAGGTCAAACCCAGAAGCTTGTCAAAACACGGAGCCTCACCCAGACGAGAGCCATCCATCACAATTGATGCCAGATGGGGATCAGAGCGTTGATGATGTAAGGATAGGAGTTTGGTTTTGGATGCATTAAAGGTAACCAGCCACATCTTCCCCCACTGAACCACGCGCTCGAGATCAGAGGAGAGAGAATCAGAGAGAACTTTGTCATTTACAGCCTTTGATGTGTTGCTGTAGATGGTCGTGTCATCAGCATAGATGTCAATGAATGATTTAAGTATGTGTTCAGGGAGGTCATTGGTGTAGATCAGGAAGAGAGTTGGGCCCAGGATTGACCCCTGAGGGACTCCAGCATTTATATTACAGGCCTCCGATTTTTGTCCATCTACCACTACTCTTATGAACCTATCGGAGAGAAATGATTTAATGATTGAGAAAACATTTCCAGTTATACCGTAGCTGGAAATCTTGTGAAGTAGACCCTTATGCCATACCTTGTCGAAGGCCTTTTATATGTCAAGAGCAATTGCCCTAGAAAGGAAGCCTTTGTCAAGAGATTCACTAATCCTGTGGGATATAACCGTCAGCACATCTGCGGTAGATCTTGCAGAGTGGAAACCATATTGTGTGTCACTAAGAAGGTTATTCCTGCTGAGGTGGTTGATTATTTTTATTACTGGTTTTGATCGGACTATTGTTCTCATCTTGAGTATTATTTGTGCAACGTTTCGGCTAAAGTAGCCTTTGACCATCGTCAAGCATGTTGATCGCTATCTTGAATAAGAAAGGGAAAAAGTTACTGGCTCCGTAGATGGTTTCGTATTCATGGAGTTGTTATTTTTTATCGCCGTGGTTTAGTATGTATGAAAAAAATAGGTTGACAAAGGGAGGCAACTCTTATAAAGTTTGACAAAGAAAACACCGAAAACTCGCCACAGTTTGCATACAATACATAAAAGGCCTGTCCGAAAAAAATATGCAGTCCATATGACACCAGAACAGTTTTCAGTATACTGCGCATATGAGATTTCCTGCAAAATATTTCTATACAAAGGTTAGACCGGTCGCGATTTCACCCTAAGTTGAAGATCAATCACTCAACGGCGTGAATTTCGGTGAAGAGCAAAACGGAGTCTCGGCCATTTTTGAGTTGAGTCATTACAACCTTAAATCGACGGTCTCAACAACGTAGAATTCAGAATGAATCACAGCAGCTCACGTATGCATTGGGAATTAGCTGGGGACAACTCCTTTCCGCATACTAATAAGATCTAATTCAAAATTCTCAAAAATACGTTTACTGGTTCTTAGATGCGAAGATCCGCCTTTTGGACACTAGGAAGGTAAACTGGTTTATAATATGCCCTTTCTTCTCTTCTTCCTCACTGATATTTTCATCTACCTTTGTTACCATGACAGGAGAGTGTCTCCTTACATAAGTCCGGTCCCCTGAAATCACAAACGCGTTTACTAAAGTTGCGTAAAACAGGCTTTCTTTGTGTAATTTGTCATCAAAATTTCAACCACGGGAAGGGTCTTTTGACAGACAATTCAATTATCAATTATCAATTATTGTTGTCGATGTGTGATCCCCATCTCAGTTCTGAAAGTAATTTACAACTTGACTTACGCTACAGGCGCTTATCTAGCAGTGTCAGAAATTTCGTGAAAATAGTGAATAATTCCACCCCATCTTTCCAAGCTTATCACTCCTCGAAAAATGTAATTCAAGCCCTAATTTTTTTTTTCAATTAAAGGAGCAAGGACCAAGGTTTTATTAAAAAAAAACAAACAAAAAAAAAACAATGTGTTTTTTTTTTAAAAAAAAAGTTTTAAACTTCGGACTTTACAGGTAAATTTCTAAAAAAGGCATTTTTTTTGGTTTTAAATTTGAACATATTATTTATTGACCTTTTCTCTTCAATTTGTGATATATAAAACTCCGACATAAATTAATTATTTACTTTTTAAGAGAAAGTTGAAAATGGGTGACACTTGGGGGGGCGTGAATTTAAAAAAAAACGTTTGTCTAAAATATTATATTCGGTTTATTGGAAAGAACATAAAATTTCACATTGACCCTGAAAATATCGTAAAAATAGAATCAATAGAAAAATTTTGATAGATTTTTAAAGTTTAAAAATTGAAAAATATTGAGTTCGGAAAATTCATTACTGTTTAAAAAAAAATATATTTCTATTACTTTTAAAACAACTGTAATAGTTTATTTTGGAAGTATAACCCATAAAGAAAATAAATAAACCACTTTTAACAGAGAAATTACGACATTTTTATATTGTATTCGCAGTTTCGTGTTAGGGGTGTCAAAAATTCCTACAAAAATTCTGATACTGCTAGCGCTGATCGGTCTGCTAAGTTTCTTGTTTCGCCTATGATTGGTGTCTGAATAACATATCATTGATTACACTTATTCCGATTAATATCCTTATTCTGGTTACGATGATGATGATGATGATGATGATGATGATGATGACGATGACGACAACAACAACAACAACAACAACAACAACAATAATAATAATAATAATAATAATAATAATAATAATAATAAAAAAAAAACAAAGAAAAAAAAAACAAAAAAAACAAACAAAAAAAAAAAAACAGATAGCCAAATCTCCTGACCACCCGCAGTGAAAAATGTTTAACACGCCTGTATAAATGACATTACTTATTATTTTTTTTTATCAAGCCAGTCATTTTTTTTATTTACTCCTAAGAGTAGATTTTCAAGGGTCTTGCTTCATTGTCGAACAAATGCTTTCTTTTTTTATTGCCCCAAAATAATCCAACGCTTTTATTTGAGAAGAAACAGAATATTTTTTCATCAATCCTTTTTTGTTTTGACCTTCTCAAGATTTTACACAGTTCGGCGAACATTCTCTTCTTTCGTATTATTTGGATTCATCGAACTACTGTTCTAATCTTGAGTGTGATTTTCACAACGTTTCGGTCGATGTAACCCCCGACCTTCTTAATGTGTATCTTTTCGAACTCCGCAAGGATCCGTGGCGCAGTGGTTAGAGTACTTGGAAAAACCAATTGTAAAAGTGATATCCTCCCGAAAAGTGAATGTTCAATCTGCAGTGTTGGCGTCCGAAAAATACAGTTGCGAATTACTTAGGACCTCTATCAAGCTATGGCTGATGGAACAAGAGCACACTACCCTCGTGAAGTAAATAAAGGGGTTCGCTCGAAATTCCGTCCAAATTCCCGAGTTTGACAGAAACATTCCCGAGTTAAGCAAGATACTTGAAGAAGGTCGAAGGTTATATTGACCAAAACGTTTTGAAAATCACACTCAAGATGAGAACAATAGTCCGATGAATCCAAATAATACGAATAACCAATCCTCATCTCAAAAATTCAGAAACGTGATTCTCTTTCTTTTCGTTGCTTTTTCTGTCTTTTCTTTTTCTTTTCCACTGTCTAGATCCTGACGTTTATCGCCGTAGCATATCAAGTCTTTCAAACCATCAACATTGTCTCTCTCCTTCTTCTCTTTCTCCCCCTCTCTTTTTCACACACGTATCTCTCTCTATATATGAATATGTTTATATGTAGCTGATATTATCTATATGTATATATATTGTATACATATGATATATGTCTGGGAGTAGCTGATGTTACACATATATATATATACACGATAATTTTTCTTTCATGAATCCTTATTCTGGTTTTTCAATCTTGCGCATTTAATGTTTGTCTTGTTACACTATTTTGAACGCCATTTTGGAATCCATATAAATGACCTTTTGTTATATTAACAAGAACGGATATTCTTACGAAAAGGGTAATTTAATTTGTGAGTTAAGAGATTTCAGCCGACCGAACTTCTTAAACAGAAGCTATGATGTATCTAATTCATTATTTTGTAATAAAATCATATTATTATTATTTACTTACTAAGAGTAGTCACACAGGCCATCATCAAAGATTTCTCGTTGTGAACAACTTGTGGCGTTCTCTTGAGTCTATTTGACTACAAGTCTCCTCAGATCTTCTCCTCCTCTTTGCCGTCGCCCCCCCCTGCTGCTGTTGCTCGTTGTTGTTGTTGTTGTTGTTGTTCCTCTTCTTCTTCTTCTTCTTCTTCTTCTTCTTCTTCTTCTTCTTCTTCTGCTATATGTCTGTCTGTCTCCATATTTTCAAACTATATCTCTGCGGCCTCTACCAAATTACTCAGCCAATTTTTACCTGAAAGTTACATCTCTCTGTTGCAGATATTAACAGTTTGAGTTAAACATAGGTGGATTTACTTTTGGAATGATACTCTTAGTAAACTGGAAAGCAGCCCCACGGTATTACTACAAGTTGTAATACAATTTAAAACGTGATTGAAGAGAAAAACAGACATTGATTGAAGAGAAAAACAGACAGAGGTAGATATTTCGGGTCGAACGAGAGTAATGTTGGAGATTTTTATTTTTTTTACACACGAATCACCACTTATCAAGGCCCGGAGGCCACTCAAGGATAAGAGTTAATGGGTATAAATAAGTCAGTGATTATAGCGTAGTAAACAGAAGCGGTGGGAATTTTGTAGATTGGATTTCTTAGGGGGACGGTTCAGCAAGAACTTGTTTACGTTGGACTTGAAGACCATTGGAAAGCAAGCATTCGGAAGAGATTTCCATAGGCGTGCAGTTCTTAGAAAGAAGCTTTATTCATGGAATCTACATTTAGGTTTAGACACAGATAAGGAGTGTGGGAAATTATTGATAGTGGTTTTGGCTGGACGGGTGTTTTTGTGAAAGATTGAAGCTCAGCTGAGCATTTGCCATGAGAATAACGATAAAGCAGATACATGCTCGCACCATCTCTTCTATGGGGAAAGAGGTTGCAGGGAAGAAAAAAAGGCATCCCCCACTAAGCTGCGAAGTCTATTTTGAACTCTGTCAAGGCAGGATGAGCTGCTTCTAGCAGCTACTGCCCAGATGTGGCAACAGTACTCCATCGTTGGCCGTATCTGGGTTTTATATAGGTAGAGAATTGCACCAGGAGTTAGATATCTACTGGAGCTGTAGGAGGATCCCACTATTTTCCCAACAATCTTGGCAATGGATTTGATATACGTGTTCTATTTCAGGTCAAGAGTAAAGGTCAAGCCCAGAAGCTCCCCAAGACAAGAGCCATTCATTTCAAATGATGCCAAATTGGCGTCATAGCGTAAATGTTGTAGAGATAGAAGCTTGCTTTTACATGATTTAAAAGTAACCAACCACCTCTTTCCCCATTGTACCACGTTCAAGATCAGAGGACAGAGAATCAGAGGGAACTTGGTCGTTTACGGTCTTTTATGTGTTTACCATAGATTGTAGTGTCGTCGGCATAAATGTCTACGGATGATGTAAGAATATGATTTAGAAGATCATTAATGTAGATCAGGAGGAGAGCTGGACCCAAGATGGACCCCTGAGGGACTCCAGCATTAATACTGGGAGCTTCTGATTTCTGCCCATCAACCACTATTCTTACGGACCTATCAGAGAGAAATGATTTAATAATTGAGAAGACATTTCCAGCAATACCATTGCTGGAGATCTTGTGTAGTAGACCTTTATATCATACCTTATCAAAGGCCTTTGATATGTCAAGAGCAATTGCCCTAGAGAGGAAGCCTCCGTCGAGAGATTCGCTAATCCTATGAGATATAACTGTAAGCACGGAACCTACTTTTTCTGGTTCAAACAATTTAACACGGCCCAACGTTTAAGGCAATCATCATAAGGTTATTTAAGTAAATATTTTAAGATTATTTTCCATTTCATTTCCAAGATGGGAGGCAATATTTATAGAATATCACATCTATATATTAATACGATAGCGTGTGTGTCATATTTATTTTTTGTGTCACGCTTACATTCGAGTCGTTTAGTTGTTATGGAATTCCATTTTCCATTTATTTATTTTCTTATGGACAAGTTTTCGTTTCGGTTTCGATGATAAATGAAGGAATTCAAGTTATATATATATATATATATATATATATATATATATATATATATATATATATATATATTCATAAGTTTTGGTTTCGGTTTCAATTCAACGTTGACTACAATGCATTGCGGAATAAATCATTGCGACGTAGGAATGTGGAGCTTCCTCTTAGTACACTGTGGGTAGGGGGCCATAACTAAAGCAAGCAATCGATTTGGTTTAAAAAATGACCAATTTTGATGACAATAATAGTATAGGGTGATGGAACAGTTGTCAATCATCATTCTATCCCTGCTAGTTTAGTTTAATTATGTTTAATACAAAATGGATAAAAGAGGGACGGAAATTCTATTTTCTTTTGAGTAAGCATTTTATGGGGCAAATACGTGTAGAGCCTTTAATGTATATTTTCCAAATAATCCAAATTTGCTCGGAATTGATCGATAGTCCATAGACGATAATTAAGCAAGATTATCTGAATAAAACAAAATACTCGTTTAAATAAATTTTATCGATATATACTATCTATAGCTGAAACGGTGTTTTTTAATAAAATATTTTATTCCAAAAAATACTTTTCATTTATTATAATTAAGACTAGTTACTATATTTGTATTGTTTTTAATTCCTATGTCCGGGGATGAAGTTTCGAAATCAGCGATAATAATAGAATATTCATTCATTGGACATTTAAATCAAATCTAATTCATAGCGTAACAAGTAGTTACGTAAATACGTACTAGGCAACGTAAAAAGGATGCATATGTAGATCTAAAATGTCGAGGAGATGAAAAGCAACAACGGCCAGATGCCGTTCACGCCACATTTTACCCGAATTTAGTCTCCACTTTGGATTTCTGTAAATGAGACAGCAGGCCGAGTGCATTCGCTGATTTTAATGGCGACACTGTAGGACTTCCTTGTCAAAGTAGCAGACGATAAGATGCTGTCCGGAAAAAAGAGACAAGATGGCAAGGAAGATCGGACACAAATCATGCAATTAAGTGGTGCTTGATAAAAGACGTAAATTGATTTTCCTGGTACTCTTTTGAAAACGGTAACTATTTCTGTCGGACAGTGAGGCTCCATAGTTGAGACAAAGGACAACACATGATACTTGACTTTTGTACGCTTAACTTTAAATCAAGTGATTATGTAAAAATAATCAACAGTTGGTCTTTGGATAAGGCCAAGGCGCGTTCAGAATAATTGTTTCTGTTTATAGCACTTTTGAACCATAATACTTGACTTTTCCATTTTAAACTTTCATTTATGCCATTATCACCGCACAAGTCGAAAGGACCAGTATATTAACCTAACAGCAGGTTCTTTGATATGATAGAAGTGCATTTGAAATTAATGTTTCTGTTTAGAGCACAATTGAACCATGATATATGACGTTTGCATTGTAACTTTAATTCAAGCCATTATATATAATACTTTTATAAAATCAACTGTAGATTCAATGTAAACTACACCGTACTGTGGACAGAATCTTTGCATTCATTTATTTAATTGGCAAAGTGTTAAGTGTTGAGACATGTTGAAAAGAGTGCAGTCTCGATACTGAGTGTGAAGTATTTTCCAGTAACAAAGATGGCGGCAGTAATTGCCAGTAACAAAGATGGCGGTCAAGAATCACATGTGGTCCGTGACGTAGTTAACGGCCAACTGATTGAATCTAAAATTTGATAATTTTTAGAGTAACTTTGGAAGATTTTCATTGGTTGGTTAGCACAGCCGGTAGTTATAAAAACGATTGTCAAAGTCATTGGTGTCATACCCCTCATTAGGAGTCAAAAACGTTTTACCCCCCCCCCCTTTTTGATATAATGGAAAAATCCTTTCGAATTCAATTTCGGTTTGACTTGAGAAAAGGAAAGAAAAATAAATAAATAAAAATAAATGAACAAATAAATGAACAAAAAAAAAAATAAACTAATAAAATAATTGTTTCCGGGCTTTCCGGTGGGGCAAGTTAATTGCTTGTCACCTGAGGCGGGGAATGCCGACGACGGTGCCCAGGCAATTTTTGATGAAGCCAGAGTGCTCCCCCCTTTAGGAGAGTACGCCTACTCACCACCTTCCGGCTTTGTGCCACATTTTGGTGTGGTGGACACCAAATAAATATCTACCCTCCCCCATTAGTTCGTCTGATAGGGGGTGTGTCTCCTTGCGGCTTCGGCTTCAGGGAGACAGGGTAGAATACTCAAGATTCGTTCTTGACACTCTTTCCGACAGGTGAGGGGCCGGGAACCGGCCCAGCACATGTCGGACTGCGGTACACCGTTCGGGTACTACCTAGAAGGTCCACCCTCCCAGGCCTTGCCACCGGGATTTCCGGTGGGGCAATTTTTGTTGAGGCGAGAGTGTCTCTTCTTTAGTGGAGCTTGCCTGTCCTGTATCTTCCGGCCTTGTGCCACATTTTGCTGCGGTGCACAGTAAATAAATATCTACCCCCATTAGAAGACAAAAACATTTTTATTTATAAACGCACAAGCCATTACCATTCACAAAAGGAAAAAAGTCAGTGAAAATTTGGGGGGGGGGGGCTATATACAAAGAGAAACTATACAGGGGGAAAATCATGAAGGTCCGACCAGTGTCTGTCCAAGGCCGCCTTAAAGCCCAGTAATGTAGGCTGGCTTACAACCTTATCAGGTAGCTGGTTCCCCGGAGATGCCACTCGAACCGAGAATGCTGATTGGCGGAACCGTCGAAGGTATAACTTTTTAGCGTGTCCCCGGAGCCCGTGATCTGGGGTAAGGGTGAAGAATAGATCTCGACCCAGGCTTCAGTCTCGTCGCCAGGCGCTGACCTCGATCGAGCCACTGGACGTCCTTCACATAATAGGGGGATGTGGGCTGAATACTGTATTCGAGAATCGGGCCCACCAGGAATGTGTAGAGAGGAAGGAAGATGGAGGGAGTGAGACGACCAAAGGAGCGGTGCATGACGATCAAGGCACCCCTGGCCTTGTTAGCAGCGGTGATGCTGTGTTCAGAGGGTTAATATGTGGAATGCATTTCCTTTTTTGTTTTATTTTACTCGAAGTTCTCACAAATCAAGGGGTTTACTACTTTAAGCTAACGATTGAACTCTATATGAGATACATAGATATTCGAATGTTCCATTTAAGTTCTTTATCTCCCAAACACTGAGTTTGTAAAGAAGTTCAGAACATAATTTTCCTCTCCTCAATTAACCATTTTTATACGTTGCAGTATATCTTTCATTTCGATCTCTTGGTCTTACTGGATTCTAGGACTAGAATTTATCTAGTCTGGTAGAGTATCCAGGTTCGTGCTGTTACTTGAGGTAACATCATTTGAAGAAGGTGCACCATTCCTCGTAAAAGCTAATGTGGGTTAGCCAGAGTGAGGAGATCTTATTTTGGCAGCGAATACTACGTTATTTTGAATATTTGGTCAGGGTTTACTTCGAGGAGAAAAGTATCCTCATGCCAGGTTGTTCTGAAAAACCCTTGTACAGAGAGGACAGTGTTTAGTAGACATTCAAGTTCTCTCCAGTTCCTCGTTTGTGAGTTTGTAGGTGACAGTTTTACGGATCTTTATATATTGTAGCAAAGAGCATTGACAAACATAATACTTTCCACTGTATTTATCGAGATTTTGAGATTTGTCATCTGTGTTTAACGACGATTAACAAACCTTTTTTTTTACATATTATGAAGGTTGAAATATTTTAACAGATTGTTATTTTATGCTTTAGACTAATCACAAAATCAGCCTTCGATAGAAATATACAATAGACAAAATCACACTTTCAGCTTGTGATGCTTATATACAGGCCTATGATCATAGCATTTATAGAGGCTGAATTCGATAAAAGTTTATGTTGATAAAGGCTTGTCAACTGTCTAAGGTTTGCGCATATTTTCATGCCGGACACAGTACAATGTTCGTCGAACACCGTAAAACTCTCCATTATATGGTCTCACCATTGATCCTTACTTAAAACCATATCCTGCTAGTGTTTCATTTTACCCTTGTGTTATTGAAGTTCATAATTATGCCATTATGCTTCCTGTGATCTGAAACGCTGATTTCTTTTACACCTCGAAAAAAAAAAAACAAAGCTTATTAGAAAATGGAGGAGGTTTATACGCCTTGATTTTTGTTTCAAATCACTGATCAGTTTGGTTGAGAGAGAGAGAGAGAGAGAGAGAGAGGGAGAGGGAGAGAGAGAGAGAGAAACACACACACATACACACACACATTGAGAGACACAGAGAGAAACAAAGAGAAAGAGAGAAATAGAGAGTGATCGATAATCACTATTTCATCAGATTAAATAATGGTTTAATTTCGAATCTATACTTTCGTATAGGTTTTCGAATTCGACATAAAGATTCCAAAGTGTTAAAAGATACACCTGAATGTGAACAGAGGCTAGGACGATGGAAACATTATGAAAATGACAACCAAGATAAGAATGTGTCACACATAAATAAAATTTCATAATCCTGTTTTGTCAATTGTCTGTCATTGTACATGTGAGATCCACGTGTGCTACCTCGTTCAATAGTAAACACCTTCAACATTTATGTGTTTCTGCAGTCTTTTCCTCCATCATACGCTCTTCTGGCCGTCGCTGTCTCTTAAACGTGTTCACTGTAAAACAAGTCTAGAGAATGTTTAACCATCTGATACTAAGATAACTTTCAAACCACCTCTCATTTTACCAGACATTCTATCATTTTATCCACACTACATCCAAGACAATCTGGAGAAATTTTGTTCACCTCCTACTGTAACCCAACTACCTATGGTGGTCGGATTTTACAGTAATAAGGGGTATAACAGAACTGAGTTAGGGCTTTTATTATGTGAATAATCTTGGGCAATTCTCGATTGCCTTGCTTGTTTGGTTAATGACTCAAACCAAATCAGGGAAAAATAACTTCATCTGATCGGATTTGAGATTGATAATAATATGTTGATACTAATATTATTTTCCAATAAAACCATGTAATTCGAGAGAATGGTAGTGGTGTAGTTTTGGGTTCACTGAAAAGCTAGAATGACTTTTGAGGTCAAGGACAAGAATTGACGTGAGAACTTGTCGTTAGAAAATTGCAAATTACGTAATGTGTCAGTGCCCAATCGATGAAAAATACATTATTACGTAGTAAGTACTGATTGGTGAGAGAACACGCCCTGGCTCGCCAGACCCACACCGCTACTGGATATAAACAAACAGAGACGAACTAATTTTGGCAGAGTCTGAACTAGCTCCCAGTTGCCGACACACCCTCTTTCACGCCGCCCGCCAACCTCACTATCACTGACCACCAGGCGACGGAAGTAGGTAAAGAAAGAGAGCGAAAAAAGAAACAAATCATTTGTCGTAGATAGATTTTTCTTTTTTTTTTTTTTTAAATTAACTGTTATATTTAACTGTAAATATTTGCGTTGTTGAAAAAATGCGACCGGAAAGTAATTCCATTGTGCAATACCAAGACATTGTCTTTAGAAATTTAATTTGAAAACATAATTCTTGTAAAAAGAAGAACTGACGACTGAAGTTTTTATTTATTGTCGACGGGATTTGTAACTTTACTATCAAACTGAACAGTCCACTTGAGTTATTTTCTTTCAGGAGACAGCGAGCGAAAAGGGCACCTATCTTAGCGCTGGGAACATGCAGTGGTCCGTGGATCTAAAAGAAACACAGCGTAGGGAGCGCGCCACACCTATTTCCCTGGAGACTTTGAATTGTTTTCCTTTATTTTTTTATTAGCGGACTACTTGTGAAAGTGGAATAACCAGAATCGCGCACAAAACTCTGTTATCATATACACGATCAAGGCCAAGCTACTGAACTTTCTTGGGTGTTCCGAAATCGGAACCATCTAGAACTGAACTTACGTACCGGTGTACTCTCCTTGGAGTCTTCGTCGGGTTACATTTGGTGCCGTTTGGACCGGATTAAACCCCGGTGCTTCGTCGGGTTACATTTGGTTGCCGTAAAACCAGGATATAAGTTGTCGCTAAAAGATCAGGAACTTTGATGACCTTTCGTGACCGTGACGCAGAATTTCATCTCTGTTACATCAGTTTGATCCCATTATAGTTGGTGTCAATCATCCAAAATTTCGCCTTTAGTGATTGTGTCAACCCGCGGTGAACAGGTGAGTTTATTTTTCTTTTGATTTGATCTATTTAACTTTGTTGTTGGTGTTGACTTATGAAGGCGAATAAAAATTGTGAAAAGTAATTTTTTGGAGAGTGAGAAAGAAAGAGAGGCTGCCAAGTGACAGGAGTCACACTTTAAAGTGAAGAATAGTTAACGTTTTTATTAACTACCGATTGGCATGTCATAATTTAAAGTAAAAAAAATAGTTGACGTTTTTTTTAAGAGAAAAAAATATAATTATCGATTTTAGAGTGAAGAATAGTAAACTTAGTTTAACATAATATTTTAAACTATTGATTGGCACGAGCCGTATTTTAAAGTGAATAATATTTGATGCTTTTAAATTACCGTATGGCATCGTGTTGAAAATAAAAGAAAAAATGCGCTTGAACCGTGTTTTGAAAAAAGGGGGGGGGCTTAATGAATAAAGAGAATGAGTAATTAATTGAAAAGAGATGCTACCGAGTGATAGGAGTCATATTTTAGGGTGAAATTTAACGTTTATTTTAACGATCGAGGGGCATGAGCCGTATTGTAAAGTGAAAAATAATTAAACGCCTTCGAACAACTAATTGGCGAGTCATATTTCAAAGTTTGAAACGAGTGAAAAGTTGAAATTTAAAAGTGATACTTTTTGTTGTTGTTTAGTTGTGATTAAATAATTAAAAAATGAGTTGGTACGGAAAATGGCGAGCAGCTGGACAGTTCCACAGAATGGATGACTATGATCCAGTAACGGATCAAGGAGAGGGTGGAGGATCAATTAGGATCGCCAAAGGTGACGGAGGCCTTTGGAACTATCCTAAAGAATCTAAAAACTTTGGATTTAAGGGTGATCCAGGAGAATTGGATTTCTGGCCTACTATGGCTACATAAGATAATAAACTCCAAAACTGATTGAAAACTTACAGGAGTATTTGGATTCTTTCGGAGAGAAGACAACAAAATACGATCGATTAGCGTTAAAAGAAAAGATGGATTTATGGAAAAAATACTGTAAAATGTATATATAATTTAAAAAATACTATAAAATGTATATATAATTTTGTAAAATACTATAAAATGTATATATAATTTAAAAAAATACTAAAAATGTATATATAGTTTAAAAAATACGATAATATATATATATATATGAATTAAAAAATACTATAAAATGTATATATAATTAAAAAATACGATACAATGTATATAAATTAAAAAATACTATAAAATGTATATAAATTAAAAAATACTATAAAATGTATATATAATTAAAAAATACTATAAAATGTATATATAATTAAAAAATACTATAAAATGTATATATAATTAAAAATACTATAAAATGTATATATATAATCAGAAAATACTATAAAATGTATATACAATCAAAAAATACTATAAAATGTATATATAATTTAAAAAAATACTATAAAATGTATATATAATTTGAAAAAATACTATAAAATGTATATATAATTAAAAAATACTATAAAATGTATATATAAATTAAAAATACTATAAAATCTATATATAATAAAAAATGTAACAAAATGTATATATAATTAAAAATACTATAAAATGTATATATAAATTTAAAAAATACTATAAAATGTATATATAATAAAAATACTATAAAATGTATATGTAATTAAAAATACTATAAAATGTATATATAATTAAAAAATACTATAAAACGTACATATAATTTAAAAATACTATAAAATGTATATATAATTAAAAAATACTATAAATGTATATATGATTTTAAAAAATACTATAAAATGTATATATAATTAAAAATACTATAAAATGTATATATAATGAAACCATACTATAAAATGCATATATAATTAAGAAAAATACTATAAAATATATATATAATTTAAAAATACTATAAAATATATATATATAATAAAAAATGTTATAAAATGTATCTATAATAAAAAATGCTATAAAATGTATCTATAATTAAAAAATACTATAAAATGTATATATAATTTTTAAAAATACTATAAAATGTATATATAATTAAAAAAATACTATAAAATTTATATATAATTTTAAAAATACTATAAAATGTATATATAATTAAAAATACTATAAAATGTATATATAACGAAACCATACTATAAAATGCATATATATGTAAGAAAAATACTATAATATATATATATATAATTTAAAAAAATACTATAAAATGTATATATAATTAAAAAATGTTATAAAATGTATCTATAATAAAAAATGCTATAAAATGCATATATAATCTTAAAACAATGCTAACAATGCATATATAAGTAAGAAAATAAGATCGACATATTTCTAGATACACAAAATATGATAAAACTCCGAATGGCTTTCACATTAAACGCTGCCTTCATTATAGACTAAAAGTGTCACTCTTTTCCGTTCGGAATTTAAATAATAAGTGATAACTTGTAAATTTATTTACGACTATTATCCTCATCTTTTTCGTTTGCTGTTTCACGACGTTTCGGCCAACTATTCCTCTGGTCGTCGTCAGGTGGTAACCGTGACTGGATAGGATCTTTGAATCTCCTAACTGCATCCTAAGCAATTACTGATTTCCATAGTTGGTGTCGTCTCACCATATTGTTGACTTTTTTTGGCCAAGTAAGCCTTAGATCAACTTTGGGTTGGATCGTGACACAACAATTAAAAAATGAGGATAATTGTAAAATGTTTTTGACTCCTGATAGGGGTATGAGACGAATAAATTCGCCAATCATTTTTATAACCAACGGCTGTGCTAAAAACCAATGAAAACGTTTAAAAATTATTATAAATATTATCGAATTTTGGATTCAATCAGTTCGCCGTTAACTACGGCACGGACCGCATTTGATTCTTGGCCGCCATCTTGGTTACTGATCTGAACTACACCGCCATCTTTGTTCAACACAATATCTCAGAACTTAACAGGTTAACTACACCACGGACCGCATTTGATTCTTTGCCGCCATCTTGTTTACTGATCTGAACTACGCCGCCATCTTTATTCAACACAATGTCTCAAAACTTAACAGGTTATGCACCCAGCCACCGCCTTTTCTTTGACGGATTGGAATCTAAATTCGAATCGTGGCAGGATAAATTTCTGGGCTATCTAAGGACTCGAAAACTACACAAAGTCACACAATCTCCAACAGAGAATCCAAACGACCCCGAATTTCTCGAAAAGAACGCGACTATTTTTGCAGAACTAATTCAATGTTTGGACGATAGAAGTCTGCCTTTGATTATAAGAGACGTATTGGATGATGGAAAGAAAGCGTTGAACATATTAAGAGAACATTATTTATCAAAAGGGAAACCGAAAATAATATCCCTATATACAGAACTAACGTCTCTGAGACGTAAAGAGGATGAAACGATTACCTACGACGTTATAAGGACAGAAACAATCGCCAATGCTTTAAAACTCTCAGGTGAAATAATAAGCAATAGCTTGCTGATATTAATGACCCTCAAGAGACTTCCAGCCGATTTCAAACCATTTACAACTGTTATAACTCAAAAAGACAAACCCATAAATTTCAGCGAATTTAAAGTGGCATTGCGCAGTTACGAAGAGACTAATCGTATGCTCGTGGAATATAATAACTCCAGCAATATTATGTAGTTCAAAAATACTCCTCGAAAGCAGACACCATCAAATTACGCACCTCACCGCAACGTCTCCAAAAATAATTTTCCCAAGAAAAAGAAAATTATCTGCTATAATTGTGGACGACTCAACCACAAAAGTTTCCAATGTCGATATAAACGCTCAAAAATGGACTTTGAACTTTGAGGAAGAACATACATTTCTATTCACATGTAACTTTGACAATACCACAAACGGTAAAAATCTCCTTGTAGACTGTGGTGCTACAGCGCACGTTATCACCAAGGAATCTGATTTTATTAATTTTGATTCAAACTTTAATCCTCAGTCATTTTGTCGAATTTGCCGATGGTAGTCAAATAAATAATATAGTCTTGAAAAGAGGCGCTGTTAAAATATCTCTAAAAAATAATAAAGGCGAAATCCGTAACTGTATTCTAAAAAATGCTCTGTTCATACCTACATTTAAGCAAGACATATTTTCCGTGCAGGATGCAATTAAACAAGGCGCGATTATAAAATTTGGCCAAAATACATCAACATTTATATACCCCAATGGAACTGTATTTGACATTAAAGAAAATGGTCGACTATATTATTTAAAAAGTATGGTTCCCTCAAAAACTGCCTGTAACGACTTGGAAACATGGCATAAAATTCTAGGACACTGCAATACAGCTGATATTAAAAAATTACCAAATGTAGTCGAAGGCATGAAAATAATACATTCAGATGATCTCCCAAAGTGTGATGTGTGTGCACAGGGGAAATTACAAAAGATATAAGCCGAACCCCAGACAAAAAAGCTACGAAAATTCTCTCACTTGTGCATTGTGCATTGTGACTTAGCAGGTCCGATCAACCCGATGGGGAGAAATAATCTAAGGTACGTTTTGAACTTTATTGATGATTTTTCTACTTTAATTATGGATTATTTTCTAAAAAACAAATCCGACACTATCCTCGCCACTAAGAAATATTTAGCTGATGTTGCCCCGTACGGTTCAGTAAAATGTATTCGCTCAGACAATGGGACTGAATTTACTAGTAACTTTGAACTTCTATTAATTAACCACCGTATTAAATACGAGAAATCGGCGCCGTATTCCCCCTTCCAAAATGGCACCGCTGAAAGGGCATGGCGAACCCTTTTTGAGATGACAAGATGCCAACTTATCGAATCGAAATTAGCGCATAGTTTATGGACATACGCTTTAATGGCAGCAGCATATATCAGAAATAATTCGTTCAATAAGAGGCTAGGAAAAACGCCGTATGAAGCATTTTGCGGTGTAAAACCTAAAATTAACAGAATGCATCTATTTGGTTTTGATTTTTTTTTTACATAGGCATCACCACATTATCAAGGCCAAGAGGCCACTCAAGGATAAGGGTTAAAGAGTGTACAGTAGAAATTGGACAATATAGTAATCATTAGTAATGAAAATTTGGTAAATTTGATAACTTATATGGAACGGCTCATCAAGAACTTATTTACGTTAGACTTGAACACAACCATATTGTAGTCAGCTGGAAAGCAGGAAAACGGAAGACAATTCCACAGGCGTGCAGTTCTAAGAAAGAAGCTTTGTTCATGGAATCTACGTTTAGGTTTAGGCACAGATAAAGAGTGAGGGGAATTATTGATAGTGTTTACAGCTAGACGAGTGTTTCTTGTGAAAGTTTGACGAGGGGGGACCATAGATTGAAGCTCAGTCGAACACTTTCCATGAAAATAACGATACATCAGAGACAAACTCGCAACATCTCTTCTGTGAGATAGAAGTTGCAATGAGGAGAAAAGGACATCTCCTACGAGGCTACGAAGTCTATTTTGAACTCTATCAAGGCAGGACAAGTCCTTTCTAGCAGCTCCTGCCCAGATGTGGCAACAGTATTCCATCCTTGGACGTACCTGGCTCTTATATAGATAGAGAATAGCATTAGCAGTTAGATATTTACCGGATCGATAGAAAGATCCCACCATTTTTCCAGCCGCCTTGGCAACAAATTTGATGTACGTGTTCCATTTAAGATCAGGAGTAATGGTCAAGCCCAGAAGATTGTCAAAACTTGAGGCCTCCTGAAGACGAGAGCCATTCATTTCAATTGATGCCAGATGTGGATCAGAATATTGATGATGTAAAGAGAGAAGCTTGGTTTTAGATGCATTAAAAGTAACCAGCCACTCCTTTCCCCATTGTACTACGTGCTCAAGATCAGAGGAGAGAGAATTAGAGAGAACTTGGTCGTTTACTGTCTTAGATGTGCTACCATAAATGGTAGTGTCGTCAGCATAAATGTCTACAAATGATGTAAGGATGTGATTTGGAAGATCATTAATGTAGATCAGGAAAAGAGATGGACCCCTGAGGGACACCGCCATTAATACTGTGAGCTTCTGATTTTTGCCCCTCAACTACTACTCTTATGAACCTATCAGAAAGAAATGATTTAATAATTGAGAAGACTTTTCCAGCTATACCATAGCTAGCGATCTTATGAAGTAAACCTTTATGCCATACCCTATCAAAGGCTTTAGATATGTCAAGAGCAATTGCCCTAGAAAGATTGCCACCGTCGAGAGATTTGCTAATCCTATGCGATATAACTGTAAGCACATCTGCTGTAAATCTAGCAGAACGGAAACCATATTGAGTGTCACTAAGAAGGTTATTTTTGTTGAGATGGTTGATTACTTCTGTATTTAACACAGATACTAGCGACTTACTCATGACGCACAGGAGACTTATTGGCCTGTACTGAGAGGGGGATGAGCGATCATCTGAATTCTTAAATACAGGGCATACTGATGAGATTTTCCAGGGAGATGGGAAACTATTCTCCTTAAGACAACGTTTAAACAGTTTTGTAAGTATGGGTGCTAGTTCAGGTTGAAGTTTTTTGAGTACTATAATTGGAATACCGTCAGGGCCAGTTGCTTTACTGGAATCAAGGTTTTGATTAGCTTGGCAACATCACGTACAGATATACGTATATCACATAGCATGTTTTCTGATACGGGAGTTATATTGGGGGTTGGCAGCCTTGGTCGCAAGGGGTAGAATTAGCTGCAAAGTTCTTGACAAAGAGTTTGGCTTTGTCTGATGCTGACGAGATTACCTCAGGTCCATTGATAATAGTTGGGATGGAGCACACGCTTCTGTTCAGGATTTTGTTTGCTATTTGCCAAAACTGGTGGAAACCAAGCCGCTGCTCAGCTACTTTGGACTTAACAGATTGAGCATACAACTCTCTTGCGTTCTTTATTACTTTCTTACAATGGTTGCTGACAGTCCTGAAAGCGGCTTTAGTTTCCATACATCTATGACGTTGGAAACAGTGGAAAAAGTGATTTCTGTGCGCAATGGCAGCAGCACGTTCTGGAGAGAACCATGGCTGGCTGTTAGGTTTTTGCTGAAACTTTTTCGAGGGTATGAAACGGTCAATACCTACAATTAACCATTCCGTCAGGTCTAATACTATAGAGGACACATCCTTTTTAAACATGGAATGCAGAGGTAGATCAGATATAAATGTACGGAAGCTATCCCAGTCAGCCTTAGTGTATCGATATACTGTACGATGGAGAGGTACGTCTGGGGACTTATTACATTTCATTTTTATCTTAATTGATACAACAGAGTGGTCGAAAGATCCAAGAGGGGACAGAACAGAAACTGAACATAGTTCAGGGCAAGTTGTGAGAAAAAGGTCTAGTAGGCTCGCATACTGGCCGTCATTGTCGGGCACATGGGTGGGTTCCCTAACAATCTGAGTGAGGTCATAGGCAATGGAGAAATCATGACAGAACCTCCCCTCATCATCGGTCTTGTTTGAGTGGGTCAATCATTCGACGTTGTGAACATTGAAGTCTCCACATACGTGAATGTTAGCTGAAGGATAAGCAGATAGGACGGTCAATTTTCTCAGATATGCTTTGAAAGATAGTAACTCCGCTGTTGTGGGGGCGATAGAGAGTAAATATAAATGTAGTAGTGTGAGCTAAAGCAACCCGGAAGCACATATAGGGTAAGTTAGGATCTTCCCTGGAGATGTTCCTACCACATGGAAAGCTATCTTTAATATAGGCACATATTCCATGCCCATGGCGATCTTGGGGGTCAGATTTAGAAGTTAAGTTAGGTTAGAACGTAGACCCCTGATGTTGGAGATTGTTTTGCATTTATAGAAAACACCAGTAAACTAAATACTAAAAGCGAAAAAGGTACTTTCGTAGGTTACGATAAAAATAGCCCGGCATACTTAATCTACTTCGCAGCTCAAAATGCCATAAAAGGGTTAGATGTGTAAAATTCAACGATACATTAAATTTAAAAAATGGCGATCCAGTGGATGAAAAACGTGAAATATTACCTAGCATCTTAATCAATTACAATGAAAATATTAATAACGACAACAATTACAGTACTTCTGACGAAAATATTAACCAGACACGTCGATACCCAATAAGGGAGCGAAAAAGGCCAGACTTCTTACAAATTGAAAAGATACAAGATTACGCCGTGGATTACTCTTATTCATTGAACAGCGCACCGGAAAGTTATAATGAGGCGATTAATTCAGAAAAGAAGAGAAGAATGGGAACAAGCTATGGTATCCGAATTGAAAGCTTCATCTGAAAATAACACATACGAAATAGTGGCAAAACCAACAGATAAAACTATAATTTCTTCACGCTGCGGGTTTTTTCCAAAAAATCACAGATTCTGACAGTGAAACTTTTAAAGCAAGATTTTTGGCAAAAGATTTTCACAAATTTCTGGAGTGGAATATTTTGCAACATTTTCACCAACGACAAATTTAACGACAATAAGAATTTTATTACAACTTGCCACTCAATACAATTCAAAAATACATCAAATGGATGTAAAAATGCTTATTTAAATGCTCCGATGGACTGTGAAATCTCCAGAGGGATTTAAAATGAAAAATAAAAATTGGGTGTGGAAATTAAATCAATCGTTATATGGACTAAAACAAAGTGCACACAATTGGAATTTAACACTCTATAATTATTTAATAGAACAGGAATTCAAACAATGTCCCGTAGACGCGTGCATGTATACAAAAAATGTAGATTATAAATTGTTGATTTGGGTTTTTTGGGTCGCCTCAAACTGTGACAACACTTTAAAATATGTTAAAAATTAATTAAATAAAAAAATTAAAATGACCGATCTTGGACGACTGTCATGGTTCCTCGGTATAAAATTTACATGAGAAAATGAAACTATAACTAGGAACCAATCACGATACATTGAAAACATTCTGCTCAAGTTCGGAATGCAAGATTGTATGCCGCATTCAACTTCCGTCGAAATGGACACAAATAAAAATATAGGGACCGAAACAAAATTCATAGATAATCGAATATACAGGGAAATGGTAGGGAGCCTCATCTACTTGATAACTGCAACAAGGCCTGCCATATGTTACCCTGTAATAAAGTTATCTAAAATCCTCTCGAAACCGACAATTAAAGACCTTAATCGTGCAAAACAAATCCTTCCTTACCTAAAAAAGAACCAAGGAAAAATCTTTAAGATTTAAAAAATCTACATATCCTCTAAATTTAGAAGGATTTTCGGATTCAGATTGGGCTAACTATGAGGATAGAAAAAGTATAGCGGGGTATTGTTTTAGACTGTCAAAGACTGGACCTATGATCTCTCGGAAAACTAAAAAGCAACAAATTGTTGCCCTTCCTACTTGTGAAACAGAATATGTGGCTCTTACTCATTCCGCGCAGGAGGCAATTTTTCTGAAAACGTTCTAAAATCTATTTTAAAACCAGATCTAAGTAAAAAACTACAGTAATTTATTGTGATAATCAGAGCAGTATCATATTAGCAAATAATTCTATGATTCATCAAAGGTCGAAGCATATTGATATCAGATATCATTTTATAAGAGATGAAATAAGGAAAAATCTATTACTCTTACTTACGTCTGAAAGTAATATAGCCGACATTTTCACTAAACCTATGAAAAGAATAAAATTAAGACATTTTATAACCGAACTTTTTGGAAACTAATTATGAATAAATCTCTTTTCAGAGACCCAAAAGGAGAAGCATGAAAAGTCAAAATCACAAAAAAAAAAAAAAAAAAAAAAAAAATTAAATTGTCCTGGGCACGACGTTAAACTGCGACCATTTCTACCTTACTAACCAAATTAACCAACTAATACCTAACATAATGTTTCCAGTTTTTGTTACAAAAAAAAGTCACTTGTTAAAACCTTTTTGTAAACTCCCTATTTGTCAAATAGTTCGTTGTATCTTTTTTGGCAAACATTTGATAAAACAAAACAAAAAAAATGTATATTTGTGAATTTTTGTGCATATGTTTATATGTATTTGAAAAGTAATCTATTTGTATGTTTATATATATTTGAAAAGTGTTTATTTTTATATGTATAAAAATGGCTTCTTTTTGCACACATTATACCAATATATTGATAATTCTTTTTGACCAATGAGAATAAAGACAAATTCCCCCAAAACCAGAAGAAAAAAAAAAGAAAACAATTATTTTATTGGTTTATTTTTCTTTGTGCATTTATTTTTATTTATTTATTTTCTTCCCCTTTCTCAAGTGAAACCAAAATTGAATCCGAAAGGATTTTTCAATTATATCAAAAAAGGGTGTGTGTAAAATGTTTTTGACTCCTGATGGGGGTAGTTATTTATTTGCCGTCCACCTCGGCAAAATGTGGCACAAGGCCAGGAAAATGGGGATTCAGCAGGCTCCCCTAAAAGAGGGGCACTCCTGCAATTTTAAAAATTGCCTGAGTAACCCCGTCGGCATTCCCTGGTCGGGGCGCCTCAGGCAGCAAGCAATAAACTTGCACCACCGGAAAGCCCAGTGGCAAGGCCTGGGAGGGTGGACCTCCTAGGTATTACCCAGGCGGCGTACCTCAGTTCAACAGTGGGCTGAGTGTCAAGTGACGAATCCTTGACTTGTACTACCCTGTCTCCCTGCAGCCGAGGCCGCTAGGAGACCTTCCTCATCAGACGAAGTGATGAGGGGTATATATTTAATTGCCGCCCACATCGGCAATATTTGGCACAAGGCCTGGAAAGTGGGAACTCCGCAGGCTCCCCTAAAGGAGGGGCACTCCTGCAATTTTAAAAATTGCCTGAGTAACCCCGTCGGCATTCCCTGGTCGGGGCGCCTCAGGCAACAAGCAATAAACTTGCCCCACCGGAAAGCCCGGTGGCAAGGCCTGGGAGGGTGGACCTCCTAGGTATTACCCAGGCGGTGTACCTCAGTCCAACAGGTGCTGGGCCGGTTCCCGGTCCCTCACCTGTTGAGCTGAGTGTCAAGTGACGAATCCTTGACATGTGCTACCCTGTCTCCCTGCAGCCGAGGTCGCTAGGAGACCTTCCTCATCAGACGAAGTGATGGGGGTTATGAGACGAATGGATTCGCCAATCATTTTTATAACCAACGGCTGTGCTAAAAACCAATGAAAACGTTTAAAAATTATTAGAAAAATTGTCGAATTTTGGATTCAATCAGTTCGCCGTTAACTACGGCACGGACCGAATTTGATTCTTGGCCGCCATCTTGGTTACTGATCTGAACTACGCCGCCATCTTTGTTCAACACAATATCTCAGAACTTAACAATAATAGTCTGCAATAAATAAATTAATAAATGATACTTATCTCAATAATGCATTCTAATTAAATAATATATATGCCATTCGGTACGGATCCGACCATGGAAGATCAGATAATAAATAAACGTGGATTTATAAGACCCTCATCCCTAATCCAATCTTGATCGCTCTTCGGAACCCGTGGCGCAGTGGATAGAGACGTTGAATCTCTATGGTTCCAGGTGAACATTTTTTGAAGATAGCGGTTTATATCCTACCCAAAGCCGGCCAGAGGCTTATTTACTCAAAAAACGTGGTAAGACGACAACAACAACTATGGAAGGCAGTAATTATTGAGGATGCAGTCAGGATTTTCGGAGTTCATATTCCGTCGCGGTACCACCTGACGAATGCCAGAAGAATAGTTTGCCGAAACATCGTGAAAACTCACAAACTAAAAAGATGAATAAATTTACAAGTTACCAGTTATTATTTAAATTCCGAACGGAAATAAGTGAGGCTTTTAGACTATAATGGAGACAGTGTTTAAAGTGGACTCTATACGGATTTCTATTATATTTTGTGTATCTAGAAACCTGTCGATCTAATTTTTTTTATAAATTATATATACATTTTATACACTTTTTTTAAAAATTATATATAGATTTTATAGTACTTTTTAAATTATATACAAATTTTATAGTATTTTTAAAAAATTATATATACATTTTATACACTTTTTTTAAAAATTATATATAGATTTTATAGTACTTTTTAAATTATATACAAATTTTATAGTATTTTTTAAAAATTATATATACATTTTATACACTTTTTTAAAAAATTATATATAGATTTTATAGTACTTTTTAAATTATATACAAATTTTATAGTATTTTTAAAAAATTATATATACATTTTATACACTTTTTTTAAAAATTATATATAGATTTTATAGTACTTTTTAAATTGTATACAAATTTTATAGTATTTTTAAAAAATTATATATACATTTTATACACTTTTTTAAAAAATTATATATAGATTTTATAGTACTTTTTAAATTATATACAAATTTTATAGTATTTTTTAAAAATTATATATACATTTTATACACTTTTTTTAAAAATTATATATAGATTTTATAGTACTTTTTAAATTATATACAAATTTTATAGTATTTTTAAAAAATTATATATACATTTTATACACTTTTTTAAAAATTATATATAGATTTTATAGTACTTTTTAAATTATATACAAATTTTATAGTATTTTTTAAAAATTATATATACATTTTATACACTTTTTTTAAAAATTATATATGGATTTTATAGTACTTTTTAAATTATATACAAATTTTATAGTATTTTTAAAAAATTATATATACATTTTATACACTTTTTTAAAAATTATATATAGATTTTATAGTACTTTTTAAATTATATACAAATTTTATAGTATTTTTTAAAAATTATATATACATTTTATACACTTTTTTTAAAAATTATATATAGATTTTATAGTACTTTTTAAATTATATACAAATTTTATAGTATTTTTAAAAAATTATATATACATTTTATACACTTTTTTAAAAAATTATATATAGATTTTATAGTACTTTTTAAATTATATACAAATTTTATAGTATTTTTTAAAAATTATATATACATTTTATACACTTTTTTTAAAAATTAGATATAGATTTTATAGTACTTTTTAAATTATATACAAATTTTATAGTATTTTTTAAAAATTATATATACATTTTATACACTTTTTTAAAAAATTATATATAGATTTTATAGTACTTTTTAAATTAGATACAAATTTTATAGTATTTTTTAAAAATTATATATACATTTTATACCCTTTTTTAATTATATGTACATTTTATAGCCTTTTTTATTTATATATACATTTTATAGTATTTTTCTTAATTATATATAAATTTTAGAGCATTTTTAAAAATTATATATACATTTATAGATTTTTTAAAAAATTATATATATATTTTATATCATTTTTAAAAAATTATATACACATTTTATAGCATTTTTTAATTACATATACATTTTATAGTATTTTCTAACTTATATATGCATTTTATAGCATTTTTTATTATATATACATTTTATAGAATTTTTTAAAATTATATATATATATTTTATAGAATTTTTTAAATCATATATATATATTATAGCATGTTTTAATTATATATATACATTTTATAGCATTTTATTTTTAATTATATATGCATTTTATAGCATTGTTTAAAAATTATATACACATTTCATAGCATTTTTTTAATTATATATATATTTTATAGTATTTTTTAAAATTATATATACATTTTATCGCATTAAAAATATATATATACATTTTATTGCATTTTTTAAATTTATATATACATTTTATAGCATTTGTTTTATTATATATACATTTCATAGAATTTTTGTTAATTATATATACATTTTATAGCATTTTCTAAAATTATATATATATTTTACATTATTTTTTTAATTATATATAAATTTTATAGCATTTATTTAAATTATATATAGATTTTATAGCATTTTATAATTATATATGTATTTTATAGCATTTTTTATTCGTATATATATATTTATAGTATTTTTTAAATTATGTATACATTTGATAGCTTTTTGAAAAATTATATACACGTTTTATATCAGTTTTTAATTATATATACATTTTATAGTATTTTGGTAATAATATATACATTTTATAGCATTTCTTTTTATTATATATACATTTATTAAAAATTATGTGTACATTTTATAGCATTTGTTTCAAAGTATATTTACATTTGATAGTATTTTTCTTAATTATAGCATCGTAATTGTATGGCAAGTGCTCGTCTGAGCTCCAACTTATGGCCTCTCCTTACTAAACTTTCACAAAAACACTCGACTAGCTACAATCATTATCAATAATTTTCCCCAATCTATATCTGTGTTTAAATCTAAACGCAGATTCTATAAATAAAGTTCCTTTCTTAGAACTGCCCGCCCGTGGAACACTGTTCCACTGGCCTGATTCTCGGCCGATTACAATATGGTGGCCTTCAAGTCCAATGCCAACAAATTCTTGTTGGGCCGTTCCCTTACATAATCAAAATTCCACTCAATCTCCACCATTAATAATTACTATGCTACCACTTTACATTCATTGCCCTTGTCCTCGAGTGGCCTTAAGGCTTTGATAAGTGGTGATTATCTTGTAAATAAAAGCTTTATTACTTCATTAAAAAACAACAACATTAAAGCCTAAAATGAAAGTGAAATGTTTCTCACCCTGACTAATATAACAAACAGTTTTTGCGGCATATCAACACTTTTCTGGTTATTTAATGTCTAATCCAGTAATTTTGGAGAAAGGTTTTATGCTTCGAGTTCTTTATATTTTCAAACATTCTTTCCAGGTGTTTGGTTTGGTTGTTTTCTAGACGAAAATTGTGTTTTTTTTTTTTACTTTCGCAGAATAATATTGAGCTTTCATAACGTAAAGGAAAAAACAACAATAACATAAATGTTTGGGACATGTAAGGTTAGAAAACCAATATCTTCAGCCAGCCTTATTTGGTAGCACCAGGAGAACTAGCAGAGATGTCATCGATACAAAATAGCGTTGTCATACAACAATACTTAAAATATTTACTAAAATACTATGTAAACGCTAATAAGTCATTTAAAGAAGAGATTAGCGTTTACATAGTATTTTAGTAAATTTAAAATGTACACAAAAAGTTCGAACAGAATACGAAACGAATCAATTGATGCTGAAATACTACATTTTGTAGAAAAGTAATTATTTCGGAATGTAGATTTGTTGCTTTTCTAATAATATATTAATCTTATGATCTTTTCTAATAATATATTAATCTGATGATCTTTTCTAATAATATATTAATCTGATGATCTTTTCTAATAATATATTAATCTGATAAATACCATAATTATCGATCAAATAATATATTTATTTGATCGATAAATATCCGCACTGTGGATTCAATACTAAAGAACAATTAGTAGTTTGAAACCTTAACAAAAACCACTTTAATTCGATTGTCTTGTTTGTTGCACGTTAAGACAAGTGATTTTTCTTCAATTCTGACCCATTGATATTTATTAAGTTTGCGCATGTGTTTTCTAGTTAGAAATCCTCTCAAGTGTTGCGCTGGTTTATTCAGTGGTCATTGGAGTAGGCAATCAATTCTTTCTATAACTAGCACATATGTGTGCGCATGCCCATAGCTGACGAAATCAATCAACCGGAAGTTCGCTTTAGTCATTACCCCCTCGCCACGACAACACCGTAGCTTTCATTTCCAATAAAAGGGGACATACTTGAAATAGGAAGGCGTCGCTATAAAGAAATGTGCAGCGATTCTCAGTGTAAGACACGGGGCAAAATTGAACGAGGATAAAACATTGGGAAAGACATTTGCTTTCTTGGTTTACCAGTTTTTATATTTTTTACGTGTAGTCATTCTCCAACGTTCATTTGCCGGTAGGATAATCCGAAGAGAAGATTGTCGTTATATAGCAAATAAACACACACCAACACACATACAGGTAGCTATCTATTGACTGGCCACAAAAATACATTAACCGGCTAGATGTAAAGACACGGAAGCTACTAACGCTTCATAAAATAATATACAGAAATCAGTGTCTACCAAGGCTGTATTTGCCCAGGGGAGAAGGAGGTCTGGGACTCTCAGAGATTAATCATCAACATAGGGCAACTATTGTGAGTACCAGTCAGTATCTGAGAAGCTCCCAGAATGACACCCTCTCAATAGTATATGAACATCAAGAGACAAGAGCCAGCAGAACAACATCAGTCACCCAGCTGGCCAAGCATTTTGGTCAGGGCTGTCTCTCAGATGAGGACGAAACACCAAACAAGTGTGCCACAGAAATAGCAAGAAAGAGCCGGCAGAAATATACCGAGACCTTTCAACAGATGAACCTTAAAGAATGGGAACAACATCAGTGTGCAAAGTATTTTCTGGGGGAACTCTCTCAGGAATACATAGATAAAGAAGGTTCTTTGGACTGGCTCAAAAGGGGATCCCTCCACCACGATCAGGAAAGGGTCATAATGGCTGCCTAAGACCAGGGATTGATGACCAATGCATTCAAGAAAATGGCAGGGATCAGTAATGACAATAAATTCAGGTTCTGCTATACAGAATTGGAAAGTGTTGGTCATCTGATATCAAGTTGCAAAGTTCTTCTAGGGGACGACTACTATACAGCGAGACATGACGGAGTATGCAAGTACCTCCACTGGACCATCTGTAAAAAATTAAACATCCAGTGTAGCAGCAAGTCCTGGGAACATCAACCTGAAAGAACAGTTAGAAATTACTTATATAACATACATTACGACCATGTAATCCCTACAGCCACCTACCTTGAAAATGCAGCTGTGAAACCTGACATAGTTATATGGAATAAGTCAGAGAGAGTTGCAACCTTGATTGAAGTGAGTGTTCCTAATGATGGCGGTCTGAACAGAGCTGAAAGAGAGAAACAGACAAAATACCAAGGTCTCATGTATGATATGAAAAGAAACTGGAATCTTAAGGGGATATCAATCATACCAGTTATTATAGGTGCCACAGGACTTATGAAGAAATTACTGAATTCCTACCTAACTAATATTCCTGGAGAACCAAGTGCAAAAGAGATTCAGACAATTGCACTTAAGGGAACAGCGACGATACTAAAAAGAGCACTCGGTTGGTTTCAATAAAAAAGCGGGGCAATGTTGGCAGCTGGTTTGGCTGCCCCATACCCAGCATTACAATCTTCAAAGGAAGAAAACTACGATCATCTAGCTGATAGTCGACGATACCAACATCTTGACAGCAGGAAGGGCGATGCTGTCAAGTTATATCTAAATGCTTTATATAGACATTGGTCAGCCACTAAACTGTACTCCATTTATTTATTTTACAGAAAGCTCTGCAGTAATCCTTTATTAGTAGCTGGCAATATAACTAATAATAGTGCTGAATCCGAGAAAGAGGGCTTATAGAGTCATCTGCAGCCAGACTATTTCGCTCTGTGACATCTCCCAGTGAAGCGCGCGCGCACACACGTACTCATATATATATATATATATATATATATATATATATATATATATATATATATATATATATATATAATTCTTTTGGACCCTAGACGTCTTTCGCCATCCTCATCAGGGGGAAACGATAGCATTTTTTAATCTTTTTTAAAAAGAAAATATGGGTAAGAAATTAAAATTAATAATGAAAATGAGAACGACTTATTTACAATTATCATAAAATATATGTAAAGGGAAGAGGGAAAGGGAAAGGATAAAATAAAATGAATTAGCGTATGAATATATATATATATATTTAATGAATATATATATAAATGAATATATATATAAATGAATATATATATATATATAAATGAATATATATATATATATATATATATATATATATAAACCTGCATATAATTATATAAACCTGCATATAAATATATAAATATTTAATAAATATATATATAAATGAATATATATATATATATAAACCTGCATATAATTGTATAAATATATATATATGTTTAATGAATATATATATATGTTTAATGAATATATATATATATATATATATATATATATATATATATATATATATATATATATATATATATATATATATATATATATAAACCTGCATATAATTATACGGGGGAAAAAGGAGAAAACGGGGGTGGGGAACCATATCCAAAGTATCTCTATTATTTGCCAAAAAGGTCTAGTGTATTCACAAACCGTTTTTACCTGCAGAGAGAGGGTTTGAGGCGTGCAATGGAGACGGATTCGAAAGTTTTCAAATAACTACTCGATCGGCCTCGGAATAAAATTACAAAAAAAAAAAAAAAAAAAAAAAAAAAAGTTGTGTTTATATGCTTTCCCTCTTCTGGGTTATCCTATAAATGATTTCCAATTGCGGAATCTAAATTATTGTAGGTGGGGTTGAGGAGAATTTTATTTTTATTTTTATTTTTATTTCGAAAACCCGAATGAACATGTTGTCTAATTCTTGTTTCAAAATTAACACTGGTTCGCCCGATGTAGACAGCATCACACTGACATTGGACATTGGATATATAATATTGCTACATTTAATGTGAGGCAAACCGTCCTTTTGGAAATAAGAAAATGCAGGTTCCGTATTGAAAATAACCCAAGGTAAAACAGACGGGAAACAATTATTGATAGTCTGTTTAAGTTGATTGATGAGAAAGAAGGCGACTGGAGCACTAAATGTTTTGGTGTCGATTCTAACTGATAGCACTGAAATCAGTTTTGATTAATCTTTTAAAATTAATACTATATATTAGGTACAATATAATATTCAATGAGAATAAATACGAAGAAAATTGCATGAATTAAAATAAAAGTTATGTGAATTTTATGGCCGGGCATAGCCAGGCGACCTGCATGCTAGTCACTCTCTCTCCCTCTCTCTCTCTCTCTCTCTCTCTCTCTCTCTCTCTCTCTCTATATATATATATATATATATATATATATAAATATATATATATAAATATATATATATATACATATATGTATATAAGCGAGACTAGACACTGATAGAATTCAGATGAAAAATCCTGATAGATATTACTTGAAATGATACTTTCAAGTGGGTCCTAGTCAAAAAGGAAAAGCTAAATATTTAAGAATAGAGCAATATATAAGTTTCGTGGTTAAATTTTAAATTCCGAAAAAACTGCATATAGAGACATATATTCGATTTAAGAATTTATTGCTTGACAAAAGGAATATATGAATATATATAAACCCTTCTATGTATTCCTTTTGTCAAGCAATAAATTCTTAAATCGAATATATGTCTCTATATGCTGTTTTTTCAGAATTTAAAATTTAACCACGAAACTTATATATATATATATATATATATATATATATATATATATATATATATATATATATATACTAGCATGGCTAGCGTTGTTATTATTCCCTGTTAATTTCAGTGTTGCATTACCAGTATTTTAACAATTAAAATTAACGGTTAAATATTTGCAGACACACACATACATACATCAACTATTTATTTTATTTTCATATAGATAAAGGATGTTTAAGAAATCGATAGCATTACGTCACGATTGTGTTTCGTTAGTATAACAGTGTGAAGGATCTTTGTGTGGAGTTGCTTTTGTAATAACTCTTCATTACTTTACGATTAACTATATCCAGATGGGTAAGTTAACTACTTTTGAATAATGGTGAGTTATCATACGAGTGGAGTTTAAGAATTGTTCACGGACCCCACTATATAATAGATAAGAGGTTACACAGCCAAACGTGGGTGTGCAAATGATCTCTTTACGCAGGTCTATCCATTTCTAATTCGATAAGACCATTAAAGATGCATAATATGAACCAGTGGCTACATTCTGTGTCATTTCTCAAGTCTTCTGCCTGTAAGAAACAGTGTGGATCATAATGGGTGTGTACATTTATACAAGAAACGCATTCGTAGCGGAGGTGCATTATTATACACAACGGTCAACAAAAAGAGAAAGAAGAAAAAGAAGACGAAGCGAAATAGCATGTGTAAACATTATAAATTCTATGGTCATTAAAAACTGCTTTAATTAAGATATTGGAATCCTAATTGAAAATAACGCCGATGAATTACGAAATTTATTGTTATTTACTTTGATACAACGTAATTACATTGAACATTTATGTAGTTTTAAATACCAACTAGATACACGGATAATGGATATTTAATGAGAGTTGAGAAGGTCATAGTTAATAAATGTTTGCACTTCAAATAATTAAAATCATTCCTTCCTGCCATGTCTTTAAAGCTTATGACTATACGTCAGGTTTCGATTTTTTTACACACAGATTATTGCATATAATTATGGGAACACCGGTTCTTATTAGATCACCAAAGTTAAGCAACGTTGAGCCTGGTCAATAGTAACATAGGTGATCATTTGGAAATTAGGGGTACTGTATGTGCCTTCCGTTTATCTCAGAACTGTTTTCAGTCGTCTAGCGTTTCTCTTTGCTGATAGACTCAAGCAGTGCCAATTTAGGAGGTGTGGTTGGAGATTGCGAGGTTTTTCAGGTTGATAAATGCTTATTATGTCACGCGGTGGTTAATCTTATTCGACAGTATCATTATATGTCAACACTCAGATTTAAACGTTGCAAGCAGAGAAAATCTGAAAGGAACAAAAAAAAAAAGAAAGAAATTTTACTCAGCTATTTCTGTTGAAATAAAATGGAGTTATTCATGATACTTTCAAAATGACGCATTGCCTCTTGCTTTAAAAGTCTTCTAGTCTATCTTCTATGCCATGTAGTTAGCAAAACCCTGCCGTCTCGACGCGGGCATAAAAGTCTCTCGCTGCAACGGTGATACGTTTAACTTAAGCCTGCATGCGCCTTGTCAGTCCTCGGCTGCTTGTTCCCGTCGCATGTTGTGCACATGCCAATTTTATTCTTTGCTTTTTTTTTCTTTCTCTTCCTCCGCTGTTACGCCACTTCGCACACTAGCTCGGTCATTTGCATATGTGTTATACGGCTGCTAGTGCTACAAGCGCTAGCGGCTCTATTACAATTATATTCATATAGAAGGTATCAGTGGCGTTTATGATTGTATATATTTTTTAATCTTGTAGCATTGATATTTTTTAACTGTATCATACAATATTATTTTAATGTAAATAGATAGGTATAATGCTGGAGTGATTAATCCGAAGCTAATCAGAAGAACAGAAACACAAAGCGCCGAACTTCTTTTTACAACACCCACGTGATTTCGTCCCGCTGACAAAAACTGGAGCCACTGCACCATACAGAGTAGGCGAATTACGTTGATTTCCCCAAATCGCCAACAATATGATGAATTTACCTTACTTTAGGCTGACTGCGTAGCTGTTTAATTCATTTTGACCACAGATCAATAACAGGTATTTTCATTTGAAATTGCGATGTTGATTAGCCATTGACTGTTGTACTCAGATAAACTTTACATTGCTGCCTACAATTGTTTTAATTATAACAGAGAACGCCTCACCACAATTATAATCTCAACTGATCATGTATTGTCCCGCACATTAACCATCAAGCTGAACAGATTTATTCATTTAGTATGTTCCTCAACGTTGCAAGAGAATTTGTTTCCTTTTCTAACTCAGCTCTGGGATTTGTTTTGAAAGAGAAAGAAATAAAGAGAGAGAGAGAGAGAGAGCTATAGAGAAAGAGAGAGAGGGAGAGAGAGAGACATAAAGAAGAAAACAGTGAGAGAGATTTTTACTCGCTTGAAATGCATTCGAGCGAGTGGGGCTCCTTCCAGTAAAACGATCAATTCGTGTTCTGGACTGCGAATTTTGCAACTGAATGCTTACTTCATTTTAGAGGCAGCAGTTTCATCACGTTCTTGAAATGGCCGTACGAACCAAACTGATATTTATTTATTACGAATTGAATCGACGTTATCTGATTTAAAATAAGCTAAAATATGCCATGTATCGCATTCAATATAACTGATTGATTATTGGTACATATCCTTCAAGAAATTCTAACAGAAACCGGACAACCACACAATCACTATTTTAATTGTTTTAAAAGAAATAGACGCGTTGAAATCAATACCGCTTTTACATCCGCCCAAAAGCATGGCAAAAAAAAGAAGAAGAAAAAAAAAGAAACTGCGAAAGAATCGTATGTCTAATCTGTTAAATCTAGAGCAACTGAGTGGAAGCTTGGTTACCACGAATTTTGATAATTATCAAACAGGGTCCTGAGCAGATGTGAAAGTTCCATTAAAAACACCATAAACAGCACAAAAATGATCTCTGAACAAATCTTGTATTTATTTATTACAAATGGATCCGATCTCACCGGTGCAAAATAAGTTGATCGATTTTGTTTAAATTTTAGTAAACTCCACATTTATTACTATTCTTCTATAAATACACATTAAATTAAAAGTCTCAGAAACTATTGATTTAAAAAGAAAATACAATTTTCTTATATATGGGTTGTGGAAATGCATTCATTAGCAAAAGATCTAGCTAATTTGCATATTCTTTTAAACATTCATTTTAATTAATTCCCTATTAGTTTTTTTCGGTTTTCTCATGGGATGATCATCTAGAGTTAACTATTACGTGTAATTATATTCATGCAAATATTCCACATGATTTATACCCGCATAATATTTGCGTAAAATCTTTACAGTAAAAAAATTGTTTCCATATATATTTATGTATACGTATATATATTTGTTTAATCTATCTATCTATCTATCTATCTATCTATCTATCTATCTATCTATCTATAAAAGTGAACGTGTGTGTATGTGCGTCTATGTACATTTCCCTACGCAATAACTCTGTCAATTTTCAGTCTACAGACTCGAAATTTGATATACAGGGTACTGAGATTTGGGAAAATTGATGTGATCAGTTTTCGACCTGAAATTTGGCTATTAAGGGGTCAAAGTTCAACGGTTTGACCTTTGAGAACTCTACAAAACATTTCCGACAATTTGGGGTCTAAACACTTAAAATTTTAGATAAAGGTTCCTTGGACATGGATCTTACTTAATAACTTGATTTGAGCCCAAAACAATAAATTTTAAGAGGTGATAATAGGGGTCAAAGTTAAAAAAATTAACCGTTTTTTTTTTGCTCAGCATTCACCTCCAAACACCCGGACAACGCCGGGCAGTCATGCTAGTATATCTATAAAAGTGAACGTGTCTGTGTGTCTGTGTGGCTGTGTACATTTCCTTACGCAATACCTCTGTCAATTTTTAGTCTACAGACTCGAAATTCAATATTCAGGGTCCTGAGATTTGGAAAAATATATGTGATCAGTTTTCGGCCAGAAATTTGGCGGTTAAGGGGTCAAAGTTCAACGATTTGACTTTTGAGAACTCTAATAAACTCCTCCGACAATTTGGGGTCTAAACACTTGAAATTTTAGATATAGGTTCCTTGGACATGTCTCTAACTTAGTAACTCGATTTGAGCCCAAAATAATAAATTTTACGGGGTCATAATAGGGGTCAAAGTTAAAAATATTGACCTTTTTTGTTTTGCACAGCATACACCTCCAAACACCCGGGCAACGCCGGGCACCCATGCTTGTATATCATATTTATAAATGTCGGAAATTATTAAACAGCCTCGTCTTAGAATGTGTTCATAAGACTAATAAACCCTTAAGGTGTAAATCTTCAGATCGCCGCCAACTGATTTCTTGTTCGTGGTTTCTTTGCATCTTAATAGCGAGTCACAAGGTTCGTATCTTCCTGTCTCATATTATGCTGTTTTATCACTGAATCTTGGAAGCCGTCGGACAGAAATTTTTGTCGAATCGGTTTTCTGACACAAAAAATGTAAAAAAAAAGCTGCAAAATTATATTTAATCAGTTTATGTATATAATTTGTATGCAATAAAACATTTCTCGGACAATATCTTAGATTGGCACTGAAATTCAACTTATTCAGTGTGGTGAGTTGGGTAGAGGACTAAACTTAAGGTTAATACTCGAAGCTATTTACATTTAAACTTTTGCATATTAGTGCAGTTAGGGAAGCAGGTAGCAGGAAGGGAATTCGAAAATTTAGCTGTTCGAGGGTAAAAGCTATTAGAGTAGAAAGCTTGTTAACATTTACGGACTTCAACAGTGAAGATGTGAGATTTTGTTGCAAAGCGGGGTTGTCGGGGATATGTACGTCGGACACAAGTGTAACGAGTCCATCAGAGCACATTCCATAAAACGGGCACAGAGATGCACATTGCGCCGATGGGGCAAGGGTTGGAGCTTAGTTGACAAAGTGGGCAATATTAGATTCAAAAACACTTTTTGGACCCTATCCAAGAGGGAGCGGTTAGTGGTAGATGCACCAGCTGTGGTGCATGGGCGAATGGTGGCATTGTAGAGTTACAGGATACTTTCAGGTGTGAATAGTCTCCTAGCTCGATTGAGGGAACCCACCTTTCTTGCAGCAGCTTTCGTAATGTCCTAAATGTATTTGTTTTAGTTCATATTGCCCGTGAATGTTAAGCCGAAGAGTTTGAAAGAACGATAATCAGGCAGGGTGTTATTTGTCATTGATGTCGATGGTTGGAGATGTGTGTTGTAATTGGTAAAGGAGAGCAGCTTAACCTTTCTAGCATTAAATGCTATCATCCATTTGCAGTCCCATTCTACTACGGTCTGGAGGTCATTTTCTAACGATTCTGCCATTGTCTTAGATTTACGTACATCGTCCTTTCCTCCTGCATGTTATAAAGCGTTGTATTATCGGCAAATATACCCATCTCGGGTACAATATCATTAGGGCGATTGTTCGTGAATATCAGGAATAACAATGGTTCAATGATCGACCTCTGAGACATTCACGCATTAATATTACGTTGTTTAGATGGACGTCTTTTTGTTTAAGAAGAATCTAATTATACTTAGCATTCGTCGTTATACCGAACGATTTAATTTTCAGTAGCAGCACTTAAAGAAAGCTTTTGTCAACCTTTGATATATCAAGGGCTAAAGCCCTGGCCTCACCCGCCTTATCAAGTGAATGTATCTGCATTCATCGATGACTGTTAATATATCTGCAGTAGTACGACATTGCCTAAATCCGCACTGTTAGTCAGAGAGATTAGATTTTTTGCGAAGTGGTGGACTAGTGCTTGATTGATTAATGTCTCAAAGATTTTATGGAAGAGGAGAAGGAGATTAATACGGTGATAATTGAGCATATCAGCCATTTAACCAGAATTCTTGTACACTGGTTCCCGCTAGTTGGTAAGCAAGATTCAGCAGGGCATTTGTTGTAGAGGTTTTTAAGTACGGGGCTAACGTTACATGATAAGGGCTGTCCCCTTTTCATGTAAGTATAAAAACGGACAGTTTAGTTAAAATGAAAATGAAATAGCAACAGACGAAATTTGAACCTCGTAATTTAGTTTTAGAAATAGATTACGTGTGAGAATTTAAAAATGTAAAACGTTTGTTTTAGAATAGAGATAAAATATTTCAAGAAAAGAATGTTAACTGTCAAGTTTGTTATGAAATTTTAAATTGAAAGAATGCAGCTTATAAGATAATGTTTTTAACATTTTGGAAAAATAGGTTACTGAGAATAGGAAAAAGTTTTGGACACGTATGTCCAGAACACGTGAAAGAAGGCACATGTTTTAACATGTGTATGACGTCACGGAAAATAGAAAGTTCTAGGGATAGAGAAAAACTTAGAAGACAGTCAGTGAAAAAACTCAGAGAGAGTCAGTCGTCTAGGAAGCGAGACGTCACTTTGAAACTAAAATGTGAAACTTGAATTCTTGGTGATGGAAACGCGACCGGGTGTGACGAAATAAACCATCATGTGTTTTGTAAAGCTCGTCTTGTCTTATGATTCTTACGAAAAGGTAATGTGAAATTGTATTATATATTTGTGTTATAAAATGTCGTTTCATACACATCACGACTTCTCATATCCACAATGAGAATCTACATCATGTCTACACAATGTCCGAACTGTCTGGACACTATCCCTTCACTCCAAGAGTTTCTTCTTCTTCTTCTTCTTCTTCTTCTTCTTCTTCTTCTTCTTCTTCTACAAAATTAAGGAACGAACATTTAATATATAAGAATCTCTCCTAGCATGAACAATATCTCTTTGAGTCCTTTTAACATCCCTCTCTGTAATAAGACAAAATCTCACTAAGACTCATATCTTTACTAATAAGAACTCACGTAACATACGCACAAGTGGTAAATTCGTCTAATAATAATAATAATACTTATATAACACTAACTCGGGTAAGCATTTCTTAATTAGTATAGTATTAAATAGTATAGTTCATACGCCTCGGAGATGTCTAAGTTTTTTTTCGCAGACATGAGGAGGGATGATTTTCAGATCATAATGTGTGGCTTCAGTCCGCATAGAGAACTTTGGAAGGGAGTTGTTTCTTTGCTTTAAACTGGAGTTGGAGGCGACTCGCCTGACATGCAATTTTGCCTTCTCGGTTTCCGGCATGCAACTTACTGGTTTTTGGATAGTGGAGGAATTACTGATTGCCCTGTATTTACTACATTATTATATATTATCCAGAAATTTATATCTTCTGTGATTTTATGCGTTTCCTGTTTATTTCAGCATACCTACTTTTTACTGTATTTTATTTTTACAATGATTTCTAGCATCTATAAATATTTGTCTACTTATTCTTATGACGTAAGAACTAGCGGAATGGATGCTGTCCTTGTGTAATGGCAGCTGCATGATTTTAAGTGAACCATTAAGGGGTGGAGCCTTCTAAAATACTTACTTGTGGGAACATGTTTCAATAAGCGCTTTATACCATTCGGTTGTCTCGTTAGCTCTGTGTTCAGCAGGAAAAGAAAATATATATCTTGCTGTTTTGAGCAACGGCTCTTTAATTTGGGTTGAGATTAAAGGGTTATCTCTACTGATACCAGTAAGTGGTCTGCGTTTCCAAGTGGACTATGGCCATTAGTTACACAATCCTTGGATATAGTGGTAAGGACTAAGTCTACAAGTGAAGCTCGCTGGTCTTCATGATCGGAGAAATGAGACTGGGATGTAACTGTCTATGCAAGTGAATGAGCTATAGAGAAACTATAAATACAGCATCCTGCCGCATTTGTGCAACTTGAAAAATCATATATCACTTCTTCAGAGTCATCAAACACATGCATATTGGACATTAGTATCTAGAGAGAGTGCTGTAAGAGACATAATCGATTAGGGTACAGTCCTGGCTGAGAAAGAACGGTAGAGAAAATAAGTAACTAACGCAGTGTTGAAAGGCTAGTCGAAAGCACACGAAGGGCTGATCATCCGATTCAAAACACTGCTCTCTAGTCAAGGGGTGGGTGTTGCGAATATAAACTCCAAGTCCGTGCATATGTTGGTCCGAGACCTCACGGGAGAAATGGATGTGTCCTGTATCAAATAGTTGGAATTTTGAAATAGATTCCGTTGGGTGAGTTGTTACCCTATATAATATCTTAGAAAAATGTGAATATACAAATAACATTTTCTTAAATATTTTCCCATACAGTAATGTGCTTGTTAATGCATTACTTTAGAATTATTTCTGAATTGATTCTGAATTATAATTAAAATTTTCTACACTAGTTCGGATTTTAACTTGATTTGGAAATTTCTGGCAAAAATATACTAATCTATTATAGAAGTATCAAAATGTTTGATAGATGCCAATACAGTTCCAATGGATATTTGTTTCCTAGTGCATCAAAATATGACACAAGTCTAGAAGTTGGGAAAATCCAGAATCCTCAGATAGGACACTTTGGTTCGGTGCAAAAACAGCCATGAACGGACGTGTTGACATTCCCCAGTAGGGCAATAAATCAACTACTATTCTCGAAAGAAGATGTGCTGCATGGGAGAGTGCACTTCTCTGACTTAATCGGGCTATACCTTATTTCGATAAAGAAATGATTCCTGCGGAAGAGTTCCAAAGTCGTCGAGATGATATCTAAGACAAACTATTGTATGTACGAAAGTACTTTGGTTGGAATAAGTTCAATTAATTACGTAAAATGGATTATTTACAATGATTCTGTTGTAAATGGTCAGAAAGGATTTTATATGCCGTAAAACAGACAGACCAAACTAATTCGCCTGTGGAAAGAAGATAAAAATATGGCGACCACATGTTGAAAATTTAGTTTAAGTTGCCTTGCAACGATTTTTTTCTAGAATTTCAACGAATTTCAATTATGTTATACACATTTTGTAATACAAAACAGTTTCTAAGTTGCAATGTCATGGCGGAGCCCAGCAAATAGGAAAACAAAAACTGGTCGACTAATGCGAGGAGAGATAATCTTATTATGGCATTTCTGTTTTTTCTTAATAGCCAGTAAAATTGGCTGTCAAATAACCGAAGAAGAAAACCACGCATTGATGATCAATCGACTAAAAAGATTCAGATACGTCCTCCTATCTTTACGAAATAGGTGTCCGTCGCTTTAGGTTTAAATGCAACTTTCATATCTAAACAACTGTATTAAATGAACGCGTCTATTAATGCGTCCAAGCATTCTTATAAGAAGCTCTGTATAGCAGTCACTTTTTTCACTTTAGTTTTTATTTTCTTTCCTCGCCAGGAGGGTAGAGTTAGACCTTTCAGGAGCTCTATTTAAAGTGGTGAAAGGGAGCACTCTGGGCTAAAACCAAAAATAAAAAAATGTCTCAGTCTAGAAGGACTTCTCTGATCGAGGACAGAAAGAACTAAGTACAACATTAGAACATACACTACACTTTGCATCAAGCAAAAAGCACGAGGAAGTATGTTCCTATTTACAATGCCTCCACACGGGACAGAGTTAGACACCAGGGTCGTTTTTTAATGTGGAGAAAAGGACGAGGAAATATGTTGAGGAGATCACTGATTATTAAAACCGGGGCCAGGATAAGGGTTAATGGATGTTAGATGGTCGGCGAAACAATACCGTGATAATCGGTAAAATGTGGCACTTGGGTAGGGGTTAAATATTTAAGAGGCGGATCAACAAGAACTAGTTTACATTAGACTTGAAAACAACCATCTTATAGTCAGTTGGGAAGCAGGCTCGAGGTATTGTGTTCTACAGACGAGTACCTCTAGGAAAAAACATTTCGTTTAATTATAGGTACAGATAGAGAGTCATTGACAGTTGTAGATACAACTTGAATTTCCATTTTGCTTGATCTGGTTAGCTTAAGTTTGGTATGACATTTTTATCGCTAAATGTGCATATTGATTGGACGTAACTTATTTAGATACGTCTACGTATCTCTAAAACAAGCTCTGTTAGTCTGTTTGGCACGCTTACATCTAATTGAGTTTTCTTTTGTCCGTCACGATTAAATTTTAAATATCAGTCTCATTGCAAAATACATAGATTGAAAGGACGCACGTTAAGAAAATCTGTTCTTGCTTTCTGTACTATGATTTCCTTCCTTTGCTAATGAAACCGCTGAAGGTATTTGTCGGTGAATTATCTTCGAAGAAACAACTTGTTAAACAAGACACCTATTCAGTACTGAATGAACTCGTGCTAGATTAGCCAGGTCTAAATATCGACTATTTTCAACGAGAATGAATTACCGAACCCAACATTTTGATCTGAATGTATGAAGGGTTAGGATATAATAAAGGAGCAGTGATACCCGATATTGTCCGGGAACAAAAAGGTGATAGGTATATATTATACAACGTTCTCTTGATTTAAAAATATAAAAGCAAAAAAACAGAAATATAAAAGTATGCAAATAAACATAAGTATTAAAATAGGTTTATCAAAAGAACTGTAAAAAGTACTTACTCAGTGCACAACAATTTGCAATTCTAGAGTAAAACAACACTTTAACTAGTTGTTATAAATTATTTTTACCTACATGTAAGATAAACTAATAATAGATAGTCTTATCTCTCTATATATAAAATGGGCCCTTTCTATTTGTCTGTATGAGAAGAAGTCTTTACTAAACTACTCGTAATATTTGGTCGACAGACTTGAAACTTGTTATATCGAGTATTCGGACCTGTGGAACAATTTAGATTTGGGTTCTAGCCGACACAAATAGCTGCTAAAAGGTCATAATTAATAAAATCGGAACTTTGCAAGCATAAATCGAGTTAAAGTGCTTCTCCACGCATGTGCAAATATACATTTATACGTCCAGGTCAGTTAATTTGTAACATTTTGATATCTATCTGTCGGTGGCTGAGATAGTAACGAATAACGCTGAAGAGCTAGATGTTCTGGTTTCGATTCTAGCTGATGGCAACCAGTGATATTTTACAAACCATGTGAAATCACTACAATATATTAGGTACAATATGACAATTTATAGAATATTGGCTCTATAATCATAAATATGAAATCTGTATAAATTAAAATATCATATTTAAGCATATTTTATGACCAGGCTACACCGGGCAGGCACTACTAAATATTGAGTACAATATAATAATCAATAAAGAATTGACTGTATGATAACAAATGCGAACACTACATAGATTAAAACATGATATACAAGCGTATTTTACGACCGGGAAACGTCGGGAGTCTGCTAGTGTTTACATAAAACAAATATATTTATTTAATAAATAGTAAAAATAGATAGGGCAATGGGCAGTTTTTAATGATAGATATACTTATTGTGGAAAATGTCTCTCTTTTAGAAATATTTCGGAACGGAAAATTATTTTTGAAAGGCTTCAACGCAAGTAACGTTTTATAGTTCAAACAAAATGGGTAATAAATACAGGGGCAAATACAAATTTAAAATATGCTTTTCTATAGAAGTTTTAGTTGGAAAAACAGTCCAAGTAGCTTTTATAAATGAAACTTGTACCTACACCTAAGAAAATAAAATATTTTAAAGAAATAAATAGTCTAATATTTGTATTAAACACATATAGCAATTTATTTTATAGTTAAAAAGGTGACTCAACCGAAATCTAAATCACAAACTAAGCACTAAATGATTTCCTTGCTGTATGAACTTTGGATTCTTGAAGTTGCTTTTTGTGATTGCAATATATGCGTGATTATAGTGCGGGTCCTCGGATTGCATCCAATCACTACCGATATCCCCACACACATAATATTTTGCTTTATCGAGCTTATATCTCCAAGTAAAATTTTATCTCAGTTGCTGCTCTAGTGCGAACAAATGAACCTGGCTAATCTATATTATATTTCTCTATGTCTGTCTGTCAGTCCGTTCCATTTTTTCTTAAAAATGACTGTGCCGTTCCGGTTGAAATGTTAGAACTTTTGTCATGATAGGGGTTAGCCTGTTGAGTATTATGATATCTATTCGATGTGCAATTAGGTAGTAACAGAGATTAATAAGGATTAATATTTATTTAATGCAAAAAGTTAACACAAATTTAACTATATTCAACCATCACTCTTACACAGAGTTAGCATTCCAAGTTATCAGTTTTTACCTGTTTTTTAAGAGGTTAAAATGTTGTTTTTATTTCAATGATTTTATTAATGTATTTTCACTTAATTTTATTGATATCAGATCTTCTTTATCCAGGTTAGTATCTTCGCTGCTATATTTATCTTACTGGTTTATATAAAATGTCACACAATAAGGATTTAGATGAAGTTATGGAAAAACAGAACTAGAGAAATAAAAAAAAAGAGGCTTCAGATATAAATAAATTTTGGCCATTCTGGACAAGGAAAGAATTTTTTTCACGACGAAAATAATTATTAAACAATGAACAGAAAGGAATATAAAAAAAACAGGCTCAAATCATAAGCAAAAAGCGATAACTCATAGCTGGAAATCACTACGCTTCGTAACAGGAAAGCCACTTTTACAAATTTGATAATAGGGTTCCAAACTGGAGACAATAAATCTCTTTCTTGAAGAATAATAGCCAGAAGAAAGACAGAAGAAAGATGCGCAAAATGCATTTGTTATATGAATAGTATGAGCTTTTCTACTGACTATGCTAACATCTTCTCAGAATGGTTTTAAAGAGTTATATGGTAGAATGAATTACGGTTTTCTTTTGCGAGTGATATTTCCGAAAAGTGCCCTGGAAGAATAAGGAAGAAATTAGGGGTTTGTCGTGTTCGAGCAACAGTCAAGCATAAAGGAATTATAATTTTGGGTGAATTTTGTCACTTGCTATTGGTGATTAAATTCTGTGTAATACGAACATCAATACCAAGGAATGCATATGTATATATGATTTGGATTAATTGGACTAATGTTCTCATCGTTTTGGTCGATGTAACCTCTGACCTTCTCCGGATGTATAAGTTGGCATGTTTGATATTGGGAAAGGGCTAACTCTATACTTCCGAGGTTTCGTATTTCTGACTGTTAAAACGTTGTCTTTTTAAAACTAATTTTTATTATCATCTGCATAAATGAAACGAATTAGTATTTATTTATTTATTAAAATTTCCAGACTTTTTATCATTTTTTCAAACAAATAAGACCATACCCCATAGGATGCTCATATGATGTACTGCGTTCGTAAATTAATATTAAATTGATTTAAAAAAAAAAATTCTCCAGTATTGTTATTTCATCTAAAAAAAAAGTTGTAAAAGTAACGTCTTCTATTTTTAACTAAAAAATGATAACGTTGAAGAGCTAACTTTTGTACTCCAAACTGTTTTTTTTTTTACATATTTACCTTCTCAATATACATTTGCCAGTCCGTAGCTCGCTTTGTCAGTCATATATTTGTCGCCACACTGAAATCGACGAACTCATCTTTTAACTGTGATGGCAATCGACTGCATCTTCTTCGTAAACGTTCAGCAGGTGCCGGTGAATGTTAATCGGTTCAATTTTTTCTGCATGGAGAAATTGCAGGACACATTTCTGCTTCTGACGCACGCCCATTACATGTGCTGTTTTCTTAGAGTCTCACGCCGTCAATATCCTTACCATAGAGATAATATTTTTAGGCTATGAATGCATAAGTTCGGTCATTATAACAATGCAATTTACAATCCCAGTCTGACCGATTATGGTGGGATAAAAATAGGAAGCATTACTTTTGGAACGTATCTTTGCCTCGTATGTTTCCGTATTCGACGCTGTCTTTAACCAAAATTTCATTAGCATCGTTTCCTTTGTCGCCACGCTGATTGGTTGATAAAATCTACCAAGAAAACTTCTATATTTTGACCGGTATTCATCGAAATTATCAACTTGGGTTTCTTTTTTTAATGCTGAGGATGTTATAGTTGTTTCATGAATATAACCGTGACACTGATCTGCGAATGTAGTTTTAGCAAAACCTAATAAAGAAAATTTAACATCTTTTCGAAAAATCGCCGTTATGGAATATTTTAAGTGCCTTGTAAGAAAACTCACTTTGTGCGTTTAAGGTAATAAAAGTTTATGTAAACAAAGATAAAGAGATTGACCGCTTTTGAAAAAAAAAAAAAAAAAAAACTAATGAAAGAAAATGAACGAAATGGAACAAATACGTGACAATATTGACAAAAATCTTTCCCGAGTATCTCGAGGGACCAATAAATATAAAACAGATATGTCTATTACTAAAAAAATTGAACGAACAACTGAATTTGAGGTGTCTAAAGAATAATAAATATATAGTTTTTCTTAACTTGATCTTGGCAAAGATATTTATGCTACTTTTTTATGTGTGGGGATATTTATGGATGTGCACGAATCTTTGGAGGCCAACCGTAAACTGACGAAAATCGAATGACGATCCGCCATTTTGTTTCGACGATTATTTTACTCGTGCATATACGTAAATAACACACACACACACACACACACACACACACACACACACATCTATACTCCTATATATATATATATATATATATATATATTTGTGTATTCAAAACACTTGTTTTATTGGTATTTATTTGCTTCCACACGAAAGCAAAATGTGGAACAAGGTCGTTTTTAATGTGGGGGGGGGGCAGCTTTCCAAAACAAGGTCAAAGGCAGTATCCAAAAAATAGTATACGTGTAATTATATTCATGCAGATATTCTACATGACTTGCGTAATATTTAAGAACATTATAGTAAACACAAACGTAATAGTAAATGCAAACCTCTATATACATATTTATGTATGCGTTTATATATTTGTTTTGAAAAAAATATTACCAGACTCCTCTGTTAATTTATGGTCTACAGATATGAAATTTAATATATAGTGTATTAGAACCCATGCGAAACGTTATATTTATGTTTTAGCCGGGGGAAAAATCGATGAAAAATTGTGAAAATCAAAAAAAAAAAAAAAAATTTCTCAGGTGAAGATCGAACGTCAGCATTACAAATATGTATGCATAACGTAATAACGATTTGTTCATGTTTTAATTTTTAGTCTTGCAGAAAACATGTCTTCATAGCTCAGGCATTAATGTCAAAGGAAAAAGTAAAGCGTATGCTAAACGTTTTGGTTTCGATTCTCGATGGTGTCGCATGAGCCATTTTAAAAAAAAAACATTTTATATCATTACTATATATTGGGTCCAATGTAATATAATAATAAATACGAAATCTGCATTAATCAAAATATTATATTTAAGCGTATTTTACGACCGAGCAATGTCGGGCGACCTGCTAGTATGTGTGTGTGTGTGTGTGTGTGTGTGTATGTGTGTGATGTATTTTCAAAATACGTTTTCATTATAATACCTTTACTTATTATATCATTTGTAAGAGCATTTCGCCTTATGTAATCATTTAAATTACCATCCTTTTAAAACAATTATGTCTTCTTTTCAGAACGTTCAATACAAGATGGAAAAAGCAAGTTTGCACAATATTCTTATTTCAATTCAAGCTAGGCCATATAGCTGCTGAAACAACGCGCAATATCAACGACGATTTGGGCCCAGGAATTTCTTAAACCACCATTTTACTGTTCGTTCTGCTGAACGAATAGCAAAATGGTGGTTTAAGAAATTTTCTGGCGGTAACGAGAGTCTTGAACATCATGAGCGTAGTGGTCGGCCATGAAATGTTGATAACTGTTAATTAAGAGCCTTAGTTCAAACCAATCTACGCACAACTAATCAAAAACTTGCTGCTGCATTAGACGTAATGGATACGACAATTTTCAATCACTTGAGAATGATTGGAAAGACAAAATAAACTTAATAAATGTGTACCTCACGAACTAATAAATGTGTGCCACGAAGTGTCATCTTCCCGCCATTACGAAGTGTCATCTTCCCGCCATTATGAAGTGTCTTCTTCCCTTCTTTTACGCAACAAAGAAGGGCCCATTTCTCGACAGGGTTGGCCTTATGATGAAAAGTGGATTCTTTATAACAACTGGCGACGCCCAGCTCAGTGGTTAGACGCCGACAAATCTCTACGACACTTGCACCAAAAGAAGGTCATGCTGACTGTTTAGTATTATGCGACCGGCCTCATCAATTGCAGCTCTTTGAAGACAGGCAAAACCATTACTGCGGAGAGGTACTGTTAGAAAATGGATGAAATGCATCAGAAACTTCAACAACAACACCAGTCAACAGAAAAAGCCTCATTCTTCTCCACAACAATGCCAGACCGCACGTTGCTAAACCGATCCTACAGAAGTTGAACGAATTGGGCTACGAAACTCTGCTTCATCCGTAATATTCTCTATACCTCTCATCTACCGACTACTACTTTTTAAGCATCTCGACAATTTTGTGCGTGAGAATTCTTCAAAAACCTAAGCAATGTCAAAAACGCCTTCAGCAAGTTCATCGCCACCAGAATGCAAGAATTTTACGTTACTGACATAAATACACTTGTTTTGCGTTGACAAAAGTGTGTTAATTCTGATGTTGTTTATTTCGCTCAATATTTTTTTTGTGTGGGCTGAGGTATATCATCTGAATTTATAAATAAAAAAACGCAAGAACTTTCTTAACAACCTGATAATTATCAATTAATAGTCTACTCTAGTCGATAACCTATCGCAGTATACCGGAAGCAAGCTTCGCGTGTCTCCCCGCAACGCCTTAATCCACAATACATTGCAGACTACATTTTACTGTAGAGAATCTACTGTTTCTTTTATAAAATTATTTTTATATTATGGCTTGAATTAAAGTTTAAAAAGCAAAAGTGATGTATCATGGCTCAGTTGTGCTTTAAACGCAAACAATCATTTCGAACTCGCCCCTGTTTTATCATAGAACCTACTGTTGATTTTATACGCTGGCCACTTTTGCTTGTGCGGTAATAAAACTTCTTAAATGCACTTATGACGTTAGGCTATATAAGAGTGCCAACTTTGGTTAAAATCGAACTCTTTCTTCTTTAATTAGATCTTGTCGATTTTCGATTTTCGATACTGATAGAAGGTATTCTGATACAAAACCTTTCTAAGAATGCTCTCAGACCTATACAGTACATTTGTGTGAAATTTCCAAAACACCGGCTAGCCGTTTCGAAGTCCATAAAGAACGAAATCACACATACAGACACAGAAAAAGTGCCTTTTATATATAAGTAGAGATTTAAATTTTTTTTAAGACATGGTACATTTTACACTATAAAATATATTTCGTCATATAGCTCCCGTAGGGGTCATTTATAGATCCAAACGTGTGTGTGTATATATATATATATATATATATATATATATATATATATATATATATATATATATAATTATTACAATAATAAGTTTGATACCTACGGATACTAGTGCTTAGTCATTTCGGGAATCATCAGTACAGAGTGACACGATTACTACCGGTCGGGAGATTCGAACACGGCCACGAAGCCATCTCTTACTCCTTTAGTAAGGAACTAACCTCAAGGCCAATCTCAACCGCGAGAAATATCGTTGAAATTTTAACATTTATTTTTTAAATGTCGTAACATCTGGCCATAATGATCTAATGATTATCACATTATGATCTGCGCTACGTGCTTAGGTGACCGATTTTTCTATTTCAGCTTTAAAAGTGCTCAACAGTAAGAAACTGAGTTTCTTAAAGGGGCTAACATAATTATTACAATAATAATTTTAATACCTACATAGGCTAGTGCTTTATTCTTTCATCAGTGCAGGGTCACACACACACACATACACACACACACATACATACACACACACACACATATATATATATATATATATATTTCACTACACCAAAATAAAATATACTTCAAGTCATAATGATGAATATGGTGCCAGGATGAGGCTGATGAAAGCGGAAATGCGCACGCACGTACATTCTAAATAGATTTTTTCTATCCAACAATATGACCGGAATTGATATTATCACCGAAAACAAAGAAAGGTTACATGTCAGGTCTGGAGTTTATGGATTGCGCGACGCAAAATAAAAAAGAACAAAGGAATATGTTAATATTTGCACTCCAGGAATGTCGGTTGATATCTATATATGGATATAACATAAACGAAGAGAGAGAGAGAGAGAGAGAGAGAGAGAGAGAGAGAGAGAGAGAGAGAGAGAGAACACAGAAGACTGACAGTCTTCCAACGTGATTGATATTTTTCAGCAGTCGCCGCCACACACAGACGCTAACCATTACAGCTAAACGTCTTTTTGTCGTTGGGCAAAAAAAGTTTAATTGTAAATAAAACTTATATGTTGATAAATTCGTCTCTGCGTTGATTTCACGAATAACAACAAAATAATTGTCAGGTGTATATATAATTTAGTAAGCATTTAAAAGTGTGAACTAAAAAATTATATATATACATTCAATAACAGAACAATAAGAGAGATCCTTCATCTATAACTCTAACAGCGTGCTCTTAAATATTCGAGACTACTTTCATGTCTTTATCGGGAACTTTTACATAGAAATGCACTTCTAAGTTTTATGTAAATCATCAAACTTTTTATTCTATAATATGTCATGTCATGCAGACATTACATTTTTATATATAGATTAAGGATACCGTTTTTGTGCTTTTTTTATCAGACGTATAGAAATATTTGAAGTCGCCTTTATTAACTTTATATGAAGTTTCTATTGAATTTGGAACTGATAGAAATAGGCAAAGGCAAAATAAATAAATGTTATTTATTTCGAATATTTGATTGAGTGAAACTAGTGAGATCCAAAGACAAATGAAAAGAGAAATGAAACGCGGGAAAACTCAAAGAAAAAAATCGAGAGAAGAAAAAAAAAGGAAAACAAAATGAAAGAAAAAACTCAAAGAAAAAAAAGAAAGAAAATGCGTGGAAAAAGTAAAAAAAAAGAGATAAAAAAAAACAGTGAAAGAAAAACGAAACAATAAGAAAAGAAAAATGTAAGAGTAAAAGAACCGGAAGAAAAAAAGAATAAATTAAAAGAAAGGAAAATAACCTAAAAGATAAAAAGCAAAACAAAACAAAACAAAAAAAAAAATCAAAAACAAAAAAAAGAAAGGAGGAAAAAAATATGCAAAAAATAAAAAGAAATATATTCAGCTTGAATGGCGAGAAAATTTGTCTGCGATTTTCTCTTAATTTAGAACGGCCCGCGGAAACACAAGACAGACAATGGAAATTGTTCAAACAAATTGCAGACACGATGAACAGCGAGATCTGAGTGTCAGTCTTTGGCCAATATAAAGGTTTGAATAGAGAGGAATTGGGAGGATTATTAACGTTTAGCAATATTAAGGTGTGTGTGTGTGTGTGTGTGTGTGCACGCGCGTGCGTCTGTGTGACAATGTGTACTGAACGCAATTTGAAAGGTAACAGGCTGTATGTATTAGTGGGCGAAGTCTTAGTGAATTATAAAGCGCAAATAAACGAGTAAAAAAATGATGAGCAAAATATTTGCGAAAAATAGAATGATTTTAAAATTGATTTTAGTTAGTTGAACAAGGGTAGAAAATTTGCTATTTAGATTACAATAAGAAGACAGATTTAGTTTTTTGTAAAATGAATTTGTAACTATAGTAATACCTAATGGATCAAAGAAAATAATTCTACACGCTTCATACGACGTTATTGTATATGTAGTTATTTTCTAAATGAAGTAAAGGTAGTGGTTCTGAATTAAAAAAAAATGCTTGAATTATGCATTTTAGTTGTTTATTGGTACGTACTTGCAGACAACGAAGTTTTGTTCAAATTCACTAAAATCCGTTTAGCTGTTTTCTCTCTGTTCAGCGATTTCAGCGTGAGAATGAGTTCTATTAATCCGACGCAGAATTTCATTAATAACACAGAATAGAAATTTAATCAGGGTCACTTCCTCATATTACACCGCCTGTCAACTCAATCCGGATTAATAATTACGAATATCTCTATCTCTATCTCTACTATTAGATAAAAGTCACTTTGTGTGTGAGAGAGAGAGAGAGAGAGTTCCTTCCTCATAGCTTTCGAAACGACTATGCCTGTCTTTTGCAAATTTCATACAAACTTAATTTATATGTCTGACAGTGTTATTAAATATGTTTTATACCGAAATTCATCTAATAAGTATCAAAGCCGACAAAATCCAATCCTAATAATAATATATCTTATAGATAAAAAAGAAAACTTTAATACCGAAATATTTTACGGCAAAGGGAAATAATAAAATTCTTGAAAATCATTTCTTCTAAAAAAAAGAACAGAATTGTTAGTATCTGGATATATAACTCGGTGGTAGAGTATTCGACTACAGATCGAATGATTCCCTGTTACCTCACCATTTTATTTAATTTTTTTCTCATAAATAAGTTCAAATTACAATAAAAGAGGAGGTACTATTTAAAATTGCTGCAAATCACTTTATCGTTTGCATATTTGAAAACTAAACATTAATCAGAATTGATTTTTCATCGTCAAGCCCAAATATCAGATGACGTCATATTGTAAACAAACACTTTGATGAACGACATAATCATTATGAATTAATTTCTTTTTTCGAATTAGTTAAAATTATTCCTCGTAATATATAATAATCAACAGAAGATTGATTCTATAATCTGCATAAATTAAAATATCATGTTTAAGCGTATTGTACCACTGGGAAACGTCGGGCATCCAGCTAGTCAACTAATAAAGAAACTTTTCGGTATTTTACTGGTGTTATATATAGGGTTTTCATTAAAAGAGAGTCTTAGAGTCTTATTAGAGTGAGTCTTCGGGAGAGTTTGTTGTTGTGTCTTGGAGAAAGAATCTTTTATTACAGTGAGTCTTAGAGTCTTAGAGTCTTAGAGAGAGTTTTATTAAGAGGGATGTTGAAAGACTCAGGAAGAGAGATGTTGTAAGAGAGAGATTGTTCGTTTTATGACGCGATTTATATTTATTTTAAAATGTTCATTACTAAGATGTGTTGCTATGGAAGAAGCTCTTAAAGTGAGGAGACAGTGTTGAGACATTGTGTAGACAGTCTTCAGACAGTCTTAGTGTAGATATGAGATGTAGAGTTCACATTGTAGATATGAGATATGTATGTCAAGACATTTTATAACACAGATATATAGACATATAATAACATTTTTCACTTTACCTTTCGGTAGAATCACAACAAAAAGACGACGTTTATACAAACACATGATGGGTTTATTTCTTCTCACGACCGGCCGTGGTTTTCTCATCAAGAATTCAAAGCTTCACATATTAAGTTTCAAAGTGACTGTCTCGCTTCTAGACGTTCTAATTCCAAACTGCAGACTATCGTCTGTCGTTCTCAAACTCAGTCTGAGTTTCTCCTAGTTTCTCCTTAACTCTCAAGTTTTCTAACTATATCTAGAACTTCCCATTTTTCCATGACGTTATACACATGTTAAAACATGTCTCTTCTTTCACGTGTTCTGGACATGCGTGTCCAAAACTTTTCCTTTTTTTACAAAAGCAATTTTAACCTATATTCTCAGTAACCTATATTTCCAATATGTTAAAAACATGTTTATTAAATTATCTTGTAGCTGCATTCTTTCAATTGAATTTTCATAACAAAATTGACAGTGCACAATCTTTTCTTGAAACTATTTTATCTCTATTCTAAACAATCGTTTGTTGTACATTCCATTTTCTAATCCTCACACGTAATCTATTTCTAAACCTAAATTACGAGGTTCGAATTTCGCCTATGCTATTCCATTTTCATTTTAACTAAATCTCTCTATTTTTATACTTACATGAAAAGGGGACAGCCCTTATCATATAACACTGGTATATTAAACAGCAATCTTTTTTTTTATGAAGTTCTTAAAATATATAGAAAACTAAACTTCCCTTGTATTAGAATTTTGTTTTAGGATTAGATTAATATACAATTGTGCATAGTATTTTGCAATCGTTTGTAATATATATATATATATATATATATATATATATATATATATATATATATATATATCCTAAAATCCTTCCCATTCGCACACGTGTAGATTCTGCCCAGAATGGGAAGGATTTTTAGGACTGATTTTAGGTTCACTTGCATGTGATTTATGATCATTTTCTTCTACATTTTTATCGCGAAAATCCTGATGATGTCCACAGAAATATGAGTGAAACGTTGATTAAAATTATTTTATAAATTCTCGGTTTTCCTTTTCAAATAATCATAACGTCAACCATCGCTTGTATTTTTTATCTTATTTTTACTCATATATATATATATATATATATATATATATATATATATATATATATATCCAATCTGTTTTTACATAAGATGTAATGTGTTGCCTATACAGTCATGAGTATGTTTCGGGCCTCTAGTATTTAGTAACTAAATACTTCTTAAGACAATCACGCTTATATGAAAGCTTTCAATATAAGCGAAGTCTCTAGTTAATAAACACTAAAGGACCGAAACATGTCCATCAGTGTGCAGCTTATGTAAAAACAAATTGAAAATATACCTTGCCCTACTTCGGTATTGACCACTCTTGTTTCAACTTCTTTATATTTCACGTGTTACCTTACCCCTGGAAAATAACATCCTCAAGTTATATATATATATATATGAATTTAAAATAGAACGGAATAAACAAAATACTCGACGATTCGTCTGTTCACAGACTTGTTTCCAGATATGAAGTATATCCCTTCGGCCTGCTGTTAGTGTCGGATATTTAGGAGAATAATATGGATCCGGTTGTCATCTTCTTTTTGTAATTATTCCATACGTAAAGTAATTCTCGGCTGTTTTAATTATGGGGCATTATACTTCAGTTTTCAGAAAATGTTAGGCCATCAGAACAGAAACAGTGCGTAAATTCTCCTGATGACCTGACATTATCTGGAAACCGAAATAAGAAAAGATTGGTTCAGTGTAGAAGAATTTGAAAATGAATGATTTAAAAATTTTCATCAAATTTATATAAAAAGTAAAAGTAGATACATATATCTAACTTATAAATTTATAAAACTAATACTTATTTTATCGGTGTTTTCTTTAAATCTGATTTTAGACTTATATAAATAAATTTATATGTATAAAATAAATTTCAACTTATATAAATTAGATTTTAGATTCTGAATCATTTTATTCTATAATTCTTCTATATTTTATTATTTTTATTTTAATGTAATTTTAACGCATAGATTTGTTATAATTTAAAAATACATACATTTATAACGTTCTTGATTTTTATTTTCATCCCAGTTTAAAGTACCCTTTTGGATGGACCTGATTAAATATCGATCTTGTGTCTAACTCTACCCTCGCGTGAATATAAGTAAATAGGACCATTAGTTTTATTTATTTAAGTAATAATTACTGATCATAAAAAAGGAGATACTATTGGTTTTGAAGCATTCAAATTATAACAACGAACAAATTGAACAAAAAATTAAAACTAGTAATTTATTTATTGGAATTAGTCCTCGCGCGAAAGCACAACACAAAATGTTTTAAATAATAATAACAATAGAATAACAATGACAAAGTCTTTCGCTAGCGAGGACTACTATTGAGCGTAACCAGTTATACACTCCTTTTGAAATTTTCATCTCTATTTTTTTTCGTTATCTACTGAATATTTTTGATGAAACCTATATGAAATATGTTCCTTATTAAATTGTAAAGATTTTCTATTCTGAAAGAAGTTTAAAAAAATTAATCTAAAAAAGTTATTTTAAAGTTTTTGTTAAAAAAATCAGATTTTCTTATTATTCAGACATGTATGACAAAGAGAGTTGCAAAAAGAGTTGTGGTATGAAGAGAATTACAAACTGAAACAGAGAGAATATTCAAACCTGTAATAATACAAAGAGGGGGTTGCAAAATGAGGTGTCGTGTGAGGAGAAATACAATCTGAAAGGAGAGTTTTTATAAATACATACAAAATCACATTCATCTTTTTTAAAATCCAAATTAATAAATTAAATAAAATATAATCTTAAAAAGATAGGATACAAGTTAGAAAAGCATTTCATCCAAGGCATGAAAATTGTTAAACAAAATGTTTTTACTATAGGCTTTAAAAATAAAGGTACAGGATTCAATTTGAAATTTATTTATCTTCAAATGTACTTTTATAAATTTTACAAAGAAAGGTATGCAAATTTAATACCCTACTTTGTAAAACGTATAAAAGTGCACTTTTAAGGAGATCGGCTCCACTTGACATAAGTGAATGCCCCCACCCCCTACACCTATATGCGGGGGACGTTCAAAAAGTAATACCTCCTATTTTTACACCACCCGAGTGGATCAGAAAGGATTGCAAATTGTATTTTTTTTTACTCACGTTCACTCTTAACAAACCATATCGCCACTTTGATGTAAAGAGGCTACTATGTGGGACCATGCCTAAGAAATATTAACAAGATGTTGGTTTACGTTAAACTTCTGCATATCAGTACAGTCAAGGAAGCAGGTGTACAGGAAAGGGAATTTCAAAATCTAGCAGTTCAAGGGAAGAAACTATTAGAGTAGAAAGCTTTCTGGCATTTAGGGACTTCAACAGTGAAGAAGTGTGCTATTGTTGCTAAGCAAGTTGTTCGGGGATGTCTACGTCGAGGCGACACAAGTTTAGTGACTTCATCGGAGAATATTCCATTAAAATACTTGTAAAACAGACACAGAGATGCAACATTTCGGCGATGGGACAGGGATTAGAGCTTAATGGACAAAGTGGGACCTATTAGATTAAAGACTCTATTTTGAACCCTATCCAAGCGGGAGGAACTAATGGTAATTGCACCAGCCCGATATGGTAACAATACTCCATGCATGGGTGAATAGTGACTTTGTAGAGCTACAAGATACTCTCAGGTGTGAGTAATTTTCTAGCACGATAGAGGAAACCCACCTTCTTTGCAGCAGCCTTTGCAATGTGGTCTGTGTAATTTTTCCAGTTCATATTGCCTGTGAATGTTAAACAGAGGTGTTTGAAGGAAGAGTTCGATGTTATTTGTCATGGATATCGGTTGTTAGAGAAGCTGTTTGTAATTGTTAAAAGAGAACAGCTTAATCTTACTAGCACTAAATGTTACTATCCATTTAGGACCACATTCCACTACTGTTTGAATGTAATTTTCTAAAGATTCTGCCATTGTCTTAGATTTCTGTACATCCGCCCTTTCCTCGTGCATGTTATAGAGCGTTGTATTATCAGCAAACATACCTATCTCGGATGCAATATTATAGGGGAGGTCGTTAATGAATATCAGGAATAATAGTAATCCAAGGATCGACCCCTGAGACATTCACGCATTAATCTTATGATGTTTAGATGTGCGTTCATCAATGACAACCTGGATTGTTCTATTTCATAAGAAAGATCTAATTATATTTAGTATTCTTCAAGTTATACCATACGTCTTAATTTTCATTAGCAGCCCTTCGTGTCAGACTATTTCAAAGGCCTTGCACATATCAAGGGCTACAGCCCTGGCTTCGCCCATCTCATCCAGCACATGGTAACTGTTAAAATATCTGCAGTAGAACAACATTGCCTAAATCTATACTTTTTGTCTGAGAGAAGATTAGCTTTTGCGAGGTGGTGAACTAGTGCTTGCTTGGGACCATGGCTAAGAATTAATAAGAAAGATGTTGGTTTTCGTTATCGTGATAAAAGCTTACACTCATGCGCCAATCCAACTGTAGAAGATATTGACTTGCTGCTCACCTCAACCAGATGTGACACAAGGTCGAAAAGTGGAGATGTCAAGCCAGCGGCACTAGAGGAGGGGCACCCTGGCCTAGCAAAAATTGCCTGGGAATCTTCATCGGCATTCCCCGGTAGGGACGCCCCAGGCAATAAGCAATAAACTTGCTCCACACAAAAGGCCTGGGAGGGTGAACCTCCTAGTTAATACCCAGGCGGCGGACCTCAGTCCAACAGGTACTAGGCCAATTCCTAGCCCCTCACCTGTTGGGCTGATTGTCAAGAACAGATTCTTGACTGGTATTTTCTACCCAAGTCTCCAAGCAACCGAAGCAGCAAGGAAACCAACCGTGCAGTATAAAAATAACAAAAACTATAGTATAAAATAAATAAAATAATAAAACTATAGTATAAAATAAATAAAATAATTAATCATCTCAAACACGGCTGTTTTTGTGTGCATATAAAAATTATATCGATTAAAACACGAGTTTACTCTGATTGAAAGTAAATCTATTAAATTGACGAGAAAGTTCTTAGGGAATTTTTCATTTTGATTTCAAATGATGTATTTTCAAATAAGTTTTCATTGTAATACCTTTACTTTATATATCATTTTAAAGAGCGTTTTTCGCCTCATCTAATCGTTTAAATTACAATCTTTTAAAACAATTATGTCTTCTTTTCAAAACGTTGAATACAAGATGAAAAAAAGCAGAATGACAGAATTTTTTTTTATTTCAATTCAAGCTAGGCCGAAAAGCTATTGAAACAGATTGCGCAGATGGCCCAGAAACCACTACTCAGCACACAGCACAATGGTTAGTTGAGAATTTCATGGCGGTGAAAAGAGTCTTGAAGATTATGAGCGTAGAGCTATAGAATCAATTAAAAACCTTAGTCGGAATCCACGCATGCACAACTGTTCGAGAACTTGCTTCCAAATTGGACGTAATGTGTACGACAATTTCCAATCACTTGAGAGAGATTGGAAAGACAAAATAAAAGTAATAAATGGCTTCCTAACGGACTGAACCACAACCAAAAGAAACGCAGTTATGAAATGTCATCTTTCTTTCTTTTACGCAACAAGAACGATCCTTCTCTCGACCGTGTTGTGACTTGCGATGAAAAGTGGATTATTTTCGACAACTGGCGACGCTCAGCTCAGTGGTTAGACGCCGACGAAGCTCCACGATACTTCTCGAAGACAGATTTGCACCAAAAAAAAAGTCACGCTGGCTGGTGGTCTGTACCCAGTCTTACCCCTTTTAATGCATGGGAAACCATTACGGCGAAAACGTACTGTCAACAAATGAATGAAATGCATTCGAAACATCGACAACAACAATCAGCATTAGTCAACAGAAAAGATCCAACTCCTCCTCGACAATGCCCGACCGTACGTTGCTAAATAGACTTTGCAGAAGTTGCCCGAATTGAGCTACGAAACTCTGTCGCATTCGTCATACTCTCCAGGTCTTTCACCTATCGACTTCCACTTTTTCCAACATCTGGACAACTTTCTGCATGAGAAATATTTCAAAAACCTAAGCGATATCAAAAACGCTTTCAGCGACTTCATCGCCATCAGAATGCAAAATTTTTACGTTATTGGCATTAATACATTTGTTTTGCGTTGACAAATGTGTGTTGCTTTTGATGGTACTTATTTCGGCCAATAATTCTTTGTTTGAACCGAGATATGTCATCTCAATTTAAAAGTTAAAAACTGCCAAAAGTTTCTTGTCAACTTGGTAGTTCGTTACATTTTAATCACAATACTGACAACGACGTATTTTTATACGATACCAATCATATCGAAATCTCTTAAAAACAACAGTACCATCTAGGTATAGTTTAATTACACTTGGGTAAATTTAAAATGTATTAATTAAAGCAAAAATTCTCTCTGTTCTAACAGAACATGGAATTCCAAAGACAAACTACGAACCAACATTGGCCGTTTATTTACATTACTCGGCAATCGAAACCATATCGGAAGTTGCGAAGTTACATAATCCTGCAGATACGCATCACGCGATAATTATACTATATATATATATATATATATATATATATATATATATATATATATATATAGTAGAAATGGTAATTAATAAAAACTGAAGAAAGTGCTCAATACTGTTGTAGAGCAAATATGCGTTTTATTTTTTATTACCGTATCGTTTTGTTCTGAAACAATAATGTAACTTAATAGAAAGATACGGTAATAAAAAATAATATATATATATATATATATATATATATATATATATAATAGTATAATATATATATATATATAATGTGTGTGTATGTGTGTCTGTGTCTGTGATAAAGATCTATGCGTATTTTTTAAAAATATTTTTATATAAAAAATTCAATACATCTCTCTCGTCAGGCAAAAGTTTGGAAGTGAAAACGTGCGTTTTATGAAGGACGAAACTATTTCAAGTCGTGAAGAGAAGCGAGAAAGCAAATAGCATGTCAAATAACCCCATCGTCTGAAATTAACTAAATAACCCCATCGTCTGAAATGAACTATATAAAACGTCAACGGTAGATGTATTTATTTCCCTTTAGGCTATTAAAAATGATAATGATGTATAAAAAAATTTAAATTACTGACTTAATTATTTAATTATATGAAACTCCATTATGTTTCCGGCTTTAGATCATATCCAAACATAAATATTTAAAATATTTAGAGAATGAAAAATTAGGGGAAAAATCTCTTTGGGAAGGTTTGAATAATTTTTAGTTATATATATGATCGCGTGTCTTCATTGAAAGGTAATTTAGTTTCGTAAATTATACTTGAGAGCTATCAACAAGCTAAGAAATCTAATTAAATCATTAGTTGCTTTCCATTTTTTTAAAAATTTCTTTTCTATATATATATAATAAAATAGAAACAATTATTCCCATCCAGAAAAAAAAAATCGTTATACCAATAGACACGCAATGGCACATATAAATTCAATATGGTCTCCTAGCCAATACTTGTAAGTCTTGCTCATATTATTGTTCGCTTTCATTCAGTACTGTTTCATTCCTCTTTTGGTTCGGGCAAGATTCACTCTCCCAAACACGTAACAATTAGTAGTGATAGCACGGCACTTCCTCCGTCAGTGTTCTGTGCTTCTCCTCCCCCAGTTACACCGTTACGAAATATTTCATAGGTCCATTTACTACAGGGATGAAACGATAAAATTGTCCCCTTAAAGAAAACAACACTACATCTTTATTTTAAAACTTTTATTGAAAAAAAATCAATTCATGTAACTTGATTATTTAGAAGAGCTGACATCTATTTAATGTAGTCGTCTTTAGCCTCAATCACCGCCTCGATAGGGTCCGGAACTAGGAGCATGCCTTTTCCACAAGCGCTGGCGAATACTTGGCGAATACTCGGCGAATACTCGGCGAATACTCGGCGAATATTCGGCGAATACTCGGCGAATACCCGGCGAATACTCGGCGGATGACGGCGATCAGGTTGGCTTTGGTGTTGATGTATGACCAAGTAACGTAATCCAGCGGTTGCAAGTCGGAAGAGGAAGGGGACCAGTGAGAGACGGGGACAAAAGCGTAACACTCCTTCTGAAGCCAAGCTTGGTTCTCTTTGCACTTGGGGATCGACGCCGAGTCCTGCTGCCACACCCAGGGTTTGTCAATGGCCACCTGATTGCACCAGAGGATCACCACACTCTTCAGAACATCCAGACACACTTTAACTTTCAAGCTTTGAAGATGTGAGGTGGCATGATGTGGCCCTCACTTGAAACTAAATCAAAGAGAGCATGGATTGTACAGCTGCGCATCTCCGATCTCGCTCGTTTAACATTCTGTCACTTTGAGACATGACAGAAGGCTGATATCGCTCTTGAGATTTGTACACAACTGGCCAACTAGTAGATGGTCTGCAAAAAAAAAAAAAAAATAAATAAATAAAAAATAAAAAATAAAAAAAGAAAATAAAAAAATGTAAACAGAAATAGAATTATGTCATCTTTTATAGGCCGACAATTTTATCGTTCCACTCTATATAGGCGTCGGTGATGATTTCATTTGATCATTCCGTCTAATTAGCAGTCATCTAACACTCATCCCATACTCGAATAATAAACGCTTCCGGATTTTTGTCTCCAGCCACTTTGATTAGTTGCTCAGAATCGTGTCACAGATTTTCTGTTTGCGTTTTCGAACGCTATCGGAATCACTTCTTAAAATCCAATACGGCTTCGATCATAACGAGCTTTGATAAACAAAACATAGAATCCTTCGATTATCGCACACAGAAAAACGACACAAACCTTCAAAAGGGTTGTATTCTTTAAATCTTCTTTTAGTCCTGCTTTAACGCCTCTAAGTAAATAATAAATTTGCTTTTGGCTGGCCCGATGGTAGTTGCCTTTTCTTTTTTCATTTGACGCCCTTTCTTCTATTTGTCTTTTTCTTCTTCATCTGATTTTTTTCTCCGAATTATTATCCTTGTCCTTACCAACCGTCGGTATACAAAGAAACAGCATTTTTAGCTGGCTTGCAGCCAGTCGCTTCTTCTTTCGTTTGTTGGCCTTTCTTTTCTTCTTCAGCGTCTTCTCCGCCTTCGCCTTGATCTTTGTCACCGTCTTCTTCTTCTTCTTCTTCTTCTTCTTCTTCTTTTTCTTCTTCTTCTTCTTCTTCTTCTTCTTCTTTTTCTTTTTCTTCTTCGTCGCCATCTTCCTCTTCACGTGGTGTTTAAAGGACATAGATTAAATACGGGGATTTTCTGATGTATAACTTTATATTCGACAGTTTAAATGCTTCAAAATTAATTTAAATTTTACTGCAAACATTAGAAATAGTCACAAGAAATTACGGAGACAGATTTTCATGACTAGCAGACACGTACGATAGTCAAGATTGTCAGACTGATTCATGAAACTAATACATTGCACAGTATGTTACCGCATTTATTACAATAGCATACTTGAAACTCATAATTTCTTTACAGAACGTTAAGTTTGATATATTGTGCATACATAAAGATATTCATTTACAAACAACAAAAACAAAAGAAAAGAAACAATTTTATCTATCATGTTTTTGGCAATAAAACACAATATCTCTATGTATTTTTGTATTAAACAAAAATACATTCACATAAGTAAATAAACGTCAACACTCCTTTTAGAGTCAATATTAAAAGAAAAGTTAAAATTGTTAAGAACTACGACGAGAATTAATAATCCGTTTCCGATTTAAGTTATTGGAGATTTGTATCAGTTAAAATACCGGATTGTCTTTATGCTATTACCAATTAACAAATAGATACTTATGCAGAATACGGATCGTGCTGAAATAATACCGTTACTTGTTATAAATCCAGCATTAACATGGGAAGGAACCTAACAATTTAATAGACAACAACTACCGCATGCACTTTATTGTTGCTTGAACATCACATGTAAAGTATAGCACGGTCTATATTCTGCATAAATACAAAAACATGATGCGATATAATATTGACACCAACGCACTAATTCAATATTCAGTAGAACAAAGAATACGGCGCCCTTTGTTTTACACAGGATTGAAGAATAACACTGCATCAGCCAGAACCATCATTTACCAACACTTAACGACAAGGGCAGAGAATTGTTAAGACAGCAAGCACCCACAAGTAACCACTTCAATACATCGTGCACAGAATGCCTACCAGTGCTTCAAAGGTTCTGCAAGTGCCATCAAGTGATAGTAACCACCTTAAAAGAGGATTACTGCCGATAATCAGGACCGCCACAAGATGACAGTACCCGCCATTGGATGACCGGAATTTAATTTCGAAGCAGCCCGATAAACGCTGACAATAATTGATTGTTGAAGAAGCAGCTTGTGTTTAGAAAACGCCTTAAAATACAATTACATGCCACTGACACTCAGTGATAGTTAATTTAATTTTGAAATAGTTAAAATTAAGTCGATAATGGTCAATGACAGTTAGTGGATTCCGCTAGCAGCCACTGCCAGACAACACACAACAGTGGAAGACAGATGATTTCATTTTGGCCACTGCTGCCAGTGCCTATAAATTTTCAGAGCCGACAGTGACTACAGCTAGAATCTGCCACCATCTCTCTGTGTTAATATTTTTTGTTGTTTACCTGTAATCAGTAATTTACGTGATTTGCATAATGTTTTCTAGTTTTTGGTTATGTTTCGAGCGGGCAACGCTGGTACACTGGTCCAGTTAGTTGTACATATTTTAGAAATAATATTTTATGTTTTTTTAACTTCTTTAATTTAATTTAAACCTAAATACGAAATTTAGGAAATATAGCTATAGAATTTTTCAATAAAACGATAGTGTGGGTTGAATTCAGTAGTCTTTCTTTAGGGTAGATGCCTATAAACATTGCAATATGCATTGCAGTGTTGTAGTTCTTACATTTCTGCGAACTTTAAATATTTCCTTTTCATTTTATCAACATTCCAACCATTTTCTGAGGAATATATTTTTGTCTCTGATTGGTTCTTTAGTGGGCTTCCGCTATTAAACGAAACACGCATACATCATAAAAAGATGAATTACATATTATGATGGATATTTAAATAAATCTCCTATTTTTGAAATGCTGACTAACTAGGATGTTTTTCTTGGAGGCAAGGAACATTAAATTGAAAATTTTTATTGATTTTAATTGCAGATTTGGCAACTATCGGTTATTTTGAGTTCAGTTTGATTTGGCAATTCATTTTGTTGTTTTAGCAGGATGGTGTCACATGCCACACACCGCGCTAGACGATAAATTTACTGAGAGAAACATTTGATGAACGAAGGATTTAACGAAAGAGACAAGTTAACTGAAAAAACCTCGTTCGTACTATTTAACCCTATTTAGATTATTTTATTTGGGGATATATGGTCCTATATCTACACTGATAAACCAGACATCATAGACTACTTAGGAGAATATATTCGACGAATTATACGCGCGATCCGCATAGGCCATATGTCTGAAATTATATTTAAACCAAAAAAAAAAAATAATACTTGAAATACACAATATATTGGTATAAAAAATATTTTTTCTGTCCTTTATTTTAATTAAAGTTCGCCGTCCCTGAGACGCATCACTTATATATATATATATATATATATATATATATATATATATATATATATATATATATATATATATATATATGAACAAATGATTAATAAAATATGTTAAAGACATCTTGAAAAAGAGTTAAAAACATATTTAATTTTAAAAAAGAAGCACAAGATAAGTGGATAGTCCTAATCCGCGGAGTTTCGAAGAAATACTTTCCTTCTCATCAGAGGGCAGGAATTAGCAAAATGCAGGATCGGATTTTGCATATAAAAGTATTTAATGAAACTACAAGTAAGTCAAAGATCTTACTTGGTTAAAAAAGGGTGAGGTAAGGGGAACAAGAGGCAAAAGAAAAATAATAAAAAGATTTCACATGAATGGATAGTCCGGTGAAGGGTAAAAATCCAAAAATGGTAAAATCCAAAACGGTCGAATTTAAAATGTATATATATATATATATATATATATATATATATATATATATATATATATATATATATATATACGAAGTGCGTATATATATATAGTTGAAGTAGTTTGGAGTAAAAAAATGTAAAAGAAAACTAAGGAATGCAATTTAAATTCCCGGAGAATTTAACCTATCGCAGACTTAGCACCTACACCTTCTAAAAAGTTTATAATTACACATGAGAGTACAATTATATAAGGATGAAAAAAAAAAGCTTTAACTAAAATTGTTAAATCGAAATAGACACAAGCCGATTTCTCAAAAGTTTCCAATTATAAAAGAGAATTTAACTGTATAAGGATGCAAAAAGAAAACCGTAACAAAAATTTTGTAACTAGAAAACAGGGACCCTCAGCTGCCTACCATGTAGCTGTTTCGGAGATTTAAAACCAGAAGAGCTGTTAAGTACATGGCTCTCCAGTAGAAAATACCACTTCCTCAAGAAGCAAATGTAGAACAATACGGTTACTATTTATACTAATATATAAAACTAAAACAATATACTATTAATAAGATATGTAAGTAAATTTAACAAGATTACAAGATCCATTCTGCGACATGTTAAATAGCATATAAATGCTATGAGAAAAAAATGCATAAAAGCTTAAGTACCTTAGGTACCAAAAAGGCCAATAGATAAGAGGTGGGAAACCTAGCCATACATATCTAAAAGCCCAATATATAGTCTGAAAAAACTTTTAGCAAAAACAATAAAACAATAAAGAAAATAAAAAAATAAAGAAAAATTCCAGAAAAAAAATTAACTTATTGCAGACTTCGCACCTACACAATTCTGACTTCTAAAAAGTTTATAAGTACAAAAGAGAATACAATTATATAAGGATGAAAATAAAGCCTTAAATAAAATTGTTAAATAGTATTTTATATATATATATATATATATATATATATATATATATATATATATATATATATATATATACGCGAGATAAGACACAGATTAAAATCCGATGAAAATCCTGATAGATATTACTAGAGGGAACACTTTCAGGGTGATCCTAGCCAAAAAGAAAAAGCTCAATATTTAAGAATAGAGCAATATATACATTTAGTTGTTAAATTTAAATTCTGAAATCAAAATATAGACACATATATTCGAGTGAAGAATTTATTGTTTGACAAAAGGAATATATAGAAGGGGTTATATTAATTTCCTTAATTCATGGATCTTCACTAATCCATGGATTAAGGAAATTAATATAACCTCTTCTATATATTCCTTTTGTCAAACAATAAATTCTTAACTCGAGTATATATATGTCTATATTTTGATTTCAGAATTTAAATTTAACAACTAAATGTATATATATATACAAGAATAAAAAAGCATTGGAAATGCAAAAGGATATAGGGATGGTATGTTAAAAAGTATACAAACAAGATAGCTATGAATGGCTAGGCACATGGAAATAGAATTGCATCCAAAAGTATATCCCTATAGCTTTTCTCCAATCTTCATTCCGTGCCATCATTACGGTTGTAAAAAGCTATAGGGCTATACTTTGGATGCAATTCTATTTCCATGTGCCTAGCCATTCATAGCTATCATGTTTGTATACTTTTCGGCATACCATCCCTATATCCTTTTGCATTTCCAATGCTTTTTTATTGTTGTTAATTAGTATTTTTACTTACAGTCTTATTTTTAAACTTACATTCATGATAGTATTGTCTTTTTTAGGAGACGGCTCATTGCCGCCTCCATTAGTAGCAGGTCGCTTCCTGCTGGGTTTTAGGTCTTTGGGTTTTGGGCCTTAGGAGTTGCCTCTTGGTCCTCCATCGGTTCTATATTACATAGGGAGTGCTACCGCCTCTCTGATAAAACAGTTAGAGTATTATAAAGTTCTAAAATGTTCATACCTTCACTATTAAATTTTTCTTGGTTCATTCTTTGGCGTTTTGGCAAAGATTTGGCAGTTTTTGATATTTATATTTATAATAGTTTGTGCATGAGGCAGCTTTTTTCCCCTTGGGATCCCTGTTATACCGTGCTTTTGAGTCAGCACGTAAGGCAGCCTTCTTTTTTTCTGGTTCTTTGTTATAAAGAGCACGTGAGGCAGCTTTTCCCTCGGAATCCCTGTTATACCGTGCTTTTGAGTCAGCACGTGAGGCAGCCTTCTTTTTTCTGGTTCTTTGTTATAAAGAGCACGTGAGGCAGCTTTTTTCCCTCGGAATCCCTGTTATACCGTGCTTTTGAGTAAGCACGTGAGGCAGCCTTCTTTTTTTCTGGTTCTTTGTTATAAAGAGAATGTGAGGCAGTTTTTTTCCCCTCGGGATCCCTGTTATACCGTGCTTTTGAGTCAGCACGTGAGGCAGCTTTCTTTACCTCAGGATTTGCATGATACTTAATTTTTATTATTTCAGCATTTTTCTGATAGTATTCTTTTTGCTCAGATAATACCTTGACTTTGTTTTTTTCATAGTCTATATTTCTCTGAGCTTTTTTACTACGTGCTGACTTTGGCATTTTTTATTAAATGTAAACATATAACACTTATGTGTATCTTACTATAATATCACTTATCTTATAGCAAGACAACTCTCGTAGAATTGAGATACTGCCCCGTCACCAATAGTTAAAGTGTGGAACGGTATATACACCAATAGTGTAGTTGTTATCTTTATATGAAGTCCTAATCAGTGACAGTGTGAGGTTACTTGGTTAATTTATTGTAGTTTATTTTAGAAAACTTACTTGATTTTATTAGTAGTGTTAGCCGTGATCGTCTAGAGGTTAGGACCCCACGTTGTGACCGTGCTAACCTAGGTTCGAATCCTGGTCACAGCATTGACATTTTGTACATATTTTACAGTCCAAAATCTGAAGAATTATTTGTTTTTATAACATTGTTTTTTGACGTCGTACTTGCGGATAGGTAACTCTTATAACAGTTTTGATCAACTGAGATAAAGATTTCGTGATTTCATTAACGCTGGTGGGTTACTGTTTAAAGAAAAAACCTTAACGTTCACCTCAAATATTCAGCGTCCAAGAAATATAGGCCACTGGCAAACTGGAACGTCTGTGAGCACCCGGTGTATTATTTGGAGCTGTCCCTTTTGAGAGAACTTCCGTGTTCGAAGTGGTCTGTCTACATTGGGTATATAGTGTTTAAAACTTGTTATTACACGTAATCTTATTTAATTATGGAGTTAGTTAAAAAGCGATGGGTCACTGCACTTCTCCGTGTAAAGAGCAGTCGATTGATTCTTGAACTGTTGTCAGAGACCTTTCGTACACCGAAATACATCGTCTCAAAAGAAAGAAGAAAGAAGAAGAACAAAGAAGAAAGAAGAAAGAAGAACAATTGGCCATTTTTGTACCCTTTTTTTTTTCTCTCTTTTGACATTTTAACCAACGTTCTGACACTCGCTGGATTCGTAAGACGCTTCTCTGTAAGAATATGTGCTTTTTGAAACTTATAAGTTGATTTTAGTTGAGATTTGGATAGTTTTGTTTTGTAGGCGTATATAAGCGTGTACGGGCCATCCCTATATAGAGAGTGCTACCGCCTCTCTGATATATATATATATATATATATATATATATATATATATATATATATATATATATATATATATATATATATATATATATATAAACCGTTAAGTACACAATTAAATTTTTTTGGCGTCCGCCATTGACAACATTTCTATACAGTTATGGAGCACACCATTAAATAACATTTCGACTTCCGCCATTAATAATATTTCTACATAAATATCGCGTCAACTATAAATAACTTTCTATTTGGGAAATTACATAAACTATGAAAAACTTTTCTGCAGAAATATTGTTATCGACATGAATGCCTTTTCCATAGATACATTACACTCATCATTAACTAGTCCATCGATATACTGCGTAGACCATCAATAACATTAAGTACACCATTATGAGTTTATTCTTAATAGCCGTTCCGCATAAACATTAATAATCATATATCGTTTTTCTGACGTAACCTTATGACAATATAGTTTTTTTCACTCGACAATACGAATGTTGAAACGGTATGTATTTGTTAGAGAGTATCGGTGTATAAATATATAACTTTATATGTTTTTGTCATATCGTAGACAGCTTCCTGTTCTCTATCGCAGGGTTTCGTTTATATTGTGTCTGATAGTTTTTTTTTTGTGACAAGGGAAATTTGGAACAAATTTTCATATACAAAAGGAAGACATTTTTGTACTTTAAAATAACATAACCAAGTATATACTTGAGGCACTTTAAAACTAAAAACACCCCAAAGAATACATTTTGGCTGTAAGCCAGTTTCTCTTACTTCAGCTTGAATTATAGCCAACATATTTGCCTTCGCAGATCTTTTACAAAACGTTGTTTTGTAAATGTAAATGTTTTTTTTTTTATATAGGCATAACACCTTAATTTCAATTTCATGTTTATCAAAGATGAAATTTTCAATTAAATAAAAAAGGTTACACACTTTTCATCAAACAAAATGTTTTCAGAAATTAAAGAAAAAAAAACATTGAAATAAGTGGATATTGTGCTCAGATTGTTTACAAAACTTTTGTAAAAAAAAACCCACAAAAAACAAACTCGGCGACCGATCCAATGAAAAGAATTGTTTTGTTTTCAACATACTTAACATTATATATCGAGATAAACCAGAGATAGTACTGGAAAACAGAAATCACAAAATTCTATGCGACATAAACAATTGAATTCATTCAAGCCAGAAAACCAGATTTTATAATAGTTAACAAGAAGGAAGGAAACTGCTAAATATAGATTTTGCCGTCCCAGTGTTTGGTATAGGGATATTTTACTTCTCAACATAGATCTAAAATACTACGATTGTCTTAAAATAAATAAAAAAAGCATTAAAATTCATAATTATAAAATAAAAAAAATATTTATTATTAAAGTAAAATATATAAGTGAATGTTCACGAAATATTTTTATCCACTCTTAAATAAATGATACTAAATTGGATGGTTACATTTAATACTACCAACATATAACGTTACTAAAACAGTTAAAAATAATATAGCGGACTTGAAGAAGCTTGCGCTCCTTTCTTTTTCGTCTTTTTTTTCAATTTCACTTTCATAACATTTCTTAGATTCTGGCACTTTTATTATCTACAAACGAGAGATTAAACTTTCAGATCATGAATGCATAAGTTAAATCTTCATAACAATGCAATTTGCAATTCCCTCAGATCCATTTGGGCAAAATAAAAAATAGCGACTTTTAGAACGGCCTTCGTAATAATATGCTTGTCATTAATTCTCTAGCTACGTACTCTATTCATAACTTTGATGCATACACTGTGTGCCAAATTGTTAACGAGATAACATTTTTTACCAGTTTCAGAAACTTACCGGTAGTTTCGCATCAAAAGTTTCGGAAACGTTGGCAATGCTGAGCTGCGTGTACTGTGTAATTTTAGTACTGTTCCTCGCAATGTAAACAACTTGCCATCGTAATTGCTGAATCCCCGGCATTTTAGGTGTGTCAAATTATAAACAATTATATCATCTCTCAGATTCTGAAAATTATATATATATATATATATATATATATATATATATATATATATATATATATATATATATATACTGCGTGCCAAATTATTAACGATATAACATTTTTTTTACCAGTTTCAGAAAGTTACCGGTAGTTTCTTATCAAAAGCTTCGGAAACGTTGGCAATGTTTAGCTGTGCAATTCTTGTACTGTTCCGTGCAATGTAAAACAACTTGCCATCATAATTGCTGAATCCAGGGTATTTGAGGCGTGTCAAATTATTAACAAGGTAGTTTGTTTTGTCAATAAAATTGGTCGTAAAGGTGGTTTTAGTAGTTCTGAAAAGAGTACTATTACAGAACAGCTAGCAAAAGGTAAAACTACCCTCGAAATATCGAAAATGATAGAAAGGTACCATCAAACTGTGAAGAACTTTGTCAAGGATCCTACAGAGATACGTAAGAGAGCTGATAAAGATATATCTCTAGAGTTGTTTCACACCGTTCTCTACTCCAAATTAAACGTGAAGTTATTAAGAATCCTAGGCGGACAAGTCCACTTTGACCAAGCCGGATTGAAGAATGTCTGAAAAAGTACTCGATGTCACCTTCTGAAAGAAGTGGCAAAGCTAGTTAAGCCTGTGACAAAACCTCCATTAAAGCAACATCACATACAAAACCGATTGAGATGGGCATAGGACAACATGAAAACGGATTTTTCCAAAGTTTCGTTCACGGATGAAGTGCATGTCACTCTTGATTGGCCCAGATGGCTGGAGCAAGGGACGGGTCCACGATGGACTATGGTACTATCGCTTCCCCAGGGAGAGGATCTTGATTGAGGAACGTCCTGGGAACGCAACCAGCTCCCCGGAGGAATAAACGATATTCCAACGATAAAGACATGGTTAGAAGTCTTAGAAATGGCCTCATGAAGATGTGAAGATGGATCAGTCATTAGGGTGTGTGTATCAAAAAGAAAATCATACCTGAGATGTTGGATGTGAGTGTCTGGTTCTTTCATTCTCTCAAGATGACATCTTCACCCTGGTGGCATTCTGGTGGGAATCTTCTTCCTTCGTCCTCCGGACTGATTCGTTGTTTAATGGAGACATTTATGGCAGACACAAGAAAACACACAACACAACACAATCGTAATATATATGAAATATAATTAACTATTTTATTTTATATTATGTATACAATATATATTACAATACTTAACTATTTACATATCCTGCAATTGATTTTTAACCATTGCTTAAACTAACTACCCCTAACTAGCATTAAGGGGAAGGGATTACCCCTCCCGTTTACGTAGAGACAGAAATATGCGTGCTTATCCCATGCTGTCCGGACGAAAAAGAGGTCGATAGAGAGTGAGGCTGCACTTCTGTGTCTCTCTCCGCCTACAGCCAAATCACCACCTGGCCATGCAGGGGGAAGGTGCATAAGCAACTACCAACCAGGGCAGTACGATATAGTGCCACAGACGACAAGGTTGAGGTGGGATAATGATTAGGGCTGCGATTATAGGAGGTACTTTAGTTGGTCCATGGAGATTCCAAGAACGCGTAAAAATGACGTCAAATGCTTGCTTAGCATTCTGAAGGAGCTATTTGAACCATGACTGAAGAAGCAAAGGTTGACGTTCAGAAGAACCTTAATTTTTATGGAGGATAATGCTCCCTCCAATGCAGCAAACAAAAGCAAAGAATATTTGCAACAACTGGGGTTCTCTGGACTACGGAAGATGGAGTGGCCTGCGAATTCACAAGATTTTAACCCAATTGAGAACCTTTGGAGTATCATGAAGCAATGCCTCTATGCAAGTGGACGCCAATTTAAGAGCAAAGATGAGTTGTGGGATGCTCTCCTCGAGGTATCGCGAGCAATAACTGTTGACGAAATCACAAGTTTGACGAATTCTGTGGACCAACATCTTTTACAAGTCATTCATAAAAAAAGATCGCATATCCCCATACTAATTATGTCAATGTAGAAATTGCTATGTAGTTATTGTGTTCTAAGTATTGTTCCTAGTTTATTTAATGTTTGAAATTATTTCAATAAAGAAGTTATGGGTATATTGTGTTTTTTCTCAACCTCGTTAATAACATGACACACAGAAATCAACGGATATTCCTATCTTCTGCCATAGTTTCGCTAATACTGATTTAAATACTTTTATTTTCTGACTGAAATAGCTGAATAGTATTGTAAGCATTTTCTCAAAGTTTCATGGATTTTATTCACTCGTTCCTTAAATATTTGAAAAAAAATGTAAACTCGTTAATAATTTGATCCGCAGTGAATGTTTAGTTACATTCATAAAAAATGTTGACGTTTTATTTCATTGTTCTACAATAGAAATTCTCAAAGATGAAGAAGGCTTTCCTGATATTAACATGAGATCTCTACATGAGACAAGTATTCAGATATTACATTAAATTTTTCTTTTCCTGTAAAACATTTAGTAAGTAAAAAAGGTTTTCCATTTCCAGTTGATTAGTAAACTCTGTTATATCTTTTTGTTGTCACTTGGTGTTACCGGATTCTAAGACAAGAATTTACCTGGTCTAGCTGAATAATCAGCTAAATGTTGTTACTTGATGTAATTTGCAGCATAATCGCGTTGACACACTGGTTCTCGTTACATCGTTGAAGTCAAGAGATGTTGAGTATGATCAGTACCTGATGGATAACAATTTGGAAGTACCAGACGCTGTATGTTGGAGGATGTCGACATATCCCTGCAAAACTGCAAAAATATCATACTCTCTTTACGTGGATATAAAAGCAACTGGAAACCGTTTTTTCTTTCTTTTTTTTTTTTTTTACTTATGTTCACCCTTACAAAGCACAAAGCACATCGCCACTTGGACGTAAAGGGGCTACTATTTGGGGGTCATGACTAAGATAGATTAACAAGACATTTGTTTATGTTAGATTTTAACTTCTGCATATCAGCACAGCCAGGGAAGCAGGTAGAAGGAAGGGAATTCCAAAGTCTAGCTGTTCGAGGGAAGAAACTATTAGAATAGAGATCTTTCTGGCATTTAGGGACATCAACAGTGAAGGGTCGAGATCTTATTGCTAAGGGGGTTTGTCGGGGATATGAAGGGGTACAAGTGAAAGGAGTTCATCAGAACACAATCCATTAAAATATTTTTAAAACAGGAACAGTGATGCAACATTGCGGCAATGGGACAAGGGATGTAGCTGAATTAATAAAGTGGGATATATTAGATTGACAACTCTTTTGGGGGCTTTATCTAAGAGGGAGAGACTAGATGCACCAGCCCAGATGTGGCAACAATTCTCCATGCATGGGCAAATGGTGGTCTTGTAAAGGTACAGGATACTCTCAGGCGTGAGTAGTTTTCTAGCTCGATAGAGGGAACCCACCTTCTTTGCAGCAGCAGACAATAGTACATGGCATTGGAGTGCTAGATATTTGGACTGGTAAAGTTGTGGAAGTTTTCAGTCACTTTTGGGTTTTCCTGCTGCCACACACATATGGTCTTTCCCATCACCAGCTTTTAATCTAGTGCTTCATACAACAGCGAGCATCAACTCGATATAGCCATCTGAACTGAATCAGAATCCTTTTTCGAAGATGCAAGGCAGCATGATGTGACCTTTGCTGTAAATACAACCAAAGAGTTTATGGTCGACCGTTATGAATTTGATATCCCCATGAAACTTCCTTTTTTGGAGAAAGTCAGTTTAATCCGCCCAAAGTGAGTTCTGCTTCAGCACAATACAGTAGTAGTACCTGAGGTAACATTACTAGGAGACCGTGCAACCTTCATCATATGAGCCAATGTATAATCGTATCGAGAGTATTTTATTTGGGTTTCGAATGCTATACTAAATATCTTCTAGTCAGATTATCCTTTACTTTCTAAAGAGAGACCGAAGACGCTCGAGGATTATGTTTATTAAGTAATTCAAATTCTTTCCATGTACAGAATTGTGTTAACCATTAGCAATTTTATCGCAGAAATATTGTGTCCGCCATTAATAACCGTGCCATAGAAATATTTCGCGAACGTTTCCTATATAGATTTTGCGTAAACCATTAATTACTTTTGTCACGAATAATTGCGTCTGTCATTAATAACCTTTATGTGGAGATATTGCGTACAAAATTTATAAACGTTCATACCAAAAGATTGTATGCACAATTATTCAAGTTTCCGCAGAAACATTGCATACACCATTAATAAATAACCCAGGTGCATGAAAACTTGCGTCGGCTGTTAATGACACACACACACACACACACACACACACACACACACACACACACACACACACACACACACACACAGACACACACACAGACACACACACACACACACACACACACACACAAACACACACACACACACAGGGCTTATGAAGAAGAACCTGAGGTCCTACCTAACTAATATTCCTAATGAACCAAAGTGCAAAAGAGATCCAGACAATTGCACTTAAAGGAACAGCGAGGATACTAAAAAGAGCTCTTCGTTGGTTTCAGTAAAAAGCGGCGCAATGTTGGTTTGGCTGCCCCATACCCAGCATTACAATCTTCAAATAAGAAAAATAAAAATAAAAAATTATACTATACGCACTTGTACGTCACGTCTCTCTCTCTCTCTATCTCTCTCTCTCTACATATATATATATATATATATATATATATATATATATATATATATATATATATATATATATATATACGTACGAGTGCGTATATTATAATAGTTTTCTGGGGAGAGACTATGGAGAAATTAATTACCATAAACAGAATAAAAACGTGACTCGTTGTGTCAAGCATTGCGTACAGGTCATATTGCTTGAATAAGGAAAGATAAATTTGCAAAGACAGTAAAATTAGAAAATAAAAGCCAGAATCCACAATTAGTATCTTCCTGTCTCCTATATCCCAACCATCTTTCTTTATCTCTTTCACGATATAAACGTAATCAATGGCAAATGCGATTTTTCTAATTAAAACGTAATTAGTGATATTTGTAATATCTCCTATTAAACACTTTTTAAAAACTTTTATTTATCCAAAAAGAGTTTGCCTTAATTTGGCGACAAATTCACAAGGGCATTCCAAATGGCGAGTTGTGCAGTTGAATGTTTGTTCACACTACGCTTAAATTTCTTTATGCTTGCATAGTAAAAGAAACAGAGAACAAGGAAAGAATTCCAAAAAGAAGTGGTTTGAGGAGAAAAATTAAAGTAGATAGTTTTTCTGGCATTTAGGGATGGAGAGAGAAAGAGAGAGAGAGCGAGCGAGAGAGAGTGTGTGTGTGTGTGTGTGTGTGTGTGAGAGAGAGAAAGAGACAGAGAGAGAGAGAGAGAGAGGGGGGGGGGGCGAGAAAAAAGAAAAAAATAATCGTATAAAATAAAATCCGAGGGTCAAACAACACTAAATATGGTGTAGAGTAATAAAAACCTGGGAAGATATTTCTTAATTTGCGAGTTAATTGTAAATCATAATTAATTAGAATATTTTGAATGTAGTTTTTAATTCATAATTTAATCGGAAATGCATTTTGGGTCCTTAAAATATATAGTAAACGTTTATTAACTCAGAATGAAAACATTAAAAAACCAAGTCATGCTGCATTTTTTATTTTACGCATTAACCACTTTAATAATTGACTTTAATAATACAACCGATTACAATAAAAAAAAATGAGCACATGTTACAAAATTTTCTATGATTAAGGTTGTTTCGACCGAAAGTATTTCTTATTGTCATTTCATGGCAAACGAGGCCCAGGGTGCGGTACGGGTTCGAGCTTACCTGCCTACAACTACATTTTTTTCCCAACACATACCTCCAAACTCCTGGGCAGCGTTGGGTACCCAGGCTAGTAATATATAAAAATCGATTGAACATTAAATCGATAATAATATAATATATTAAATCGATAATAATATATACGAAATCTGCAAGAATTAAAATATATTTAAGTGTACTTTATGACCGGGCTATGTCGTGCATCCCTGCTATCTTAAATACTTTTGCAGTTTTAACAAAAGAGCTACAATAAGATCATTTACGCTGCACATCTACAGAATGCCAACATTAATGTATTATATATATAGATGAGTCCCCTGTGGAATTTCCATGGGTCCCGCTAGTTATTTTTAATTTTATAATGCTTATTTTTCCAATGCTTGTACTAATAGTAAAAACGCGTGTTTAGTTTTAAGCATTAATATCCTTGAAAACGATGTATGCATACAAACAAAAAACAACAGTGCCCTAAAGAAAGAAAGAAAGAAAGAAAAAAAAGAAGAAAAAAAGAAGAAAGAAAGGAAAAAAAAACTTCTTACTGAGTGACTCAATGAACACCCTAACCCCTCAATCAACAATCTATGACCTCCTAAATAGATTCGTATCCCTATATCACTAACTTCATTCGAGCGCGGTTAGAGCGACCACCATGATGTGAGCCTTGAATGTCCAAAACTGAAGCTAAGTAAATCTTTATCCGATCGTGTTTTTATGCAACTATTAATCAAATCTAACAATATTTTTCTGTATCTATTATCTTTTCATTATTTTAGACATATTTTAACCATAATTTTTTCACTTTATTTATAAAAAAATACTAAAAACGGAATAATCTATTCACCATGCTTTAATTATAATACCACTTCTATCCATAGTAAGAGGGAAATCTATAAAAAAATATGCTAATTCACTTAGAAGACAGCAGAACTTTATGATACTTATCACCTTACTAGTCATGCAAGGGTGCTTATAAATCTGGACTGGAACACCAGCGCATAGCTACCCCTTTTAAGTGTGATGGATCCATAGATCTTGCCTTGTTACTCATCTAGGACAGTGAAGGCTCCTATGCCTTTTTATTCCATGACATTGCGCTGAAACACTACGGGAGGGGGCCTACTAGGTCATAGTCGACAGCCTTCCTTAAGCTAGTGACATTAACGAATTCCTCAGTTTGCAAAACTATATCAACTAAGGAGTAGTTATATATCATATCATCTAACTTCCATATTATCCTTTGTCTATTAGCCAAGTGCAGTTAAAATATGAGGGACTCACTTGAGACATTCTGTGCCTGGCCTTGATTCCTGACTAGGACAATGAACGCCGACTTCCCACTAAGATGCTCCAAAATGGCCTTCTACCAATGCCAGGGATCATGCTACAACATCATGATCTCTTAATAACAGGGAGTTTCTTACACAGTGTATCGTTTTAAAATGTAAAAAATAGATAGTAATACACTCTGTTAGATTTCTATCAAACAATATCAAGCTCAGATAATATGCCGAAAGCCGTTCTTACCATGAGGAGTTTGGGATGTCTATTCCGAAAGTCGTTCTTACCATGAGGAGTTTGGGATGTCTATTGCAAATGCCGTTTTTAACATGACAATACTGAAAGAAGTCAAGTGAATAAAGTCGAAATGGTTTTTTTACGTTAATAAAAGACGATATCAAACTAGAAATTAATTTAATACTATTCGTGGAAGAGTTGGAAACAGAACAACAAACAGAAACAGCTGCTACTACTACTACTACTACTACTACTACTACTACTGATCTTGGATCACTCTAAACAGTGAATCTAAAACTTCTGTTTTCACTTTCTATTATTATTCCAATGAACCATTTTTCATCATTTTATTAATTCATACTGATTTACGCATTTCCTTTCCTTAGATTCAAGTATTACTTGCAGTGGAAGCCAGATTACTACATTTCGGCCACGACCGCCAGTGTCCGCAATTGTTCAGGGACGGCATTGACCACCAACAACAACCGTATTTACTTTTTTGCGAGAGGAAGAGGATTAGGCTTCCACAAGGCAACGCCGGTTACCGGGTCCTGCTAGTATAAAATATTCTGGGTAGAAATAAAATTTTGTAATAAAAATCATTGGAATATTATCTGAGCTTGAGAAGAGTAGATATTCGAAAAACAGTAACCGTTATTTATGTTTGTAACCGAAACATGGAACCGTTCTCTAAGGAAATGTAAAGAATTATTTATTTTATAAATCACCGATTTTTCAGATAATGAATGATGCTCAGCATGGTATGTATTTATGCGATTCTGTCAGTACTTTACATTTTACCGATGTTATAATTCGTAACAAGAGCAATTTATTTTATAGTTTAGCTAATTCACACACACACACACACACACACACACACACACACACACACACACACACACATACACACACACACACACACACACACACACACACACACACACACACACACACACACAAACCACCACGCACACACGGGTATAAAAAACGCGGTCGTATTAAAAAAAAAACAAAATATATTTCTCTAATGTAAAAAATAAATGAAAAAAAAAAACTTAGTGCATCCAAAACTAACTAAGAAGAAACGAACGGAAGGATATTTAAGGAAGTCGGCGGATCGTCTCGTAATTTAGGACTCTAAATCAAACATCAAAGAAAAGAATGGTTGTCTAGCATAGTAAGAGATTAGTTCATTATTTCCATCTCATAATTGAGGACGCTTCAACCAAACAGAAAAAGGAAGGAAAATAGACTAGTTCTTATTTAACAGCTCATAATGTAGGACGGTGGAAACAAACAGTGATGAAAGAAAGCAAGTCTCGTTTAATAATAGAATAGTTCTATATTGTAGAATTAGCGGCTATATTGTTTAAGGTTTGACGTGTTCGTTTTTTGTAAGAATGTAGGTATTCCAGAAAATAGAATTTTATGTTATTAGCTAATGAAAATAGCCGGACATTGTAGTGGGGAGAAATCATTATTTTCGAATAGGGAAGTGTAAAGGTAATTGTATGTGTATGAATCTGTGTTCCACTTAATAAGAGTGTCAGGGCAAGATAGTTATACTGGTTATATAATTACCCGGTTTTGACTGCTAGCGGTGGGAGTACTTTTCATTTAGAGGGAAAATACGAACTATTTCGTCTAAACAAGTCGACGTTCGTGATGGTGGTGCTAGTAGGAAGTGATGTAGGATTTTAATATACCGGTTAAATGTGCATGTAACGGCGTTCAAAAGTTACATAAGATGATGAATAATAGTGTAGACATAATAAATTAGTATGTGGTGTCTTTTAATGCAGTAATTTGGTCCAGAGAGGAATTTCTGCAATCAAAATTGTATATATAGGATATACATGGGATTATTTATTCATTAAAATAAAACAAAAAACAAAACACACACACACACACATACACACACACACACACACACACACACAAAACAACAAAAAAAACAAAAACAGAACGATTTAAGTAGGACGACCCCCAGTGTATGTGAACTCTAGCTAAGATTAGCATAGACCACCCAAAGTACAGTGAAGAGGATGAATAATGACCCCTCCTCCACAATTTTCGAGTGGCCTTGTGCCTAATTTTTGTTTTACGTATCTCTTCATCGTACAGTATATCGATACACTAAGGCTGACTGGGATAGCTTCCGTACATTTATATCTGATCTACCTCTGCATTCCATGTTTAAAAAGGATGTGTCCTCTATAGTATTAGACCTAACTGAATGGTTAATTGTAGGTATTGACCATTTCATACCCTCTAAAAAGTTTCAGCAAAAACCTAACAGCCAGCCATGGTTCTCTCCAGAACGTGCTGCTGCCATTGCGCACAGAAATCACTTTTTCCACTGCTTCAAACGTAATAGATGTATGGAAACTAAAGCCGTTTTCAGGACCGCCAGCAACCATTGTAAGAAAGTAATAAGGAACGCAAGGGTGTTGTATGCTCAAACTGTTAAGTCCAAAGTAGCTGAGCAGTGGCTTGGTTCCCACCAGTTTTGGCAAATAGCAAACAGAATCCTGAACAGAAGCGTGTGCTCCATCCCAACTATTATCAATGGACCTGAGGTAATCTCGTCAGCATCAGACAAAGCCAAACTCTTTGTCAAGAACTTTGCAGCTAATTCTACCCTTTGTGACCAAGACCGCCAACCCCCAATATTTCCTCCTGTATCAGAAAACACGCTATGTGATATACGTATATCTGTACGTGATGTTGCGAAGCTAATCAAAAACCTTGATTCGAGTAAAGCAACTGGCCCTGATGGTATTCCAATTATAGTACTCAAAAAACTTCAACCTGAATTAGCGCCCATACTTACAAAACTGTTTAAACGTTGTCTTAAGGAGAATAGTTTCCCATCTCCCTGGAAAATCTCATCAGTATGCCCTGTATTTAAGAATTCAGGTGATCGCTCATCCCCCTCTCAGTACAGGCCAATAAGTCTCCTGTGCGTCATGAGTAAGTTGCTAGAATCTGTGTTAAATACAGAAGTAATCAAACATCTCAACAAAAATAACCTTCTTAGTGACACTCAATATGGTTTCCGTTCTGCTAGATCTACAGCAGATGTCCTTACAGTTATATCGCATAGGATTAGCAAATCTCTCGACGGTGGCAATCTTTCTAGGGCAATTGCTCTTGACATATCTAAAGCCTTTGAAAGGGTATGGCATAAAGGTTTACTTCATAAGATCGCTAGCTATGGTATAGCTGGAAAAGTCTTCTCAATTATTAAATCATTTCTTTCTGATAGGTTCATAAGAGTAGTAGTTGAGGGGCAAAAATCAGAAGCTCACAGTATTAATGCCGGTGTACCTCAGGGATCCATCCTGGGCCCAACTCTTTTCCTGATCTACATTAATGATCTTCCAAATCATATCCTTACATCATTTGTAGACATTTATGCTGACGACACTACCATTTATGGTTCCACATCTAAGACAGTAAACGACCAAGTTCTCTCCAATTCTCTCTCCTCTGATCTTGAGCACGTAGTACAATGGGGAAAGGAGTGGCTGGTTACTTTTAATGCATCTAAAACCAAGCTTCTCTCTTTACATCATCAACATTCTAATTCACATTTGTCATCAATTGAAATGAATGGCTCTCGTCTTCAGGAGGCCTCAAGTTTTGACAAGCTTCTGGGCTTGACCATTACTCCTGATCTTAAATGGAACACGTATATCAAATCTGTTGCCAAGGCCGCTGGGAAAATGGTGGGATCTTTCTATCGATCCAGTAGATATCTCACTGCTGATTCTATTCTCTACCTATATAAGAGCCAGGTACGTCCAAGGATGGAATACTGTTGCCACATCTGGGCAGGAGCTGCTAGAAAGGACTTGTCCTGCCTTGATAGAGTTCAAAATAGACTTCGTAGCCTCGTAGGAGATGTCCTTTTCTCCTCCTTGCAACCTCTATCTCACAGAAGAGATGTTGCGAGTTTGTCTCTGATGTATCGTTATTTTCATGGAAAGTGTTCAACTGAGCTTCAATCTATGGTCCCCCCTCGCAAAACTTTCACAAGAAACACTCGTCTAGCTGTAAACACTATCAATAATTTCCCCCACTCTTTATCTGTGCCTAAACCTAAACGTAGATTCCATGAACAAAGCTTCTTTCTTAGAACTGCACGCCTGTGGAATTGTCTTCCGTTTTCCTGCTTTCCGGCTGACTACAATATGGTTGTGTTCAAGTCTAAAGTAAATAAGTTCTTAATGAGCCGTTCCATATAAGTTATTAAATTTACCAAATTTTCATTACTAATGATTACTATATTGACCAATTTCTACTTTACACTCTTTAACCTTTATCCTTGAGTGGCCTCTGGGCCTTGATAATGTGGTGATGCCTTTGTAAAAAAAAAAAAAAAAAAAAAAAAAATACATAACTCAAGCCCGAATATCATTGACAGTCATTTGTTTATATCCGGATTGTAAGCATTGTTCCCCAGAATCATCGTATATGAAGACAGAAACTTCTATTTGATTCACGAAAGATATTGCAATATTTTTTTCTTCATCAACAAAAGCATAAGTATTTTATTTGCATTAAGTGTTTTATTTTAATTAAAAAATTATCAACATTAAATATTTTTGGTAAAAAATTTTTGCTTTTAATGTAAGCAGTTAAAAAGTTAACGTGTTATATTTTATTGCATTGAGGTTAAAAATAAAGAAAAATGTGTTTATATATATATATATATATATATATATATATATATATATATATATATATATATATATATATATATGAACAAATGATTAATAAAACGTGTTAAAAGACATCTTGAAAAAGAGTTAAAAACATTTAATTTTAAAAAGGAAGCACAAGATAAGTGGATAGTCCTTAATCCGCGGAGTTTCGAAGAAATACTCTCCTTCTCATCAGAGGGCAGGAATTAGCAAAATGCGGGATCGGATTTTGCATGTAAAAGTATTTAATGAAACTACAAGTAAGTCACAGATCTTACTTGGTTAAAAAAAGGGTGAGGTAAGGGGAATAGGAGGTAAAAGAAAAATGATAAAAAGATTTCACATGAATGGATAGTCCAGTGAAGGGTAAAAACTCCAAGAATGGTAAAATCCAAACACGGTCGAATTAAAAATTTCCAATCCAACAGGTAAGTTCCAAATGGTCCAAAATGATCCAAAAGGCAGAATTCCTTGGAAATCATATATATATATATATATATATATATATATATATATATATATATATATATATATATATTCTAATTTATATATATATATATATATATATATATATATATATATATATATATATATATATATATATATATATATATATATATATATATAAATTAGAATATATTTAAGTATATTTTACGACCGGGCAAGCCCCGCTAATTTTAAACAAAATATGCAAATATTAGGAAGATTTATAGCAGATATTGGTATGTATTATTCAAGTAAGTCAAATGAATTCTATTGAATAAAATTTTGTTGTTGTTATTAAAATTATTTTATCAATAAAAATAATTTATTACTTAATTATTCAATTCCGTTAATAATTATCGACTTTTGTATTTTAAAATTCCAAATTTACCACAATTTTTATTTAACTAATTTTATAAAATTTTATTCTATTTTTTTATATTTACATAATTATACACTATTAAATAAAACCTCGATATATATACACGTTTTTAATATTCGTAGTATTAAAGGAAAAAGATATAAAAGAGCACAAGGTGACGTAGAAATAAAAATAATTTCCTAGTTAAGCCGGCATTTTTTTCCAGATTTTTTCAGTCTTCTAAATTATTTACACCGAGAAGGGTTTTAATATCAGGCACCAAATGAATGAATGAATGAATGAATGATTATTATTATTATTATTATTATTATTATTATTATTATGTTTTAGTGTAGTTACGGTGTGGAGAGACACAGCAGTGGGCGCCTATGGGATGTGCATGCCTTCTGTGGAGAAACGCTGGCATTCGAACCCGAAACCGTCCGATAAAAAGATAAATGCAAATTTAGGCGCTATCGTGGTTCGAGGCGGCAATATAAAAAGACGTTTTTTTTTTTTTTTATTTTATCTCTTGAGCGTCAGGTTGCTGTCAGTTGGAAAGAGGACGGAAAAAGAATTACGATGTTAATTGTTTGGCAGAATTCCCTTATTTTCTCTATTTTGAGAACAAGCAAACGTTTCATCGAACAGAAACACGACTTGTACATCGAAGGAATTTACCTGATTAAAATAAGGATTAATTCCCGGTGAAAGAACTGTAGACAATCTTTCATTTAGTAAAAAAAAAAAAAAAAAAAAAAAAACAAACAAACAAAAAAACAACATTAAAATACGCTTATAGGGAGTTTCATTGTACATATAAAATACTAAAATAAAATGTCGATCAGAAAATTATAGTCGTCATCTTTATAAACTGGTCGACTAAATTGGAAATTAAGGCTCTTTTGTATTTAAGTGTCTCAAAGCAACGATAATTTTTGTTTAACTGTTCAATAAAGGGAGAAAATTGGGAAATAACCGTTTTGTTTCTTAAAACGCTATTGCTATGCTTGCTACACTGACTAAAAATTCGAATTTTATCGTTTTGCACATGCTTTTAATACTCGTAGTACAACACACACACACACACACACACACACACACACACACAAGAAAGAAAAACACAAAACACACAACCAAAAGCAAAACACAGGCTAACACAAGGATCAACGTATTTGTTTTTAATTTAACTTCGTACACACTAGTTCGGTTCAATTCCCTGTTAATTTCTACTTTAGTCACGTAAATTATTTAGAATGAAAAGCAGATAATCATATAGACCGATGCCAGATAAAACTTTGTGTGAATAGAAATCAATTTGTGTATTGTGGGTTATCAATAAATCTGTCGTCGTAATAATTGGTGATCAGTTTACGAACTTTCTGTTTAGCTTTGTCACCTACGTAACACTATTTTTAATTATCTTGTTATAATTATACAAAGATTAAAAAAAGAAAAAAACATGTAACAAGGGACATCATTTATTCTTACTTACGGTTATGGAGTGCTGTCCCTTGCATTGTTTAAAATGAAAATTGTATTTGATGCAAGGGGAATAATGCATGCGTACGTAATTATAAACTTTAATAAAGAGTTATTTCCCTTGCATTATATAATTCATTATGTTTGTTAAATCGCATCTCAAGCCAGTTTTGAACATGTGTTTTACTCCCTCCACATTGCCTCACACCCATGAGGACAATATGTGACACAAGGGTGATATTAATTTGAGATATAGCATTATTATTGTTCATGGGATGCTTATTATAAAATAGGTCTTTGCTCATGAAACTTAGAATTATAAACACCCACACACACACACACGCATCTACGCACATTCGCGCGTGCGTACACACACACACACACACACACACACACACACACACACACACACACACACACACACACACACACACACACACACACACATACACACACACACACACTTTCTTTCTTTCTCTCCCCTTACCTCCTCTCGCTTTCGCCCTCTTTCTTTCTAAAACAAAGGAACTTTTTGCCTTTTCTATATAGGTTTTACTCCTACTAAAACGCAACTCGTTACTCATTGCAAAGACGAATTGAGATAACATAAACATTATTATTTGATAAAAGTTGATGTTCAACAATTCCGCAACTTATGTTTGCTTTACGTTTTTCTTTTACTTCCCACATTTATGAACGATGTTTCCAACAAAGGGGGAAGAATCATCGTTTTCTTTGTCGGAATCCACCCATTTCACATTTAAAAAAAAAATATTTTAGTATTAGTTTTTTTTTTTAAAAACCCTTTACATAAAATGGCTGCAGTCTTGCGTCGAGAATTAAAAAAAAAAGAATGTAAAAATGAATAATACAGCCTTTTTTCATTGCCGATACAATATCAGCATCTCTCTTATAAATGAAATTAATGTTTTCGTTTACCAAAACAGTGAATGTTTTATCATTTGAAAAAAACAAAACAAAAAAAAACAAAACAAAACAAAAAAAAACAACAAAAAAAACAAACAAACAATCAAGCAAAAGACAAAAAAACAACCTAAAAAACAAAAAAAAAACACAAAAAATAAATAAAAAATAAACAAAAACCAAAACTAAAAAATAAAATAAAAATCAAAACAAAAACAAATCAGATAATTATCCGATATTGATGTTGTAACAGGACAGAGACGCGCGTATGTATGACAGCTGTATGCAAATGAAGTATGCGAAGTGACGTCAAGGCGAGGAAGAAAATAAAAATAAAAAATAAAAAAGAACGTGTGCGCAGACCAAGGAACTGGTTTGAGAGGATTACAATCACGTTAGTGACGTGGATGACGTCACAGCAGTAACGAGAATCATGCGTAGCGGAAGAGTAAGGAATAAAGACGTTTTCTTAAAACCTGAAAGTTGAATTTTTCCCTATTCTTTGACATTGCCTGCGTTGTGATGAATTCTACAACGTGTTGGGTTCCGAGTATTTTCATGTTAACACGTGTGTAAACGGGTACTACGTTACAATGTCAAAAAAAAAAAAAAAAAAGAAAGAAAGTTTTTTTCCGGATAAGAAAAAAAGAACAATTTCTCTGGAGGGGGGGGGGAAACATATATTAAAACAGATAATAAAAATTTCCCGGAAAATTTTCCGAATAAAAAAAAAAAAAAAAAAGAAAAAAGAAAAAAAGGAAAGTTCCCTAAAGAAGAAAAAATCCTCAGAACATGAAAGAAAAATTCTTCAATTCTTCAAAAAAAAAAGAAATAATTCTAGTATCAGATTCAATGAGGACATTTACTTAAGAACACCTATTCATTTTTAATCTTCACGTCTGTCATTAACTCTTCTACGAGTTCTAAAATTGGATTATAGTGCCAAGTCTTTTACAATGGCATCGTATTATCCATAATCAGAGCATTCTTCGGAAAGTTCCAAGATCAGATACGAATGAGTATAATGGTCAACTGTAAAGAAAAAAGATGCTGTAATAAATGCTCCCGAGTAGTGTTATCAACCTTCTTAATCAGTGCAGATCTTATATGTGAGTTATGATCAGGGGTAATTTTAATCACACTGCCCATAGATCAATACGGACGAGATTTGGCTGGGTTCTTGATGAGTGCCCTATCGTTAACTTCTATATCATCAAAATCGGTCTGATTCAAGCCGTGTGTCAGTTCCGTCAATCTGAGGAGATATTCCTCATTACAAACTATTAAATCTATGTAAAAAGATCTCTTTGGGTGAAATTCTCCAAAAGATCACCCCTAGAAGGTAGGGCACAAAGAAACAAAAAAAAAAAACAAAAAAAAAAACACTCGCTAGATTTTATAAAAATGGCACTGCTATAGTACACTACGAACTGACTAGGAATTAAGTATAAACATATTATAGGGCCGAAACAACGGCAAATTCATAAAAAATGCCCGATAAAGTAAAAAAAGTGATAAACCATTGATTTCCTTAGTTCTGAAGTTCGTGATAAACCAAAAAGAAAAACCTATGAATTTTACTTCATTCAAAGTAGCAGTAAGGAGTTACGAAGAAACTGAAAAAATAAAGAAAAATAAATACTTGACAAATATGAAATTCAAAAATACCCACCAAAAACAAACAAAATCAAATACCTTTACCCTGAATAAAAATCGCAATTTTTCAAAGGACAATTTTTCCCATGAGATAAAAGACAAACAAGAGAACTTCATCCAAAATGTAAGGAACCGCACTAGTGAACATACAGTTTTATTTTCATGTATGTTTGGCACTTAAACAAACAGTAACCACTTTCTTGTAGATTATGATGCTATCGCGCATGCAATCACGAAGGAATCTGATTTTATCAATTTTGATTCCAGCTTTAACCCACAGAGCCACTATGGAGCTAACCAACAGCAGTCGAGTAAATGATATTGTTTTGAAGAGAGGCGATGCTTAAATATCCCCAAGAAATAATAAAAGTAAACTATGTTCCTGTCTTCTGGAATAAAATGGTTTTTAAACATTATATATTCTGTACAAGCTGCCATTAAACAAGGCGCAAATACAAAAGTCAACCCTAATGAGTCACAATAGGTGTACCGAAATTCGATATTAAAAAATGGAAGATTGTGTTATTTAAAAGTGTACTCCCATCAAAATCCACCTGCCATAATTTGAAAATTTGGCATTAAATTCTAAGACACAGCAATATAACCAGATATAAAGAAGTTGCCGAATGTGGTTGACGGAATGGAAATAAAACTTAGGAATTTCATAAACAGCGACGTTTGTACAATAGGAAAAAGGGCTAACTACCAAAACAACGTAGCAGACAATAAAAAAAAACAAACAAACAAAAAACCCCACCAAAATCATATCACTGATGCATTGTGACTTGAATTGTCCCGTGGAACCGACGGGCAGAGAAAACTTCATGTATACATTGAGTTTTGTAGACGATTATTTCGGTTAAATCCGGTCTATTTCTTAAAGAACAAATCTGATGCTCCGCAGACAACTAAAATACTTAGCCGATATCGCCTCTTAAAGAACAGTAAAATGTATTCGCTCTGACAACGAAACAGAGTTTACTAAGAGAGACTTTTAACTTTTATTGATTTAATCATTAAACATGACAACCAGCATCTCATTCGCGACACCAAAATGAGACTGTTGAAAGATCGTGGCGAAACCTTTTTGATGTGGCAAGATGTTTACTTATTGAATCTAAACTCCCACAAAACTTATAGATGTATGCATTAATGGCGGCCTCATATATACGCAACCAATATTTTGATAAAAGTAAAGCTCTGTGAAGATGGTGGGAGATGTCCTTTTCTCTTCGCTGCAACCTCTATCTCACAGAAGAGATGTTACGAGTTTGTCTCTGCTTTATCGTTATTTTCATGGAAAGTGTTCGACTGAGCTTCAATCTATGGTCCCCCCTTGCCAAACTTTCACAAGAAACACTCGACTAGCTGAAAACACTATCAATAATTCTCCCCTATCTTTATCTGTGCCTGACCCTAAACATAGATTCCATGATAAAAGCTTCTTTCTTAGAACTGCACGCCTGTGGAATTGTCTTCCGTTTTCCTGCTTTCCAGCTGTCTATAATATGGTTGTCTTTATGTCCAACGTGAACAAGTTTCTGATGAGCCGTTCCACTTAAGTTAACAAATTTACCGAACTTCCATTACTATCGATTACTATATTATCCTTTTGACTACTGTACACTCTTTAACACTTATCCTTGAGTAGCCTATCGGCCTTGATAAGTGGTGACACCTATATATATATATATATATATATATATATATATATATATATAAAAGTATTCTGCGGTAAAAAAACAAATTCAAACAGAATTAATATATTCGGTTCAACTTGTTCGCATTCATAGATACGAAAAGCAAATTAAATGTTAAAGTGGTCAGAGTATATTTCTAGGCTATGGCAAAGGTAGTCCAGCCTATCTAATATTTTTTCCTCAGATAAAAACACAATAAAACGGATCCGATGTGAAAATTCACGAATACGTTTAATTTCAAAAACGAAAGTCTATTATACGACGAAGAATAAATATTTTCCATAATTCATACATCAAGCGATGACATCGACATCTATGCTAACGCAAAAAAATATTAATAATGATGATGCTGATGCTGATGTAAAAATCTAAAATAAAACCATCCAGAATAGGAAAAGGCCAGTTTTAGAGGTCGAGAATTTAGAGAATTATAAAGTAGGTTATTAGTATTCCGTGTAAAATATGCAAAAAAAGTTCATTAATTAAAAAGAAAAAAAAACTTCAATCACACGAATAATAATCAACCTAACAATCTCTCCCACCATTAACATTTCACTGCAACCAATTACACCATAACTGCAAAATCGATGAGAAAGTGTTTAAAATATAATTCAAAGATATGTATTCCTCGTCAATAATAAAAAAATCAAATTTATCATTTACTATAAAGGACAAAAACTTCTAACCTTATTATAAACAATAACGCATCTCGAACAAGAAACTCATTAGAAACAAATCAACGTAATCTACCAATTTGATTGCTCTTTGGGAGAATGTATCTCCAACAATTCCAGTAAAAATAGTTACATTACGAACACATTGTCAAGAAGACTTAGACTCCACGTTTCCGACTCCAATTCCATAAGTCAACACCTAAAAGAACATGGCTATCCACACCCAGACTTTAGGATAATTTTGATTTAAAACATAGAAAAACCTTAGATAATGATTCCAATATAAAACGACTAAAAATGCTTTGTATATAAAACGAAACGTTCAATGATAAATGATGTTTACAAATCTAGTCGTAATATTTTAAAATATTTAAGTACGTTATAATCGATAAGTAGGCGAGAGGAAAATAGCAAAAATATAAATTGTAGATTTTATCATATTGTAATTTTAATACACCTGTTTAAATATTGTACAAATATCTAATTGGATACGCCTTCAACACGTGAACACGTCTTTCCAAAGGTACTTTTTTATAAATAGCCACACGTTTTAACCCAACAGATAAACAACCGTATGAAGACGACTAATTTTTCAGTAGGAAGCGCTTGCGAAAACAATGAAACAAGTTATAACGTATGGGTCCTACATACAAACATTCGAAAATACTACAAGATTAATACATAAATTGGAAAAAATTAAAAAGAAAGTCATTAAACAGAAACTCTCTGTGTCTTTCAACAATATATGTTAACATGAAAACTTGCTGCCAAAATATCAACGATTTAAATTATATATATATATATATATATATATATGTATATATATATATATATATATATATATATATATATATATATATATATATATATATATATATATATATATATAGGAGTTCATCGCTTGTAGTAATTATCTGACGAACTTCTCAGTAGGTTTGAAGCATTGAAACATCGCCCCAAGGGAGGAATAAAAAATGTCTTATGTTTAACATAGACTTCTATTACACGTCAACTTACCCTAAATTATTGGACAGTGTTTGGAATTGGCTAGCGCTGAGACAAACATAACTCAACTAGAAATAGAAAAAAATTATTTAGAATAAGATAATTAAGTATGACAATACGTTTTGGACAAGAAAATAGGATGCTTAATTTGGATATCACAAATAGGGTCCCCTGACTCACAAGTGACGGATGGCCTTTACAGTCTAAATGTTCGCTATGATCGACGGTCTCTATAGGGACGACGCTTTATTTTTCATAAACTCTAGTGATAAGAATTAAAAAAGAAAAAGAAAAACAAAACAACTAAAGAAAATTTATTTAAATTCTTTAAAAAATATAGACTTAAAAATACCCACACATATATATTATAAAATAGTGCGATTTCTGGATATTAGTCTAAACATAGGTAATAATACGGGATGGAACGATAAAAGTGTCGCCCTAAAGAAAAAAAAACTACAACTTTATTTTAAAACTATTATTGAAAAAAATCAATTCAGGTCACTTGATTATCTAGTAGAGCTGATATCTATTCAATGTAACCGCCTTCAGCCTCAATCACTGCCTCGATACGAGTCCGAAACTAGGAGTATGGTTTTTCACAATCGCCAGCGGGAGCTCTGCGGATAGCGGCGATCAGATCGGCTTTGGTATAGTAGGAGGTCATGTTGGTAATGTCTCGACACCTGACCAAACGAAGTAGTCCAGCGGGTTCAAGTCAGGGGAGGAGGGAGACCAATGAGAGAAGGGCATAAAGTTGTAGCACTCCTAAAGCTAAACCTGGGTCTCTTTCGACTTGTTGGTCGGCGCCGAGTCCTGATACTGCACCCAGGGTCTACCGGTGCCCACTTAATTGCATCAGAGGATCATCACACTCTTCAGCACATTCATATACATTTTGGTGTTGACTTTCAAGCCAACTTCGAAGATGTGAGGTGGCATAGTGTGGCCCTCACTTGAAACCACATCAATGACCATAACCTTGGCCGGAAACTTTGTTGTCATCACTCTAGGCACGTTCCTCAACCGTTGAATCGTTCGGACTTGAATTTTGAGGGTGCTGGAAACGGTCCTGTTATCATAACTTAGATCGGTAGAGAACCTGAAGTGGCACATCTCTGATCTCGCTCGTTGAATATTCTATCACTTTTAGATATGATAGGAAGCTACTATCGCTATTGGGATTTGTACACAACTGGCAAACTAGTGGATATTCTGCAACAAAAAAAAAAAAAAAAAAAGAAAAGAAAAGAAAGAAAACCGGTTTTCGTCAAACGGAAATGGAATCATGCCGTCTTTTCTATGGCAATACTTTTATCATTTAATCCTGAACATATGTATAATACCATAAATCCTATAACAATATTACATGGATTATAATTCTAATCACCCAAATTCATTGAAAAACTATTATCCTTTGCATGTCTTAGGGAATATCTGAAAATCAACAATTATTCAATAGAAAGAAACAATATTACAACGAAGCATTATTCAGGTCGGGATATAGCAATGAAATAAATTAGGTTAATGATAAACCAGGTAAAGAACGAACCAAGGCTCTAGAAAAGGGAAACAAATTCATTTTATTTCATCCAATATAGCTATGAGACAACACAATTAAAACGTTATAAAGAAAGTACAATAGGCACGAATAATAAAATGAACTCAGACAAATCTTTTGGGACTAGGATGGATAGGAAGAAAAAGCAGGCGTAGAAATTCAGTATGGTTTAATCCACTTTACAGCGTATCAAGCCTTAGAAACATACCTAAGGAGTTCTGAAAAGAACTCTCCGCCACAGTAACATTAGGAAAATTCATTAACACGGTTAAATTACCACTTTCAGCTTCTATTAACTTAGCTAAAATGATAATAGGTTCTAATAGTGGAAAAATAAATAAGATAATTGGAGAAGGTGGGGCAATATTAACCAGAGTACACAAGGGGAATTACTATATTATTGTGGAAACACAAATAGAATGCCTTTTAGAAGATAAACGATTTCTTTTGGATGTTGTGTATAAATTCAACCTTATTAAAAGAACTAGAACTAGAACATATATGGAAAAGAACATGTAGATTTTAAGTAGGGTGAACACATACGAACGCAATTCCCCTGATATATCTACACACACACACACACACACACACACACACACACACACACACACACACACACACACACACACACACACACACGCGCGCGCGCGCGCACACACACACACACACACATGTGCGTGTGCGTATTCACTTTTTGCCGAACGAATTTTTGTGGAACTGATCGAGTTTGTTACTAAATCAATCCATTTAAGGTTCAAATGGATGGTATATCCGTAAGTATCTCCTTGGCCTTACGCCCTACGTCGACGCATATTTTCTTTGTATTTTAAAAAAAATACTTTGTTAAAACTACCAAGACGGCTTTTTACGCACGTTATGCTGACGACATTTTTACTTGTTTATCTCTCGTAGCGAGACAGAACAGTTTCTTCAACTTATCTGCGACTTGCATCTTATATTTCAATTCACTGTGAAGGTTGACGATAACAGTTCTCTTCCATTCCTTTATACCTTGTTGTCTAATATAGGCTCAACGTACGAAACGTAAATAGACTCGATAAGAACAGTACAATCATTGATATTTTCATTAATAATGTACATCCTCGTAGATTTAATAGTGCTATGGAGTAAACTGATATACTTATTTCAGGAATTAATAGACTGAACATGAAAATAAATTCAGTTACATTGGAAATGTCAAGGTATTGATCCGGGCCATTCATTTGGGGTCAGGTTGCGATCACTGACACATGCCAGCCGAGATTCCGATCTTGACAGTCAGTTTGGAAGAAACAGGACCATTTTGGTGGTGTATTACTTGTCGGACTGGAGCATTCGCTATATATATATATATATATATATATATATATATATATATATATATATATGTTATTATTGTATACATCTACATGTATACACACATATATATATGTTACTATTGTATGTATCTACATAACATTCAAATTAATAATATAAATACCATCCAAATTAAAACTATCCGATCACAAAGAAATTTTTAAAAATCTTCGCTAAAAACAAACAAAAGACAGGTGCGTGATCATTGGCTACAATAAATGTGTGTGTGTGTGTGTGTGAGTAACTATGAATCTGACTGACTGACTAGAAAATCCAGTAGTATAGGGATATATACAAACACAAAGCAACTTCAATTCCATGCAATACCCTGACGAATCCACACAAAGACGAAACTCGGAAAATTCGGTGTAGCTTAATTGCCATATATATTTTGAAAACTTACTATTATATATGTATCTATAAAGTGAGAATATGAGTGTATGTGTGTGTGTGTTAGGACACTTCTCGACCTGTATACTCAACGAATATTTGATCTAGAGACTTGAAATTTGGTATAGAGGGTATTCAGATATGTGGAAAATATTTAAATCGATTTTCATTCGAAAAAAAAGAACTGCTGAGGAGTTATAAGTTAAAATTTTGTACGTAAGGATCATCGGATTTTCATGTTTGCCAACTATTTCACGAATACGCATGCTTCAATGACTCAGATGACAAATTTTTTGTGTTAAGAATAAGTAGGTTTGAAAGCACTTCTTACGGATCTTGTCAAATTGGCCTAATGGTGTTCGTACTTGACTTACTCTCTTTACGTTTTGGTTTCGATCTAAGTTCTAGTATGTTTTGGTAATTACTAGAAGCGATCTGTTTAGAAAAAAAAAACAACATAAAATAGGGTACGAATATGCATATCTCCAGTACCAAATAATCTTTACACACTTAAATTTACTTTATTTATGAAAATCAAAGAGGGCTGATATAATATATGAGAAATATTTGGAATCAAGTCTCCCCTTGCTGTTATTTCAGATCATTTGAAACGATAGCGCAACGGTTTAGTCTTCCCTCAATCAAGGCCAGAGATTTTGGGGAAATATCAGATATTTTGTAATGCATATGCAAAACTAGGAAAACTAATGACTATAAAACATTGGTAAAAGTGTAGTATCTTTCAACCCTCGAAAAATCTTTTAAAATTACCACTCTCTCTCTCTCTCTCTCTCTCTCTACACCCCACACATATATATATACATATATTTTAATAGCCAATTTGGCTACGAGTATAGATATGTCCATATATATATATATATATATATATATATATATATATATATATATATATATATGGACATATCTATACTCGTAGCCAAATTGGCTATTAAAATACTCATATCCTTGCTACTATGGGAGGAAACTACATGAAAATTTGCAGGCTTTTTGAAGATCATAACAATATTCTATGGTTAAAATGTTACAACAATTGGTAAAAAAGAAACTTTATTTTAAAACCAATAAAATATGCCCTACTTTGCTTACATTTGTATATATATATATATAGTGTCATGGCAAGCTAGCTTTAGTTTTGCTGCTTTTGGATTAATTTTGCTTAAGGTTTTTGGCTTAGTTTTCTACCCTCTGGCCTTGCCAGACCACTAGTATATATATATATATATATATATATATATATATATATATATATATATATATATATATATATATATATATATATATATATATATAACTGTAATTCACAGTTGCACATGACGTGTACATGTTTATACGTGTATGGCTTATGTTCGTCTGCCCTTCGTATATATAAATGTTCACTTTCTATTGTATATATGTCCGTATAATGTGTGTATGCGAGTTTATACGTGTGTATATGCCTGTTATCATCTATCTAAAGTTCGTTGTGTGTATGTACATTTAAGTACAATTAACGACGGGACTATGATATACGTAAATACCTTTACAATACAAAAGACGGATAACATTTATTTGGGGTTTCAACATCTGGTCAATCGGGAAACATATCTGATTCATCTTGTGTCTTGTCTTGACGGAAAACTGCAATGTAAATTCTCCCTGAGAACGACACTGCCTCATGTTTTATTTTCGGCAACCTTTTATTCTAGAGTGATTTTCCCCTCTCGGAAAGTTGCACGCTGATCTAAGTCCTGTTTACGTCTGAATATCGCCATTCGTAACATCCTCCGCTCGGAGTCATCACAATCTGTCGACCGTCTCTCTCCCTCTGCCGACTCCGAGTAACTCGTTCTCTACCCAATATCCAGGTATCTAAAATAAACTATTTCCCCTCTAAATTACGTCATTAGCATACATCAAAGGATGATCACCTGATGTTTTTACATGTCATTATATCTAATAAAATTATTATGATAACATTTTTAATTTACCATTCGTAAGCTTATCTAAATAAATATGTATTCTAACTATTTTTATTTTTCTAAAACATATTTTAGTTGCCAAAACTTTTGGGCTTGAATAATTATACTAATCATCGCCCAGCACGACTTTCGACGTCTCCCGTTGATCAATATCCAACAAAATTTTTGTGGATCTGTATTAGATTTAGACGTGTTATATTCTCGTTGTGAGCATGAACAAGTTATTAAAGTACATTTGAATGTGTAAGTGCAATACACCGGCATCTTCTCTGTAAAGACATGTGTCCCATCTGTGTTGAAAAAGAAGTGAATGTTCATACAACCTTTAAGGAAAAGTTATTTAATGATCGTACGCGTGAACAATTTTAAGATGAATCTATTTAATGACACTGCATCTCATCGATTTTCTTTACTAAATTAGATTTCTTAAATCTCGCGATTTTTAAAATGTTTCTTACTTGTTACTTTGGCAAATGCATTTTTCTTCATTAGCAATGTGGGACCGTGACAGTAAATCTTGTACTGTACTCGTCTCTCTGTAAATAATGTATATAGTTTTTAGTTATTGTATTCTTAAATGGTCCGAGATTTGTAGGCCAGCAAATGTAGACATCCTTTTTAAATGCTGTCTAATTTTTTTTTCTCTCCGGTCTGGTATTTTTGTAGAAATCCTTTTAGAAACTCTGACCGGAAGGAACAATTATATGACACTAGCGGGAAGGGGGTCTAGGCTTTGCCCGGTCGTAAAATACGCTTTTATATGATATTTTAATTTGTGTAGATTTCGTATATATTATTATAGTGTTGTGATTTCAAAAGTAAAAAAAAAAGTATTTGGGTGCCATCAGCTAGAATCGAAACCGCAAGCAAAAATTTAACATTCAAAACTAGTGACGCTGCTACTGTACTAATGTGACACGAATATTATCCGAGTAAAAATAAACCGATGAATGCATAACGATTTTTCAATTTTAACTCTTTTCGATCCGTTTAAAAACTATTTTAACCGGCTAAAGACCCATAAAAAAACGGTCAATAAAACACCCAATCAATTGAGGCCCCTAGCGCCGCTCTGTGGCTTTTAGTTTCGGAGGAGATAGAGTTTGAAAATATGGAGGCAGAGAGACAAACATACAGACAGATAGACAGATAGACATAGCGCCTTTATATATTAAATTTCTAAACTTGCTACCTTTGAAACCTCGGACCATTATTTTTACTTTTATTTATTCTGTTATTCATAGTTTCATTCATTCTTTCATTCTCCCATTCGTCACTTAATTCATTAATTCTTTGCTTCCTTAATTTTTTTTCCATTTGTCTTTGATTTCCTTCATCAATTATTTCTATAATTTATCCTTTTTTCATTCATTATTTATTCTTTCTTTCATAAATTTTCCGCCATTCTCTCATCAGTTCCTTCATTTTCTTTTATTTCATAATTCTTTATTTAATTAATTCTTTCATTAATTTCTACATAAGTCTTTTTATGATTAATTCTTTTTTTAATCATCTTTCATCCACTAATAATTTCTTTCATTCATTTTTTCCTCTCATTCCTTTTTTAGTAATTAATTCTTTCAGTAATATGTTATTTATTGATTCATTTATTGATGCTTAATCATTAATGATCATTAATCCTCTCTTTCATATTTTCCTTCATTCATTTCTTTATAATTTTTTCTTTTAATTCTCACTTTTATTCATTCTTTCATTCAATTTTCATCCATTCTTTCTTTTATTCATGCTTTCTCTTATTCGTTAATTCATGAATTTTTATTGTCATTCATTTTTTCATATTCTTTCTTTTATTTATCTTTTTTTTTATTTATGCTATAATGTTTTTCATTAAGTAAAACTTTCTTTTTTAAATTTTTTCGTTTGATTAATTCTTTCTTTTCATCTATGCTTGCATTAATTATTTTATTCATTCATTTCTCATTCACTCATTTTTTCATTCATTGTTTCATTACTTTTTTCATTTGTTAATTCTTATTATCCTTTATATTTTTATTATTTATTTTATTTTATTTCTTCATGCATTAATTCATTCTTTTATACATTCTTTGATCAATGCTTTCCTCGATTAATTTTCCCTTCATTGATTCTTTCTGACATTAATTGTTTCTTTCATTCATTTTTATTCTCTTTTTCATTAATTCTTATTCTCATCATTTTTATTTCATAATAACTTTAGCTTATAAGAATTTGGTACGCAGAAAAATATAACTTTGAAAACTTTCTTCTTTTCCAACTTCTATTAGTCTCTCCTTTCTTCCTCGCCAAATTCTAACCTTGTCTTTCATTTCGTGTTAACTATTACTAAACCAACATTTTATTCAAAGCGATCGATGGGAGTGAGGACAATAGATTATTGATTGGTTTGCTCTTCGATCTCTATTTCTAAAAGTTGCTATTAGCTAACGATGGAAGTAGGCGGTGGCTGATGATGGTTGATGATGACCGCGATCTGTTCTCTTGTTATAGTCGCCATTGTTACTCTTGATACATTTTTTTTTCATTCGA